>NC_091432.1:19891421-20221109 GCF_964237555.1 Oryctolagus cuniculus | reverse complement strand
CTCCCGCACCCTTTCTCTGTCGCTGTGGCCACCTTTCCTAGCGGGGACACAACTCCCTTTTCGGACGCGTCAGCTCACACGAACAGAGACCAGAGGAGAGAAGTGGGAAGGAGAGAGCAGGTGGAGGCGGGCGGGGCGCCTGTGGGGCAGCTGGACTCTGTTCTCTCAGACCCCCACCACGCTGCGGGCAGGGGGCGTGGCCACCCACGGGGGCGGGCGCAGCATGGGCGGCTGGCTCGGGATCTATTCAAAGCTTATAGTGCAAGTGGAGGGAAAGGACAACGACCAGGGAGATTGTGGCCTCCGCTCCCACAAGGCACAAGGCCGCTCTGCCTTGGTGTCTGTTCCTTTTTGTCACATCCTGGGACGGGTGCGTCAGTGTCACCGCCACCTCGAGCCAGTTTCCAGCGGAACGTAACAGGATCCGGTGTACACACACCTGCGTGCCTGCACACCTGTGCCCACCTTGCATTCTGGGTGTCTCCTGCCTGGTTCCTCCCCTTGAGAGAGCAGCTGTGCAGTGAGGCAGCTCCTCTCTGGCCAGTACCAGTCTCTGGTCCAGAAAGCTCTCAAGCTCCCCTCGCCCGCCCCCACCTCTCCGACCCCCGGTTCTTGGATCCGGTATCTTATCTCCTCTCCCCTTGGCCCAGCTCCGCCGGGAAGGCTCCCAGCTGCCTCTCCCCTTGCAGCTGCTAGCCGACCCCAGGCTCCCGTCTAGTGGATGTGCTCTCTCTCAGCACCACCTGCTGTCCACTCTGGCCTCCACCATTGCCCCCTTGCAGTTCCCAGGTCGTGCCCTGGGCCCGGCTCCTCACCCCGCCGTGCGTCTGTCCAGCATGTCTTTGGAAAGAGAACTGAAGAGTCAGAGAGGGCAGACTTGGTCTGGCAGCTCACTTGCTACAAAAATTGCGCCATGTTACAACTGGAAGAGACCCGGGCAGACATCTGTGCCGGCACCCACACCCACCCACACCCACACCCACACCCACATGAGCACACACACACACACCCTGCTCCCCAAGATCCTAGGGCAAAGACGGCGGCCACGGGTCTGGTCTCCTCGCCAGTCGCCCCAGAACCTCCAGCCCACGTAGGATCCCACAAGACCCGAGGCCTCGGAATGCGCCTGGAGGGTGAGGAAGCCCGTGGGCTCTGCACTAAGTCTCACGGGTGACACTGAGGGGTAAAACACAAGTACCGCCCCACCCAGGGCCACGCCCACTCCTGTCGCCTCTCAGCCTCTCCCATCACTCCCCTCTGAGGCTCATCACCCCTCCAAAAGGATAAGCGAGCTTACCTGGATGCTCACCCACCCGCCCCCCTTAGCTGGACTCCAAACGCTTCCCTTGGGATCCCAGAAAACCCTCAAGTTCAACACAAGCACAGATGGTACAATGGTTGCCACTTCAGGGTGAGGGCCTCCTGCTTGCCCCCTGCCACCCTTTTGCTCAGAAGGTCACCCCAAGTCCCAGCCCGGGAGTGGGGATCCCAAGCAAGAAGAAGTAGCTTAGAGAGGGGCTCACAGGCACCCCCATCCCACCCACCCCTGCCCTGGGAGGAAGTGAGCCCCCCCCCCACGCCTGGGCTTTGCCCTGAGCAGCTGGGAGGTGGGAGGCGGGGCGGAATGGGGCGGGGGACGGGGGCCAGCACTGATGCATTCATTGTAGTTCAACTGGAACAACAGGACCAGCTGGGAGACTCTCTCCACTGGCATCACCAGGACAAGCTGTCAGGAGGTCTTATCCCCAGGCAGACCCCGAAGCTGCCCAACAGGCCTGCAGGATGCCAGTGGATTGGCTGGAATTTGAAAGGCCTATTCTGGAAAACCAGGAATGGCAAGGAACTCCAGTTGTAGAGATAAGGCAAATTAAAGAGGAGGAACACAGGCAAAATGTCAACGAGGGTGACCAGTTGGCTGGGCGGGGCAGCAAGCGCTGGGAGCAGAGTGTCCATGGGCAGGGCTCTGCGCCCTCCAGCCTCACCCCCACCTCGGAGCAAGAGCACACGACGGAAACCAGCGAGAGCCTTAGACCCGGCAGGTCTGGCTGCAGCCTGGACTCACTGCTTCTTGGCTGTGAGATCCTAAGCAATTTCTGTCCTGGGAGCCCCAGGTTTGCCATCTATAAACTGGAGGCACCGGATGCCGGGCTGGTGAGAGCAAAGTGAGAGGCGCCGGAAGCCTTGGGCCACTCCTGGTCTGCAGCCAATGTCCAATAAGAGAGCAGAGAGGAGGCACAGGCGTTTGGCTCAGTGGTTAAGTTGCCCCTTGGGATGCCCACATCTTAGATCAGAGTCCCTGGGTTCGAGTCCTGGCTCCTCCACTTCTAATCCAGCTCCCTGCTAATGTGCACCTTGGGAGGCAGCAGGTGATGGCTCAAGTACTTGGGACCCTGCCACCGACATGGGAGACCTGGATGGAGTTCCTGGCTCCTGGCTTTGGCCTGGCTCTGCCCCAGCTAATGGGCTTCTCTCTCTCTCTCTCTCTCTCTGCCTTTCAAATAAAATGAAAAATAAGCTTTTGACACACTTTGTAAGTAGATCATTCTCTGAGTTGCGTGAACTACCGGATCTTCTCAGGCTCAGAGCTCGTTTGCCACTTCCTCCCCCTGATCTCAAACAAAACTGTCCCGAGGGGCACGGGGTTATGAAGACAGCCACTCACTCACTCATCAACTCTTGGCTGTCCCCTCCATGTCACGCCATGGCATACAACTGTTACCAAAGCCAAGTACCCACTCTAATTGCAGAGGAGAGAAAATAAACAGCAGAATGTGTGAAACGCCGTTGAGAAACCCAATCCAGCCCAGGACGGTTCCACACAGGATGCCTGGAGGGCCATCTCTGGACAGGCGACATTTCTAGATGCTGGAAGGCGGGAAGCAGTCTGGAGAAAACCAGCCACAGCGGGACAGAGGGTACAGGGGCCCAGGGGCGGCCGCAGTCGCCACCTGCTGGTGGGTAGGGTCCAAAAGAGGAGCCCCTCACCCACCAGGAAGGACAACAAAGGGTTCCCAGGGGCCGGGTTATGGAGACTGGCCTTCAGGACAGACTCGACTCGGAGGGAGGAGGAGAAGTCCGGGCGGAGGCCTTCCTCCTCCCTGGCCGCTTGGGAGTCCAGTGCACCTGTCCCCCGAGCAAGCCTTCCTAAAGTCACACCATCAGTCAGTTAGTGAAGTCAGAACACAACCTGCCCTCCCGAAGCCCCGTCAGAAGCTTCCTCGTGTTCTTGTCTCTCTTATTCCAAGGACGGGCAGGTGAGCCCTTCCAGGCACATGTGCAGGATGCCCTGACCCAGAGGACAATCCTGCCCCCACTCCCACCCCCACCCCCCATTGGCACCCTCCACTGACACCCCCGCCCTGCAGAGGCCCAGGTGAGTCTCAGAAATCCTCACCAAGCTGCTCCGTCTTCGCCAGCGTCTGAGCAGCGCCGCTGCGAGGCAGCGAGGCATCGTGTTGCAGTTCTGCAGAAGTGCCACACACGGTGATTAATCCCCTATCTCCTAGCAAGTAATTATAATTAATGTGGGATATCAAATCAGGAAATCAGGCATCATTAGGGGGACTTCGCTATTTATTTCCATCTTATGCTCTGTTCCCCATCCCACCTCCCACGGCTCCAAGCCCACCCCGCCCCCTCCAGCTTCCTGGTCCCAGGTCTGAGCTGGAGCAGAGGAGGAGTCCAATTAAAATTTCTTTCAAACCCTTCCCCGGGTGCTGCACACCCACGTTTGGGCCACCCCCCACCTCCGGTGAAACCGGAAAACGGCCCTCGGTCACCACAATTCCTGTTCTCAGTGGAAAGCAAGCGGTGACTCCAGGTGCTGTTGCAAATGGCAGAGGGAACAGCAGCCACACTGGCAGCTCGGGAAAAGAGAGCTCCGGATTCTGCCCCGAACAGCCCAGGAAGGCTTCCAGAGAAGGTGGCATTTGAGCAAGGCGGCCTTTCAGGTCAGCGGGCAGGCGAAAGGGCTTTGCAGGCAGAAGCCCGGAAGAGGTCCCCGGGGAAATGGCCAAGAGCCAGCAGGACCAGGACAGCGAAGAGGGAGAAGGCAGAGGCGGAACAGGAAGGCTACGCCCTTGCGTGGAAATCATCCGATTCCAGGTCAGTCCCCGGAGCGAGGGGCTGGTGGCCAGGAAAGATGAAGACAAGTCCAAGGGCACAGGACCTTGGCGGAGAAGTGCAGAGAGGCCCAGGCAGGAGGGGCAGGGAGCACAGCACCCAGGCTCGAGGGCATCCCCACCAGGCTCCCGACCCCACGTCGGGGTCCAGGACGGCCCTCCTCGGTCCTTGCTAATGGTGCCAGTGTCCGAGCAAATGCATGCTGGCCTGTGGGGGGCGCGTGGCGGCCCCTGGAGACGAGAGGGGCAGGACCACTAAGGAAGCTATTGCAGCGTCCTGGCGGCAGACCGTCAGCGACACACAAAGACACAACTAGAGCTCCCTGGCCCTGCGCAGGCACAGGCCGCCCAGCTCACCCCTCGGGAGGAAAGGATTTGGGAAAGAATCTGAAGAAGGGCCCAGGCCAGAAGCCCCACAAAACCAACCCCAAAGAGCCCCTGCCCCCTCCCCACACACACACAAATGCCCAGAGCCCTCCCGGCTGCAGCTTCGTCTCCGGAAAAGTGCAAACAGGACCATCGCTGTCCCCAGAGCTCCCACAGGCTCCTTCTGTGCGAGGACACAGGCTCTGAAATCTCTAATCCTGGTCACAACAGATTAAGGAAGGAGCCCTACGCAGCTGGACTCGCACGGGCAGGAGAAATCTAGATGCTTACAGCAGGGCTAACGGGCAAAGAGCTGAGGGCGGAGGAGGCCAAAGCCTGGAAGTGGAACATCCAAGAGGTGTCCTCTGAGCGGACACTTTAGAAGCCACCTCCTCCCAGCTTGAAGGCCCTCCTCTTACGTCCAGGGGTGCTGGGACCCGTGACCCTGAGGTCTTTCTTACTAGTGGCACCATCCCCCTAGGAATGGAAGCCAAAGGATCGTGGACACAAAGACCCCTGGCCCCGTGAAATTCCCAGCCCGGGCTGTGTGGCCAGGGCTGCGGCCGGCGGCTCAGGCGTCAGGGAAAGTGTGAGCACTCAGAAGGCTGCAGTCGCCACAGCTCACTTAGCCCAGTAACTGGGTTGCAGCTTGGCTGATTGCCCCACCCCCAATCGTCTGAAACCTTGTTGTTATCCCTAACCCTACAGGAAAAGCATTAGCTCCATTTTTCTAATGAAGCAGCACACTCAGAGAAGTGAAATTGCTTTGTCCAGTGTCACAGACCCAGGTCCAGCCAAGTCCTTGGTCAGAGACCCACGCCCTCGGCTGGTCCTGCCTGCCTCTATTGAGATGTAAACTCTGGCCCAAACCCTATTCCGAATGAAAAGCCATGAGTCCATTTGGAGTTGGCTATGGTTTTGCCCAAACAAAAAGAAGATTAGCTCTTCTTATGTAACTACCCCATGTGCTTCGGGTCATTTCGTAAAAACCCAGGTCCCTTCTCCCCGCTTTCTTCCTTCCCAGCCTTGACCAGCTCATGAAAGTCCGTTTGCCCCATCTTCCTTTTCCTCCACCCGAGCTACCGCTCAGAACTCCCGCCCTGCCCCTCCTGACCACCCCTCCAGCGTCTGCTCCAGGCCCAAGCCAAGCCGCACAACCAATGCACCCAAGGAGGACACTCATCTCTTACGCTGGGGTGACTGCGAGCCATCTTGGCTTGCTCTCCTGTTGGCCATGCCCTCTTGCGACTTAACTCCATCCCACTGGCCATGGTGAGAAAGACCATGATTCGTAAAATGTGCATGGTCACCTTTGAGCCCAAAGGAGAGGTGGACGTCTGGCCTGGTGGTGAAGATGCCAGCACCCATACCTGAGTGCCTGCACGCAAGGCCCTGCCCGCGTGCTGCCCCAGCCTTCTTCTAAGGCACCCTGGGAGGCAGCAGGGGAGGCTCCAGTGGTCGAGTCCCTCCCACCCTTGTGGGAGACCTGGATTGACAGCCCCGCTCCTGGATTCCACCTGGCCTAGTCCTAGCCATTTCAGGCATTGGGAGAGTGAATATGGGAGTGAAAGATCTCTCTCTCTCTCTCTCTCTCTCTCTCTCTCTCTCTCTTCCTTTCTGTCTCTCAAACAATTTTCAAACATTTAAACCTGAAAGAAATCTACAGAGGAAGTGACCAAAAGAGGAAAGGCAAGAGGAAGTGGGGCCCCTTCACCAGGGCCATTCATCAAAAGACCACTTTTCCTATAGAAAGCCGGCCCCTAGTGAAAACCGCAAGCAGGTTAGCCCCCTCGGAGACTAGCTGGACTCAGCTTGGCGACCAAGAAGAGGCATGATCCCCGACTGCCAGCTGCGCACCCCAAATAATCTCAGGCCTTCATTCTAGGGTACCTTGAGGATCCATTGAGATCTTGGATACCACAGTGCTTTGGATATTGGGAGGAAGGGGGAGGAAGGGGAACGGGAGAGTGGCTGTAAACCAGTGGGGGAAGGGGTCATTTAGGTGCTCAAGCAGGGCCAAGGGGTGCCCCTCCACCTCGCCAGGAAGTATGGGTTCTGAGCAGGAGTGCCGGAGCGGTGCTGGGTAAGAGCCCTGGCCTCACCTCCCGCTCAGCTGTCAGACTGCGCTGAGCCTCTGTTTCTTCGCCTGTAGAATGGGGACAAGATATTGGATGTATAGGGTTTAGTGAACGTGGAAGGGTTATGTTAAGTAATTTCCATTAAGCAGCTGGCGTACGTGGTCGTTATTCCCCGCGGCAGTAGTAATAACAACCACCCTCTCTTGGCCACTTCCTCCTCTCTGACGGGAAGGCAGCAGCCCCGGGTGGCTTTTCATGAGCAATCCACACTCCACCTTCCAACAGGCAAACCAGTGGGGCCCTCAAACCATCTCACTAGGCATGAAATTGAGCAAGAGTACTCAGGTGTCCACTTGACTGCTAATGAGGCTCTAACCAGGAAAGAAAAGGCACCTGCAGGGCCTCGGTGCTGCAGGTGGGGATGGCAGGTGAGAAAAGGAGAAAGGCCGTAACTTCTAGCTGGTGGGGCGTCCCCACAGGCAAGCCCCACGAGCCCAGTGAACACTGCTTTCCAGCCCAGGCTTAAAAACTCAACAAACTCAGGCTGGATCATTTTCAAAACCGGAAGCATCAAACTCATGGATTTGCAGGTGGGAGAGGCCAAGAAGAGTTGATCACAGTGGTTCCTAAGAGGGGGTCCCTGGTCTGGGATGGCCGCCCCCGTGGGACAGCTAGGAAGCAGCGGCAATAGCAGCAGCAGGGGACCCCGCTTTCGAGAGCTCTGGTGGGGGCAGGGCTGGAGGCGAAACTTGACAATGAAAGGAAGTAAAGAAGGAAGGGAAGAAAGAAGCCACCGGACTAGGCCACCTCAACTGTGTTAATGAACGGTAAGCTCAGGAATGCAGTGGCAATAGAAGGGGACAATACGACAGGTGTCAGGACCCGGGCAAGCCGTGCTGCTGGTGGTGTTGTGTCCACGCGGACAGGAGAAGCAGGAACCACTTCCTGCCAGTCACTCTACTGGGATCCCCTCCTGCGGCCTCCCGGGAGCAGTGGTGACGGCAACCCCAGCTCACCGTCCACAGGGGAGGAGAACGAGATGGCAGCCACAGCACAGCTTCTCCCAGCAATGTTTTAAAATTCTCTGTTAGCTTTTAAAATAATAAGAACCTTTTACACTTAGATACCCTGGCACCCGGTGAGGAATCAACCCAAGGGAGACACTGCAAGGTGGGCGGGATGTTTCCCCTGGCTGTTTCAGACACTGTGCTGACGTCCTCTGCTCCAGTCCCTCCCTCGTATCCGTGAAGTTCCCTTATCCTTATCCTTTGTTTAAAAAATAAAAAGACATACCCCTTATTTTTACAGCCGTGTAAGTGCACATTTTTAAAGAAGAAATGCCTAGGTCACAACATTCAGTACCTTTATAAAAACTCTGCATCAGGCTCCCCCCTGGATTTTAGTTAAGAGTCAGAGCCTTGTGCTATTGCCTTGACCTTGACCTTGACCTTCCCAAAGCCACCCACAACTTCTTTCTTAGAGATGGCTTCTGCCTCTCCTTCTGCTACCAACTGTTTAGTTCCCCGCACTGAGGCTGTTGAGTCAATCAGAGTGAAAGAAAGCCTGAATTTGCCCTCAAACGTCAATATATTCAGAGCTCCTTTATCCCTTCCTCCTTACAGAGCAATGCAGAAGGGTGAGGATGCGGAACAAACTGTACACAGCCATGGAGGTTCATCTGCCAATTTGCCTCCATTCGGCTATCTGGAGAAAATTCCTCTCTCTCTCTCTCTCCTGGCTCAGTCTTTGCCTGCACAACAGAGCTATAGCAGGCAGGACCACCGCATTCCAAATCAGTGTCCACATACTCAAAGGCCATCCCTGGCATTGAGACCAAGTTTCATGAAACATTCCGCTATCCAAAAGACTTTCCCAGATCTCTCACTGCCTCCACCCCAAACCTAAAGGATCTCTTCTTCCCCGAACTTATCCCTCCTGGGATCTCCCTGTACTTGGCTTGTGCTTCGTCTTCCCTTTCTCCCAGACTTTCCCTAAGCCCCTGGAGGGAAGGACCTCAGTTGGATCTGGAGGAATTCAGCTGCCCTGGCCAGGCCCAGGCTTCCAGGTTTTTTCAGATCTCCCATATTCAAGGTTGAGCATCAGAAGCAAACCCTAGGGAAACAAGGAACTGCGTCTCGTTCACAGATGACCCCAGCAGCGGGCAGGTGCATGTGCCTCAGCAGATCTCTGTGTAGCAGAGAGGGTCTCTGGCTGGGACCTCCCGGGCTGCTGCTCCCTTCCCTCCTCTGCATCTGCGCTTCTCACCTGGGGCTCTGTAACCCCCAGACGGGAGTCCTATTTCTGGGCAGAAAGCTTTTTCATGGACTAGACAACCCGGCTCCTTTTCCTCAGCTGTCCCACTTCTTTCACGGGCACTAAGAGGGACGTTATTCACATTCAATAGCTGTCCGCTTCTCTGACAGCCTGTTGCCGCCAGAGATGCCACCAGACACGCATGTGACAGAAGGATTCCTAGAGAATTCTTTTACCATAAAAGATTCTAGACCCCTTAGTGAGATGACATGATGTGAAAACAGTGCTGAGCACGCAAAGGAGGCTTGGTAAGTGCTTGCCCTCCTTCCTTCCTCACACGGAACATGCAAAACAAAATTTAAAATGTTGGGGAAAGGGTTTAGCTCCTCCTCATCTGGGCATGTGCAGGGGTGTCTGAGCACAGGGAGCTGTGTCCCCCGGGAAGCTGGACGCACCCATGGACACATGGGAATAAAGGGATGTGTGCGAAGACAGGGCCAGGAGGGCTGGGCAAATTTCCATTCCCAAGGGCGGTGTGAAAGGAGGTAAGTCTCAAAGTCAGCCGGACTTCCTGCAGAGCCGCAAGGGGTCTCCGCCGGCCAGCCGACGTGCAGTCCTGGTCGGCTTGTGCCTCAGGATGCCCTGGGCATTTTACGCCCCCGTGCTCTTTCCAGCATTGCCAGTGACATTGAACGTTTCCACCACTCATCAAACCTACCCCCCAAACAGACTCTAAGCGATGTTTAATTGCCTGTTTTCTGCATCCCTGGGTTGTTATGTTTCAGACGTGTAAAAATCCGTAGAGGCATCATGGCAACAGAAAAGGTGCAGGGAAGCTGCTAACAGCTAGCATCTCCAGCTGGCGAGCGCGGGCTCATTTGTATGCAGACGTTTCCTTTGACGAGTGTGAGTTAATTCCAACACGGAAGTAGAGAGGGCGGCCATTTTGATCAAGACCTTGGTTCCTGAGAAGACCTGGATGCTCTGAGCCATTACATCCTGACCGGAGAGGAGGAGAGGACAAGGGGGCTGGGTGAGGGCGTCGTCCGCATCTGCATTGCCAATAGTTCCATGTGGTTGCAGCAGAGTCAACGCACCCAGCAGCTTCCTGATGGAGCACTTGCTACCTACTGTGTGCTGGTTGCAGAGGCTACAACGGAGTATATGAAAGACAAAGATGATGCGCCTGGTTGCCTAGAGCCCACCCACCCGTGGGGAAGAGGGACAACAATTGAGAAAGCAAGTGACTTCCGAGAGCCACACAGAGGACTGAGGTAAGGAGCATTGCCGGCAGGTGCCACGCCAGGCAGACACCTCATGGAGAACCTCTTTCAAGAGACCGAGTTGAATTAAGGCTTGAATGTTGAGAAAGACCTCGTCACCAATCGGAGGAAAGAGCATTCCAGACAGGAGAAACAGCTAGGCAAAGATCCGGAGGGAGCCATGCTTTTGGAGTAGTTGAAGGCCAGAGTGGACGGAGCAGTGATGGTGGGGAGATGGTGACACCGAAGGGCTGGGGTGGGGTGGCTTAGCAACCCATTTCTTGGGCCATGGCAAGGAACTTGGATTTTATCCCAAACCCAAAGGACAACCAGAGCAGAGCTCAGGCTGGAGACATGAATTTGAGGCAGTCATTAGCATACAATGTAAACCCGTGAACTTGACTAAGATTAGGGGACTTTGGCAATGGGAGAGAAATGCCCCCAGGACCTACCTAGCCCAGCAAAAGAACATTGAGAAGTGACTCAGGAGGCAGAAAGAAATACAGAAGTAGGTGATGAAAACGAAGCCCAAAAGGAAGCTGAGGGCCCCAGCCCGAGCTCTGGGAACACAGTGATGAACAAGACACACGCCTGGCACCCAAGGACTTCCTGCTTGGGTGCAGTAAGGGGTGGCACGCCTGGGGACGGGAAAGTGAAGTGTGTTGGCAGTTTGGATTCTCACTCAACCATGGCCGTACAGGAAAATAAGAGCTGTACGCAGCCCCATTGGGAAAAAAAAGCTGGGCTACAAAACCGTAGTTGGAACCCCATGCTTTAAGCCCACGAGCAGAATCTTTGGCACAACCTACCCGTTATGAGCTTGTCTCCTATTTCACTTCTAGGAGACTTTAAATCTTGCAAGTAAGCCTCAATGACATCCGTGTCCCTGGAAAATTAGTCTGCATGTCAAGAGTAGAGAGAGGAGGGGGTGACATGGCAAGTCACACTGGGCATTACCCTGTTCTCAACACACACACGCTTAAATCCCATCAGCCTCGAGAGATGGATAACTCTGAGAGCCCAGCAGTTTCCAAGGAGCCTGAGACTGAGGCTCGTTGGGATTGGACCGAGGTAAACCATGGCTGAATTTTCCCAATAACAGCAATGGGGGCGGCGGGGGGTGAGCCACGGATCGCAGTTGGATTCCTGATACAGTTTAGAGACGGCTCCCTGCCTCACAGCATCCCCTTTGTCCCGTCTCTCCTGACTTCCTGTTCCTGGGCCATTGTCGGAGCCACCTGTTGGAACTCATGACACAAGGAGGCCCCCAGCCCCGAAGAGCCCAGCTTGGCACACAGCCGCCACCTCTGAACAACAGACTACGTGCACATGTCAAGCCAGAGCTTGTTGGGGTTCTCGGACTCTAGAAGCGGCATCTGGCCAAAGTGCAAGTCAGGTAATCACTTGAACAGCAAGCAAGAGAAGCAGAACACGAACAGGCGGCATCTTCCCCACCACAGCCATGGCGCACAGGTCACACAGTCGTCAGTCAAGGCCAGGGGAGGAGCAGAGGGACTGAGGAAGTGTGCGTCAAGGAGCAGAAGAGGGGAGACGGAAAGTAGACAGGGCACGCGCTGCTGTGTTAGGAACACGGCTAGGCCGGCAGCCCCAACAAACTGTCTTAGAAGTTAATTCTGCCTTAGTGGCTTTGTGTTTCCCCCGACTCCTTCGATTTCAACCTGCTGATCTTGGGCTCTCCTATCCCTGGCCTAGAGGCATTGTCAAGGCAGGGATCTGAAGCCATCGAAAATGGACTCCTCTTTGGAGGGAATCCCAAAGCCATTCGGTCAAGCATGGAAGGAGCCTGAGAGAAGCAAGGAAGCCAGGAAGGTTGCCCGAGACCAGAAGGGGCAAGGTCCCCAACCCACCCCTGGGGCAACGGGAGAGCAGGCCCCGGTCCCTAGCAGGACCCCGGGAAAGTGACAGGAGTTAGGAAAGGAACAAAAAATCTCATCTTTCTTCCCAAGTGTGAGACGAACGAAAAGCCACAGTTCTGCCCTGGAGAAACCTCCTCATTGCCTCCAGCTGCCGAGACCTCGGGACCAGGCAGTAGTATGGAGGTGACGAAGTCTGAAAGTCATCCGCCTTACGTCCTACCAGATGACTTCCGCAAACGCTCAGAGGCAGCCTGCTGTTGCTGCACTTGACGGGCCGCCCCGTCCCCTGGGAGAGCCCACTCGCCTGGGGCAGAGCACCCTAGCAAGCGCACTGGGTGGGACCCCAGAGAGCACGCAGCTGCCCTTCCAAACGCCTCCCAGTGAGGAGGAAGAAATCATCAATGAGACAGCAGACTGCTCTCCGCTCTCCAGCGCGCTTCCCCGGCCCCCTACCCCGCAACCAGCTAGCGGGTTCTCTCTCGTCTGATGCTTGTTGGGTGCCTTTTTGGGGACTGAAACTTCCCTAGACAGATAGAGCCATCACACCCCAAGATGTGCAGGGCACGGATCGCGCACTTGATCTTGTCACTTGTTCGGTCAGACGCCTGGGAAGAGACTCCCGCTCACCAAGTCCCTTAGAAACAGACTTTCAAGGTCAACTGCGGCTTAAGTCCTTTGCACCTCCGAGAGCATTTCGGCGGTGCAGGTGATCCGTGTAGGCCATGGCCATCTTGAAGAGCCCAGACTAGGTAGCACGTTGCCTGGTAAAGACAGAATCAGAAAAGGGAAAGTGTTGCTTTGCTCAGAGCGGCAGAGATAGGGGTCCGGCTGGCGCTACACTCCTCTCACTTCCTGTTTTGACAGCAGTAACTAAGATTAAAGAATACAGGCAAACAAACACATTCTCTACCTTGACCTATAAAGCGTTTGGCAAAATGTCTCCTGATATCCATAGCAACCAGAGAAATGTGTGTAGGACAAGAGTGTGGCTGGGTGAGCCCATCACAGCCCGGCCCCCATCCATTCAGCAGTTTTCCCAAACAATGGAGACAAAGGCATAGAAGTGTCCCTTGATCCATGCTAATGTCTCAAAATAATGGAGTGGCTGCATGAAGTCTCAGAGCTATCTCAACAGGTAGGACATTCGTCTAAAAAGATGACATTTCGTATAGCCAGTTGGTTTACGTTTTGCAGGGAAATCGGTATCACCGGGTATAAGACCAAGCGCAGCACTAGATGAATGTGCGGCTGGCTATCCAACAGACGGAGTGTTGCAGTTGATTTCTCAACAATGTTGCAATGGATTCCACCACAGTGGAGAACCACGGTGAGCTAGGTCCTCCAGTGTCTGCAGCTTCCACAGGCTGCATCCGTTCACTGCACCCCGGTTCCATCCAGGTGGCGATTGCGCCGTGCACTCGTAGCCTGGCTGAGCGGCGGCACTCAGTCCTCCGCGGGAGAGCGACATGGATGACCTGGAGCAAGGCCAGAGAAGGGTGAGCACGATGCTGCCAAGACCGAGAAAGATATTCTCTGACGGAGGGCTGGGGGTATGATCAGGGAGCCAAGACAGTTTCTGAGAATTGGAAGGGAATATTTACTGGCTTGCTTTGTGTTTTTATGTGGGGACTCTAATTCCAGACTCGATGGGGAACTAGGAAGCCGAAGGAGAACCCTTTCTTGTTTTAAGAAAGATTGATTTCAGTTCAATAAATGTAACTTTTGAAGACAATCCCAAGTGCCCCACAGTAAAAGAAATGACCCCATGAGAGCTCTCCAGTTCATACACACTCAGCTGTGAGGGGCCCCTCGCTGCTGGGGCACACCCGCTCGGAGGACAGAAAGCCAGCTTCCTGGCAGAAGCCTGAGGATTGTCCAGAGCAGCTGTGCCCAGGCCGCTCCAGCCCGGAACCCGGGCTCCGGCATCTGGGCCCTGGGTGTAATTCCCAATGAACACGTCGTTTCTGCAAACGTCAGTTCCGGTTGGTCCTCAAGAGCAAGCTGGTTCTCTTGCTTTTCATTCTGTCCGCTAGTTTCCAAACTGGAGGCCTATCTTTGGACGCCAGTCTCTACAGATAAGTCTCCAAGACGACTCCCAAGCGTAAGGCTCGCAGACTCCCCGAGGCGTCAACAGCCGCCAGCCTGCTGCCAAGACACCCGGTGCCAGGTCTGCCCATTACAGAGCAGCTAAAACCCCTGCCTTCAGCTCCTGTCACCTACTACATACCAGCCTCTGAGGATACAAAAAAGAAACGGCCTTGACCCCCCCCAAAGAGCTCCCAATCTAGCAGAGAAGTCATTGCATCAGCACACGGCTAACAAGCACACGAGCGAGCGAGAGATTGGAATGCAAAGTGCTCCTGAAATACAGAGAAGTAGATATCATCAAAAACTCCTTGCTGGGGTGGGTGTTCGGCCTCGGGCTTAGTATGCTGTGTTGGGACACTCAAATCCCATATCAGAGTGCCTGGAGTCAAGTCCCAAAACCAGCTGTCTGCTAGTGCACGCCCTGGGGAGCAGCAGGTGATGGCCCAAGTACTTGGCTCCCTACAATCCAGCAGGGGAGACCTGGATAGGATTCCTGGCTCCCGGCTTCTGCTTGGCCTGGCCTGGTTCAGTCCCAGGCCATTGGTGGGGTATTTGAGAAGTGAACCAGCAGATGGGAACGCGCTCTCTCTCTCTCTCTCTCTCTCTCTCTAGCTCTCTTGAGCACTCCTCCCCTGCCTCTCAAATAAAGAGATTCTTTTTCATGCTGCTAAAAATAAAAAAAAAAAAAAAATCCCTTCCTGATGTCACGTGGGAAGGTCTCGCAGAGAATTCGGAAAACACACACCGGAGCTAGGGTTTGAGGGACGGATGGGATTTTGCCTGGAAAATGCATCAGAAACAACCCTACCACGCAACTCTCCCCAGCGTATGCGTGAAATCAGGACTGATCAGGCCAGTGTGGGTCAGGCACTGGGGGCGGCTGCTGGCGTCCCTACCCCTGGGGCAGCGTCCGCGAGCCCAGGCTGTGCCCAGGTAGAAGCCGCGGCAGCCGGCCTGTCCCAGCGCAGCAGCAGAATTGGATCAGGATTCTTCCGTGCCCCTGGGGGGTCGGTTCATCTTCCCCCAAAAACGAATTCTAAGAACAAGGTTTGTTCTCAGGTTATTTCCTTTCTACTTCGGTGAAACTGAAAGGCGCTCTCTTGTACACTGTTAAGGAACAGATGTTTTTAATATTGTGGCCTAAAAAAAGTCAGTCCCCCGAATTTTGGAGGGGAGATTCTGATATTCATGAATCCAAGTCTGGGAACCCCTGGGGGGAGGGATATTTGTAGTGCTTTCCAGCGCATGGGTTTCCAAGGCCAAGACTCTTGTTCTCGACTCCCAGCCCCTTCTCCAGTGGTCGAGGCCAGGAATCTACTGGCAGCCACGACCGCACATCCACAGGCCGCATCCCTCAGCCGGCGGGGTGCTGTGTGCTGACGTGCTGACGTGCTGACGCGGGACTCCTAGCAAGCGTGGGAGGCCCCCTGATGACACCCACACCACGCACAGGGCAGCTCTGTCCCCAGAGTCAGCAGGCAGAGGTTCTGCAGATGCGAAAACTCATGGGCCACCCATGAGTACTGGTTACCTCGCATTCAGGGAGTGACCCCTGGCTGCTGCCCCCCACCTTAGGGTTCACCATCAGCACCTCTCCAGCTCTCCCACTCCTCTTCACCTGCCTCCCACGGCCTAAAGGAGCCTGCACAAGGCTCCTTTATCTCTGCATGCTTAGCTTTGCCCTCTCCTGACTCCTTGGGCCCCTGCCTAGTCCACACCTCTTCCAGTCCAGCAACGGTGGCTGTGTAGGAGTTATTCCACTTCTCCTCTGTGGATTTCCAAGTTCAGACCCTCTCTTTGTCCACCCTCCGCTTTCAAGATCCTCTGTTTCACTGTAGGAGCTAATTACATGTATTTATCCACATGGAAATTCAACAACAACAACAAAAAAATGAGCTCAAGTCCATAAATACCCATTTACTGAGCTCTCTTACAGATGATGCGAGACAACCAAGACTCAGACTAGAGGAGCCTGTCCCCTGCCCTCGGGGAGCTCAGGAAGAGGCTGGCTTCTACCTTGGCTATGACTTTAAAATCCTCTCCATTTTGATTCCCCTTTTTCCCATGCAAACCAGAGGTCCCCGGGGAATTATCAAGATGAGCAATAGATTTGCACGGAGAAAGTGCTTCTCACCAGCTTGGAAAGTTGAGCAAAAGCCACTTTGTCCAGCTCCCCTTTTGCTGTTGGTGCTGCTTTGCACCTTTGAAAGGCGCTGAGGACACGTTACACGAGCGTTTTCAGAGGCTGCTGTTGGAGGAACAGGGACCTGCAGGACCAGCATTGCAGCAGGTGCAGTCTGTCTCGGGTCTCTGCTTTTCAGGGGTTCTTTTGTTATCTGCGTTCTCTCTCTCCTGTGCCTCTCCCTCAGCTCACCTGATTCTTTATCCGCTCCCCCTCCCAGGATGCAAACAAACTGTGGGAAGCTGTGGAAGACCAAGGCAAGGAGATACAGGGCACTGTTTCTCACAGGGCCCTCAGTCCAGCCGCAGGAGCTGTCAGGAGCCAGAGCAGGCCGCCCTGACCACGCGATACTTTCATCCGGGGGCCCTCGCGTCTCAATCGAACCTTTCAGAGGAGGCTTCTCCCACTCATCAGAAATTCCCCATCACCCAAGCCCACCCCATCTGTGCGAGGCCCCCACCCAGGACCTCTCGTGTTGACCCAAGGGCCCACCACGTCCTGGCAGTGGTAGGCTCCTCGCGGGTTCTGACCTGCGAAGCAAGAGGCCTGCTGCTTCCTCCCCACCGCCAGACACAAAAACTCCAGAACCGGAAAAACTCACACCCCACAGCTTTGCTGACATAAAACACCGCAGGCTGTCGCTACCGCCCTCCCTTTGCTCTGTTAAACGCCACAATTCTTCTGACACCAAACATCTGAAGACAGAGCTAAAGAGAGAAAAACAGAGCTGGGATGGCCAGGAGACTGGGCAGCAGCTAGGGGGCCTGGCTGGCCTGACCTCTCGGAGCTGAGGGAGAGGGAGCCGCACCCTGCCCGGCCAGCGGCCCACTGACCATCACCAGCACAGCCCCCTGGTAAGTTAAGTCCCCAGACTTCCAGATGTTTGCCAACAGGATCGGGGCGGGGCGGAGCAGCCTCATATAAACCGCGTGTCTTAAGTGGGGTAGGAGGAAGCCCTCTCTCTCCCACTCTCACACCTGTGGTCCCCTCCTCCAACACTAGGGTAACCATGGCCAACTCACAAGGGTCCAATGGTTCCCTGCTTGCCTCTCTTCTTTCCGTTCCTGGCCCCAGCCCCTCCCACACTCAAGCCTTTTGCCTTTCACAACGCTCTTTTCTGGGCCACCCAGGGAAAGTGTACATGGTACCCTTCGTTACCTTATAACCCAAGAAGAGAGGAAGAAAAAAAAAAAAAGGATGGGGCAGGGGCTACGACTCCTTGCACCCTGCTCTTGCACCCCACCCTTCCAGGGGCACAGGCGGGAAACCAGGAGGAAGGGACCCCGAGCCTGTTCGGGCTGCTACTGGCACAGGGAACGCCCGGGAGCCGGGGGACGCAGCTGAGGGGCACGCTGTCAGGGAAACTTGGCCTGAGGCCTGCCTGGCTCTACAACCTCACTCCGCGAGTGAGCGCAACTGTTTGCAGGGACACACGCGTGACTTCGAGGACTCGGCTGTCACCTTTCTTGATGGTCCACGTGAACCTCTCTCTCTGCCCCTCCCCCACGCCCTTGTCTTTCTCGCTCTCCTCCCCGTATCTAGTCTGCTCTTCCTTCCAGGAGGGTCTGGGAACTATAAGCGAGACCAGGAATTCAGAAGACCCATTCAGAAGACCCCCCAGTCCCTCCGCCTCAGGTGGCCGCTCCGACGACCCCTAGTACTTCCTACCATTGCATTGTTCTACCTGTCCAGGGGCTGCCTGGCCCTGCGGCTGCAGGAAGACCAGACACATCACTCAGATGGCCCGCTGGGGCTGGCGGGGGGCCTGCGGGGGCGGAGGGCGCCTGCCGGGCTCCTTCCAGTATTTTCCTGACAAACTCCAGACACCTCCCAGGTCCCATACAGCAGCCAAACATAGGCACCTTAGACTCCAGCCTGCTGAGGGCCAGCCTGTCCCGCACCCTCTGAGCTACACATCCCGTCCGCCCAGGGCCAGCCAGGCTGGGGACATGGCTCCATCCCCTCAGAGGCTCCATTCGCATTCCTGAGGTTCCTCTGCGAGGCTGGCCCTCCCTCACCATCTCCTGGAGCGGCTCACCTGGCCCCACACCACCCAGTCATGAGACAGCACCTGGCTGGCGCTGCGGCTCAATAGGCTAATCCTCTGCCTGTGGCGCCAGCACCTCGGGTTCTAGTCCCAGCTGGGGCGCCGGATTCTGTCCTGGTGGCTCCTCTTCCAGTCCAGCTCTCTGCTGTGGCCCGGGAGTGCAGTGGAGGATGGCCCAAGTGCTTGGGCCCTGCACCCGCATGGGAGACCAGGAGAAGCACCTGGCTCCTGCCTTCGGATCGGCGCAGTGTGCCAGCCGCAGCGGCCATTGGGGGGTGAACCAACAGAAAAGGAAGACCTTTCTCTCTGTCTCTCTCTCTAACTCTGCCTGTCAGAAAAAAAGAAAAAAAAAAGAGAGAGAGAGAGAGACAGCACCCAGAGGCAGTGGGGCAAGGGTGGGGGGTTCTGGAGAGCTGCAGGGGGTACGATGTGTTCAGTGGCCTCTTGCTCAGGCATCCTCCTCCCTCTCACTGTTCCTCCCTGGAAAGGTCCCCAGAGCGAGGAATGTGGCAGGTACACTTGGTAAATTACCCCCAAACCAACGTCATGACTTCCATCCCGCCAGGACCCTGAGCTGGCCCGGCAAGATGCCCACATCCCTATCAGAGTGCCCGGGTTCCTGCCCCGCCTCCTCTCCTCACTTCAGCTCCCTGCTAATGCGCACCCTGGCAGGCACCAGCTGACGGCTCAAGGAGGCGCGTGCCTGCCACCCACGTGGGACACCCACATCGAGTTCCCGCCTCCCAGCCCCATTGCAGGAGCGAGCTGATTCGTCTGTCTGTCTTTCTCTATGTCACTTCGCCTCTCAAATAGACGCACAACCAAACATTTGAAGAAGACTCGGTGACTTGACGAGAAAGTCCCTTGGTTGAGGACTATAACCGCCCGGGGGCCTCCTGCCACCACCCAGCCTTCTCCTCCCTGCTCCCAGAAGTTTCTCTGAAGGAAATGTTCTCACTGAGACCAATTCTCAGCACTTCGCAAAAGCCCCCCTCAGACAGCTGACCCCATCTGCAAGGATCCTAGCCACCCTGGAGCTACTCAGGGCTTGGGCTGTGCCACCCATAGCCCTCACCTATTGCCATGGAAGAACCGCCTGAAGCCAAGACCAAGACCGCACACCCAGAAGCCTGCCACGGTGCAAGGAGACTCTCCCGAATGGACTGCCACCCTCCAGAGCTGGCCAAAGGCAGTCTTCCCTTTCCCTCCCCCTCCTGCCTGCTGGTCCATTTTGAATATAGTGACATAAACAGCACATACTTTTGAATATTGAGTATTTTCCCATGTGCTTTGAGATTGGGTTCATAGCACTAGGGTCCAAATTCATCCATACAACTTTGTGTTTTCCGTGTAAACTCTTCAACCTGTTCTCTATAATCAACGGCAGGACAGGCATGGCCATGGAAGGGGGCTCAGGCGTCTTGAAAAAGGGGCAGGAGTGGAAATGCTTGGGTGCAGGGCGGCATTTCTTTGATATCACTGCTCTCTCTTTCACAGTTACAGCCTGCCTCTCACCTGCCCCGCCAGAACCGGTCCTTCCCCAGCTTACACCTGGAGGACAACAGGGCGTTGTGCCCCAACCAGCCAACCAATAGAAGAGGTTTAGGTTAGAGCACAGACCCCAAAACAGAGAGACCATCTAAAGGGCGAGAGAGCCAGGAAGTAGGAAGAGAAAGAGAGGAAGTGAAACCCTGAAAGATGAGCTTCGTGGGCAGAGGATAGAAGGAGGGCAAGGGAGACCCCAAAGTGGAGGTGACAACTCCCAGGGTGGGGGAAGAATCCATCTTCCACCAACCAAAATGAAAACAGGTTTGAAATCCAAAACAGCCCACAACTAACAGCAACACTTCGGATCCCAGCAGGTTACAAAATCTTTCACATTCTCCTAGCTGGTTTTCTCTTAACCTTGTGTTTTTCTGCAACAATTCCTTTTGAAAAATTCCAGTTTTGTCCTAGGCTGCTACGGTGAGAAGGGACACACGCACTCCTAGGGCGGCCATGATGCCGGCAGGCAACTCTGCAACATAATGGTTGTGCCTCCTCCTGGTTCTAGGCTTCTCCTAGGAGCAGGGTTTGGAGGACAGACGGAGAGCTGCAGCCGGGGCAATGGTAAGAAAAAGCCTACCGAGGACGGGGGGCTTCTACTGCCTTTGAATCTTGCAGCACATTCAAGGGTATTTCCCCCACTCTCAGACAACAAACACGACTCGCCCAAAGCATCACTCCCGGCTCTTAAAGTTCAAGTTCCAGTAGGGCCCTAAGTGGGAGAAGGAATCTGAGGCTAGTCTGATGGGATCAGGAGTCTTCTGTTCTTCGTGGTCTGGAGGCCGACTGCGTGCTGGGACGGCTCCCAGGGAGCAGAGCGTCACTGAGGCCGCTCTTCACCCTCGCCCTCACGTCGTTCCCATCTGACTGATCCTGTGCCCTCTCCCCCACTATCTGTCCCTCGGACTATCCCAGAAGGTCTAAGGGAGAAGGCTTTGGAGCCCCTTCCTGCTGCCTCCCATTCATCACCCCCCCCATCTTCTTTCTGCGCATTTGCCCAGGGGATGGGAAAGGGGGTGGGAGAGCTGGCAGGAACTGTCTCCGGGGGAACCTTCACTGTCAAAGACAGGTGCGAACCGCACCGCTGAAGCTTTCAACGCCTCACCAGCCTTGGGACCAACTGTTAGCACACGGAGGCAGCAATGCAGGTTTCCCGTGTATAGCTCAGGAAGTATGCCGCCTAGAGTAGTGGGCTAGAAGTCCCCAAAGGAGGAGGTAGACCTCCCTTGGAAACGGGACGTTCTTCGTCCATGCAGATGGCAAGCAGCAGGGGCAAGGTCATTGCCTTTCCATCCAAACAGAGGATGGGGCCTTGGCTCAGACACTCCCTACTCCTGTCTCTGCTGCTCCTCCTTGCCCTCGCTCGCCCCCCACTCCTCACTTAGGGACAGAGCAGGGCAGGGGTTTCGTGTCTCCATCTGCCTACCCCTTAGAACAAGTCATCTCTGGCCCCTGCCGTTACCCTCAGCCCCTCAATACCTCCTTGTGACCATGAGACCCTTTCAACCCTTCCCACCGGCAGGAGGGAAGGACGTGGGTGGAGTCTTTGAGATGTGCTCCTGCCCATCACTCTGCCTCCTCCTGGACATTTCTTACATCTGGAGTCACCCAGCCATGGCCGCTCCCCGAGAAAGTCATTGTCCCTTGTGCATGGCCCTCCCGCGCCCAGAGCGGGCCTTGCCAGTAGGAGCATCAGAGAGGATGGAGGACATTTTCCGAAGGCCCAGGAAGCCCTGGGCCTATTGGGAATATCCTTGTTGTCCTACTAAACACCTTCCAGGGTAAGCAAGAGCAGAAAAGAGCACCCTTGGGTGTTGGGACGCGCCTGCCTGGTGGCCTTGTGCCTCGGGCCATCTTCTCCTTCCCCTGTGCTTGCCTCTCACCACAGTCTGTGGATTCAGGTTCCCCACACCTCAGCGCTGGCGGGGTCCTGCACCTCCTCTCTGGCCTGTGTGATGTCCCCTCTGGGGGAAGAAGACATCACCCACGCATCCCAGCCACAGCTGGCTTCAGGGCCCTGTTCCACAGCTGGGCCTCCTTCCCAGCCACCCCCAGTGGATCCGACATGATCCAGCTCCAGCTTCGCTGACGGCCAGCCTGCTGCGCGCCCCTTTCCCACCGCAGCGCTCCATCGCTCTCTCCACTCCAAGGCCAGCAGCCCCTGTCCTGATGTTACCACCCCTGCCCTCGTGACCCGCTGGGATGCCGCTGTCTCGCCCCATCCCAGCGTGCTAAACGGAGGCTCATTCCAGGCCCGGTCGATTGCTTCACTAGCCCCCACTCCATGGGAATGAAGAAGGAAATCAGTTCCCGGCAGCTGACGTCTCAGCTTCGGCTCTCAGGAGTGCCCTCCCGGGTCTGAACCAGAGTCAGGCCATTAGGGGACTCTGAGGAGCTCCTGAAAATGGACATCAGTCAGTCTATGTAATGCTTGCTGGGACCCCCAGGGACTCTTTGAGAACTTGGCTTGGTAAGTGAGTGAAACCGGATTCAGTGAAAACGGGGAGAGGAATGACAAGCCTGCTCGTTCCAGGGCTGTCTTGGCTGCGGCTGGCTTCAGCCTCTTGTCATTTGGCCATCGTCTCGGGCCTCCTCAGCCTCTGGCTTCTAGGATCTTTTCTCCTGTCTCTCTCCGGCCCGGCCCTCATTCCCCCTGCCCCGACGCTGTACACCAGAGCTCCTCGGCTTGGGGGGGGGGGGGCTGGTCCCGGTGGCTTTGGACTTGCCACTGTGGCCGAAAGCCAGCCCCCAGCCAACCCACAGGAAGCCTACAGATGGCACCCAAAGTTCCTTTAGCAGCACCTTCTTTCAGCTCTACCATCCTGACAACTGCCTCAGATTCAACCACTTGATAAGAGCGAACACGCATCAGCGAGGGTCAGAAGGGCCAAAAGAAACCCAGGATGACGTGGGGGGGGGGGGGGTTCCTTGTTTCCACTCAGAGCCTCCAGGAGCTGTACTCAGGTGCCTCAGTCATCTCTCAAACAGAAAATGGCTCCCTTGCCTCCAGGCTTCCTGAGGGAGTCTCCCCCGCCCCCTTCGGCCCTCAAAGCCCAGAGGATCCCTGAGTGACTTGACACTTGTGACAATGATCGATGGAAGTTTCCAGAAGAGAGTGAATCATCCTGCCATTCCCTTTCCCCAGGAGGTGGGTTCTCCCCACCACCCCATCCCAGCACTCATGATGACTGTCATGGATACGGGGACACACACGCACGCACGCACGCCCGCCCGTCCCCAGGGCCTGCCCTCACCACATCTGATTCTACTTTTCATAACCGTCCACCTCGGGTCCACAGCACACGGCGACACCCTTAACTCTTTTAGTCAATCCTTCCTTCTCAGGCCCTCAACGAGAGCCGGCTTCTGCAATTCTCAGAATACAGGAGTAGCCAGAGAGGACGACGGGAACCTGTCTGTTCTATGTCTTCTCGCTTCCTCGTGCATTTGAACTACTCCAGGCGAGCAAGTCCCTCTCCCACCACTCCGCGAGGCGGAGAAGTAATAGCTAGCACTTACTGAGTGATAACTATGCACCAAGCGTGGTTTATTATTTTTATTTTTGGCTCAGCGTTTCTAGAACTCCAGGTCTCACGTCTCTCTGTCACACTTTCCATCTCTTAACTTCTTCTTTTCAGCTCTGACTCCATCTCCTAAAAGGCTATTAGGGGGAACCCTGACACCCTCCAGAAACCACATTTTCTGCAGTGCCATCTTTCAGAGAAGGGCCACCGCATCTCTATGCCGCAATCGTCTCCCGGCCCCGGCCTCCCCTGCCTTCGAGGGAACGATGCCGGCCGGGAGGCAGGTGCCCATTTCCGCGGCCAAGAACACCACAACCGCCTCCCCGCCCGCCGGCCGGTCTGGCCCCCCGATTCCTCTGACCGGAAGCCCCCAGGAGCAATCCTATCATTTCACCCAAGTCCCAGAACCAGCCCGAGCCCCAGGAGTCCGAGCCCCAGCGGTCCAAACGAGGCTACAAACGCTGCCCTGAGCGCCCCGTCCCCCGGGAGCCACCCAAGTCCTCTGTCTCGGTAACCGGCCACCTCCCCGCCGCTCACTCCCCACCAGCTTCTTAACAAGGCAAGACCCCCTCATTAAGTGACTCATTCCATATGACACGCCCGCATTCTCTTCCCCAAACGTGTTCCTTCTGGGGGGGGAGAAACTGCCTATCACCCTTTACAAAGAAGACACTGGACTGTGAGGAAAAAGGTAGTTGAAACGGTTGAACTAAAGACCGTTACCCCAGAGTCTCGCGAGGCGAGAACTGGCTGGTAACCGTCACCGCGCGCTTCCAAGTTCATCATTCATTGGCCCACGGACCGATCAGTCACTTCTGCTGGGCCAATAAGCGGCAAAAGCCTCAGCGGAAACCGGAGATTAGAGGCGAGGCCAGTGGTTTCCCAGGCTATTTAAGTCAGTGGACCTGGCCTTGTGCTACACGCTTGCTGCTTTCGTTCCTTCCCTCTGTGCGTTATGGGAAGGTGGGCTTGGGGAGGGGACAGTTGGTTAGCCTAGACTGCCCGGATGCTAAGGCCTTGGGAATGGAGGAGACGAAAAGAAGCTTTAGAGTATTAGGAAGTTGCCCTGGGTAGGTCCCGCCGCATCCTTCCCTCGCTGTGGGACCCCGGGCCCGGCTCTTCCCCCATCCTGGACCCGGTTGCTTTTTCAGAAGAAGGTCGCTTCCGCACGATCCCAGAAATGCCTTTACTATATGGCATTTGGGGAGACTCCGTGCCTCAAAAAAGGGGCAAGGGAGAAAACCAGCTTAACCCCAAGCCGGTTCATTGCAAACCTAAGGGCTCCAGGACCCAGAGCTGGGAGCATGCGCAGAAGGAACGGAACGCCTAACGACACGGGGGATGGGCGCGGACGCGAAGGGCTCCCGAGTGGACGGGCACGGTGGCGAGGGCGTCTGTGGAAGAAGCCCCCGCGCCACGGCCCGGCGACTGGCTTCACGCCCACACGCCCCTCCCCACGCAGCTCCCTGCTAACGCACACGGCTCCAGGCTCCTGTTTGTGCCCAGCCCCGGCTGTTGAGGGCATTTGGGAAGCAAACGAGTGGCTTGGCGCTGTCTGCCTCGCTCTCTGCCTTTGACACACACAAGTAAAAGATAAAGGAAGATGTAGGCTCAGTATGTCAAACAGGGAGAAGGGGCAGGAATCAAAAGCTTGGGACCCTCTGTAACGCACGGATGGGTTCTTTTTTTTGTAGTTTCCTGATGAAAGATCCTTTTGAAAGCTTGCTTCACCCTCTTCTGGCCGAGTTGAGCAGGAAGAGCTGCCAGTAAGAGTTTGCCCCCTGCACTGGCTGCCTCCTCTGTTTCCTCAACCAACAGCACCGCCTGCCCCCCACCCCACCCCCCGCATCTGTATGCCTCGGAAGCTGACAGTGACCGTTGGGTTTTTCCAATGGACACCACAACTCCATTCCCCACAGCCTCTAGGGAAGACAGAATAATTGGTTGGCAGAGGTGAGTGTGTCCAGGGAGAAAGGAACGCTCCCTCCTCCCCCCAGCCCCCTCGCCGTCGCCGGGCCTCTCCCAGTTTGCACTTCTGGCCGCTGCCCAGGAAGGATTTCGCTGGGAGGCCGAGTCCCTCGGGCCGACTCCCCCCGTCGGCTGCTCTGCTCCGGGGCCCTCAGCTCCCAGAAAGTTTGAGAAATTGTTTTTCATTCAGCACAGGGGCTTAGAGGGGTGGTCCCTAAGTGAGCACAGCCGCTCTGACTCCCGGGGGCTTCTGGGTACTTGACATGGGCCGTGTGCGTGAGAGGCCTGTGACTACGCCTGGTTAGTGTGTTCCGACCCAGCGCACCTCTTGCTGCTCGTTTCTCCACCTCCCCACCCCCCGCCGCTGTCTCTCTCACCCCCCCACTTCTCCTGTTTCCCCTCTTTCACTCTGTGCCCCTGGCTGCCTCCTTCCTGAGCCGCTCTCTCTGATTTTGATCTTTTCCTTTTGTTTCCTCAGGCCCAACCTGAATCCTGGAGAAAATGTGATAGTAGCAGCCCACGCGGAGGAGCTGGAACCTGAACACCAACCGACCCCCACGCACACCGCCCCAGCTGGAGGCAATGCCCCCCACCCCCAGCTCTCCAAATGCTTCCTCAGTTACCCTGGAGGAGCCGGGTGTGCGACAGACGGGGGGGCCCCAGCTCGCACACTCGTACCCAACACCCACCACGATTAGAACCACGGACCCCGGCCTCCCGGGCCTGCCCCCAGCGCAGGCCCCCACAGAAGCAAAACACAGTCACCTTAGACTCTGGCATACTGAGACCAGGCCCGTGCCTGGGAGCCCCCCTGCCTGCCTCTTGACCAGCGAATAAAAACACTGAAAGAGGACTCGCGTGTCCGCTCTGCGTTTGCTTCCCGGCGCAACCGCACCTCCCCCCTCTTCTCGGTTGCAGCCTGAGACCACATGGATAAGGAGGGGGTGAGAGGTGAGATGCGGGAACTGGCAGGCTCACTTGAGGCAGGTGTTTGTGGGTGCAGATGCCCCGTGCCCCTTAAGTAAAGGTTTCCCTGGGCACCAGACGCAGCTCTCAACGGAGACCCTGGCCCCTCCCCTGTCAGGACAATTGTGTGACAGATTTACGTGTAGGGTTTCTTTGAGTTATTGCAAATAACGGGTGGGTTCCCATAATGAACTATTATGCAGCTGTTAAAAATGTACTGGCGTATGGGCACCAATTCAAGGCTTGGCTGAACCACTTTATTTCTTTTAAGATTTTTTTTTTAAAGAATATTTATTTGAAAGAATTACAGAGAGAGGAGAGGCAGAGAGAGGTCTTCAATCCAATGGTTCACTCCCCAATTGGCCGCAACAGCCAGAGCTGCGCCTATCTGAAGCCAGGAGCCAGGAGCTTCTTCCAGGTCTCCCCCATTGGTGCAGGGGCCCAAGGACTTGGGCCATCTTCCACTGCTTTCCCAGGCCACAGCAGAGAGCTGGGTCGGAAGAGGAGCAGCCGGGACTAGAACCAGTGCCCATATGGGATGCTGGCACTTCAGGCCAGGGCATTAAC
Organism: Oryctolagus cuniculus; assembly: GCF_964237555.1. Lineage (NCBI taxonomy): Eukaryota > Metazoa > Chordata > Mammalia > Lagomorpha > Leporidae > Oryctolagus > Oryctolagus cuniculus. The sequence goes on along the minus strand of NC_091432.1, from coordinate 20,194,265 downwards.
CCGCTGCGCCACAGCGCTGGCCCTGGCTGAACCACTTTCTATCCAACTCCCTGCTAACGCGCCTGGGAAAGCAGTGGAAGATGGCCCACGTGCTTGGGCCCCTGCACCCGTGTGGGAGACCCCAGTGAAGCTCCTGGCTCCTGGTTTCCCTGGCCCTTCTGGCCATTTGGGGAGTGAACCAGCAGATGGAAGAGTCCTCTCTATGTCTCTCCTTCTCTTGCTGTGGCTCTAACTTTCAAATCTTTTAATTAAAAAACATATTTGCAGGAGCTGGAGTGTGGCATAGCAGGTAAAGCTGCCATCTGCAGCGCCGCCATCCCACATGGACCCGGTTGGTGTCCCGGCTGCTCCAGTTCTGATCCAGCTCCCTGGTAATGCACCTGGGGAAGCAGCAGAAGACGGCCCAAGTGCTTGGGTCCCAGAACCCACATGGGAGACGCAGAAGCAGCTCCTGGTTCCAAGCCTCAGCCCAGCCCAGTCCCGGCTGTTGCAACCATTTAGGGAGTGAACCCGCAGATGGAAGCTCTCTCTGTCTCTCCCTCTCTCTGTAACTCTGCCTTCCAAATCGTTTTTAAACAAGAAAGTGACATGTTTTGGGGCTGTTAGGGCCAGTGGTCCCCACCAGTGACAGCCCGGGCCGGTGGTGTGGGACAGCCCTTGCGGGAGGCAGAGCCCACAGCCCCGCCGACTGTCCAGAAGGTTCAGATCGGGCGGAGGACTAGATGAGTCTGTTCCTCCCATCACCCCACCTCAGTTTTCCTTTCTCTTACACCTCCTTTGAGCTGCATCAACAAACACACCATTCTCAAGAGCCAAAGACCTGGGTTCAAATCCTGCCCCCAGGGACCCCTGTACCTAGGGAACTGGGATATGATGCAGTCTCACGGAACCGTGGCCCCTTTCCCGCAGGGCGGCGCCCGCTCAGGCCTCCGGGCCCGTTCAGCTGCTTTTCCCCTTATGGAATGCTGTTCCCCGACCTCTCCGGGTGGTTAATTCCTCGCCACTTCGGTTCCAGCTCAAATGGCCCTTCGGAGAGTCTCCTCACTGCCTCCCGTCCTTCTCCATAACATGTTTCTGTTTGATTTTCGCTGTTCCCTAACTCAAATTCTGTATTTGCTGGCTTCTGTCTCCTGGAAATTAGCTTTTAGGGGAGCAGGCATCCTGTCTGTCTTGAGCACTGCTCTGTCCCACTGCCAAGAACGCTGCCTGTCGCTAATGAGTCAGGCACCGGCGGCATATTCTGCATCGTGTTTATTTAATCTTCCCAAAAGCCTCGTGAGACTTCCGTCTGGGGGAGAGGTTGAGGACAGAGAGGTGACATCCAAGGAGACGTGAGTGGCAGAGCCAGAATGAGAACCAATTCCAGAACGTTCCGCCTCGCTCCCCTTCCCTCCCATGTGGCCGTCAGGAGGCTTCCTTTGGAGAGAGGTGGTGCTGGGGTGGTTGAAGGATAGGGAGCGTCAAGAGCTAGGTCAAGTTCAAAGTAGTTAAAAAAAAAAAAAAAAAGGAATAAAGTGAGCCTGGTCGCGGGAAGCAGGGGAGGAGAGGGGCCTGGCTGCAGGTCAGCATCCTCAGGGCCTAGAGGCCGTTTTGTGTCTGAGCAGCCCACAGTCTCTGCGTACGTAGACACTGAACAGCGCCCACGGGCTGCAAGTGGTGCAGAGCACCCCACCCCCTCCCCCAACAGGGGCTGTGCGTGTCCCTAACTGAATACCTACTGTGTGTTCCAGGCGGCTCAGGACCCGCTAAGGCCTGCGGGCTCTTGTCCTTGTTCTCTGGGTGTGGAGGGCACCACCTGGAGCCCGCCGGGTGTGTGGTTCGCAGGGGTTACCTGCCCAGAGCGGAGACAGGTGGGGGATCTCAGTCATCATTAAGGCTTATTGACCAGCACGGCTGGAGTTTCCCAGAGAGAGGAATTAATCTCGCAGCCGACTGAGAGCAGGCATCCTGCTGGGAGTAGTTACATAAATTCTGTTGCTCAAATTAATTAGGATTGTGATTCATTTGTTTAATGAGGAAGAATCTGAAGGTGGCGAGAGGGAGGCCAGCCCGGCCTTTCAGAAGCCAGGCAATCCCAGGGGACACTGCGGCAGATGGGAGCCGGGCGTGATGGGGGTGGAAGGACTCAGCCTGCCAGTGATGGAAAGAAACTGAGGCAGGCAGGTGGGCGGGCAGCCAGCCGGGTGCGGGGCTCCTTGGGAAGAGGCTGCGGCTCCACAGCTCCTGCAGCTCAAGGCCGGGAGGTCTCCAGGCTCTGGGCGTGGAGTGTCCGCTCACATCTGTCCAGGGTCGCGCCTCCTACTCCGCCTCTTCCCAGCCCTGGGGAAAAAAGTGCCAGCCTCTGAAATCATCTGGGTAGCAGTCCCAGGACCCCTCCAGCCATTTATCTGCCAACCCCAGCCCCAAAAAGGTGAGATGTTATTGTGTACCAGAAGTAGGGCTCTTTCAGGAAAGCCCAGACCTAGCACTGAAGCATGGATAAGTTATTCTCCCACCCCCACTGCTACTTCTAAAGAGTCCCCTCCCTTCTGCCCAGCATGCCCCTGTTGCCTGTTCAAGGTAACCCATTAATACAGGTGAGAAGTGCCATCATTGTGGCCTGTGACACCAGCATCCCATGTTGGTGCCAGTTCGAGTCCCAGCTGTTCCACTTCTGATCCAGCTCCCTGCTGGTGCACCTGGGGAGGCAGTGGAAAATGGCCCAGTGCTTGGGCTCCTGCACCCACGTGGGAGACCTGGAGGAAGCTCCTGGGTCCTGGCTGTGGCCTGGCCCAGCCCTGGCCATTACAGCCATCTGGAGAGTAAACCAGCAAATGGAAGACCTCTCTCATAAAAATAAAAAAATAAATACAGGTGATAGCCAAGGTGGTGTCTGGATGAGGGTGGACACGGAGGGGAAGGACTCCGGGGGCCACGATGCACGCTCCCGTCTGTGTGGGCTGTGCCCTTTGGGATAGGAGAGAAAAGGTACTTCCTGGCGGCTCTGGAGTGAAGGGGTCAGAGCTGGGAACTGTTTGGAGGGAGAGAGGCAGGACTTGCTCAGGCAGGGGAGATTAATGTGCCCCCCGTGGCTTCGTCATCCACAGCTGCAGAAGTCCCCAGGGAGCCCTGTGTTCTTTCTAGGCTCCGCCACCTGTTACTGTGCCGGGCTGGAGTGGCGCAATCTGGATGAGCGAGCAGCCCGCCCAAAGCAGGAGCATCAGCAAGGGCACGCCTCCCCGAGGGAAAGTCGCAGGCGCCAAGGGGCACCAGAGATGGCAATCCCGCCCCCCCCCCTCGCCCCGTACCTCGGCTTCCTCCTCCTCCCAGCTGCTCTGGGGATGTGGGGGCTGCCACTCTCGCTCCCTAGGGACTAGCCCGGCTTTAGCAGCCGCCGAATGCTTTTTTTCAGTGTTAAGTCTCGTCTCCTCACTTCTCATGCTTTCAAACTTTCCAGAGACTTCCAACGCATTCTGAATTGTTGCAAAATAGCGGCCACCAGGCCAGGGAGTCCAGGGTGCTCTGGCCCCGCCTTCCTCTTGGCCCCTCCCCAGCTTCGCCCTGTCCACCCCAGCATCTCCTCTGGAGCCTTGCATACAAGCCCACTCCCTCCGTGAAGCCGTGGCATTGGCTGCTCTCTTCCCCGGAACGTTTGGCCCCAGCTCTTTGCTAGAATGGAAACTCATTTATTTCTCTGCTTCTGTGTCACCTCCTTGGCGAGGGCTTCCCCAGCGAGCCCATCTTAAAGGAGCCAGGCCCCGTGCGTCACCCGTCACCTGGGGTAAGCTGCCGTCACTTTGGGCCACTTTTCCTCGGGTTGCACTGCTGTCTCCCTGCCCTGATCGAAGCTGGAGGCCTTCCCCGGTGCATCAGTGGGGCCCATCCAGCGGGGAGAGCAGCAGCTGTCCTGCATGGTGACAAGTTAACCAGCGGAGCTGCTTGGAAGCCTACGAGGAGAGAGCAACCCGAAAGGGAACAGGGAAGCAAGACAAAGGTGATAATTGCAGGAAGCCGAGGGGCCTGTCCGAAGCAACGCACGGGGAGGCGGAGCCCACAGACCTTTCTGGAAGCTGGCAAGTCCAAGACCACGGCGCCGGCAGAGTTGGTCTCCGGGAAGGGCTCACCCTCCACTTCCTAGACGGCACCGTGTTGCTGTGCCCTCTGGCAGGGACAGACGCTGCGCCCTCGTGCGGCGGCAGGAGGCCCGGAAGGCCAGGCGGCTTTCGAGAGCCTCTTGTATAAGCACATTAACCCGAGGGGGCATCTTGCACAGCAAGTAAGACACCTCTGGGAGGGGCCGGCGCTGTGGCATAGTGGAAAAAGCTGCCACCTACAGTGCCGGCATCCCATATGGGCGCCGGTTCGAGTCCCAGCTGCTCCTCTTTCGATCCAGCTCTCTGTTGTGGCCTGGGAAAGCAGTAGAAGGGGCTGGAGCTGTGGTGCAGTAGGTTAATCCTCCGCCTGCAGCGCCAGCATCCCATATGGGCGCCGGTTCTAGTTCTGGCTGCTCCACTTCCAGTCCAGCTCTCTGCTGTGGCCTGGGAAAGCAGTAAATATGGCCCAAGTCCTTGGGCCCCTGCACCTACATGGGAGACCAGGAAGAAGCTCCTGACTCCTGGCTTTGGATCGGTGCAGCTCCGGCAGTTGCGGCCATCTGGGGAGTGAACCAGCGGATGGAAGACCTCTGTCTCTCTCTCTGTCTCTACCTCTCTTGAAATAAATCTTTCAAAAAAAAAAAAAAAAAAGAATACGGGGATCTGAGCTAAGACTGTGACACTTGGGGACCTTGGGAGGGAAGGAAAGGCCCCGAGGAACTGCGGCCGCTCCGCCGGGCACGGGGCCCTCGTGGAGGCAGGCTCCTTGCCCCTGCCCCTCACGAATGGGCAAGGTTTCTGAGCGGAGAGGGCCCATCCCAGCAGGAGACGGGAGACAGGACTTGACTCGGTAGTTCAATGGCAACTTGACAGAGGAGGGGCTGGAGGCTGCGCAGAGAGACGCAGAGACGAGGACCTGCGGGAAGCCATCCCTAGGCCACCAGGGGCGTCTGTGTGCTGGGAGGGAAGGGCTGCCTGGCGGGAGCTGCAGCCAGCAGAGGGCACCGCCACTACCCCTGCATCTAATTTGAGTGCTGGCCTGGAAGGAGTACCCTGGCCTCGCTCTCCTCCCAGCTCCCAGTCTCCTGCCAGCTTCACCCATTGGCCACACTGATGGAGCCATGGGCCAGGGAGCCCGCAGATCCGCTCCAGGGGCCGGCCTTTGAAGGCACAGGGCGGTGCAGAGGAGGGCCCTCCCCTGCTGGAGAGGACAGCAGTCCAGGGACCCTCCGCTTCCTCCCAGAAGGCTCAGGGAGTGGAGACAACTTGCCAAAGGTCATGTAGTCAGTTAGGATGAGGCCATCATGACCCACTGCATACAGGGCCTGCATGGAAGGCAGCCAGGTGGGGCCGGCCCAGGGCAGATCCATCTTAACCAAAGGAAGGCAGTAGAGTAGGGGTAGCAGGACAGCCAGGTGCTGGCCACACTCCCCACCCCTGACACCTGGAAGGTGACACGCTTGCTTCCTCATGGCTTTGTGATATGCTGCCTGCCCTGCAGCCCCCACCCCCTCTCTCAAAGCACAAGGACAAGAACCTAGACCCGGGATTGGCAGGGACAAGGGCGCGAGGCTCTGCTTGCCTGCTAGCCACCCCTGCTCACCAAGCCCCTGGAGCTGCTCACTGATCCAGCACGGGACGGTTTAATTGAAGTCATTACAATAAATGGTGCAGAAAAGCAATGCCCTTTGTTTGCCAGAGCCTCGGAGAAACAGGAAGGGGGGCCAGGGAGCGCCGCAGCAGCCACTGCAGGTAGATGACAGCTGTCACAGCAGAAAGGGGACAAGACTGACGAGTCAGGGGCGGGACTTGGGGCGGCAATTGACGCGTCTCTCGAGACACCTGCATTCCACATTGGAGGGCCTGGTTTTGAGTCCCAACTCTGCTCCCCACTCTAGCTTCCCGCTAATGTGCACCCTGGGAGGCAGCAGGTGATGGCCCAAGTACCTGGGTCCCTGCCACCCATGTAAGAGACCTTGACTGAGTTCCAGGCTCCTGGATTTCATCTGGCTCAGCCCCGGCTCCTGCAGGTATTTGGGAACCAAATCAGTGGATGGAAGTGCTCTCTCTGTCTCTCTCCCCGTCACCACACACACATACACACAATTCAGGGAGTCCCAGGTTCAAATCCTGCCAGGTCACTTGTAAGCTCTGAGATCTTATCAAGTCCCTTTCTCGGCTCACGTCTGTGCCCTTGTCCAGGAAAGTGGGAGCATTGCTGCTGCCTGTCCTTGGAGGCTCTGCTTGGCCTTGAGCCCTGCCGACAGCTTCTGCCCCGCCTCCAGCTGCCTCCCACCTCTCCCTTCACCCTGCAGGCACCCAAGTGTGTGCCCCACTCCCCACTCCTCAGGCAGGCCCCTCCTCCTAAAATAGCCTTCTCACTCCTTTCCCGCCATTCAAGACTCACACCCGAGTCACCTCCTCTGGGCAGTCGTCCCTCACTCAGCCTGCCTTCCCCTGAAAGCCTCTTAGCACTTTCAGGCTGTGACACCCATCACGGCATTTAATACCATAGGGTCTCCTACCTTCCTCACCTGCATATGCCTAACACAGACCCAGCATCGTGACTGTTGGGGTGGGAGCAGTGGCAGGCGGTGAGGGGCAGATTTCTCAGGGTCCAGGGCACGGCCAGTGTACAACAGCCCCTGCTAGATGACAACACCCAGGAAGCCCTGAGCTCCCTTCCCAGGTACCCAACACGGCCGGGGACACGGCAGCCTCTTCTGTGGCCAGACCCAGCTGTCTGCCTTATACCCGATGCAGTAGCAGGAGGATGGAGGACTCAGGTTGTGAAACCATAGGATTGCAGCATTAAAAGAAACCTTTTTACGTAGCCAAAGAGATGTCTTGAGACCTCCAAGTCTGAGTGAGAAGCAGCCTTGCCACTGGTACATGGGTTTCTTGGGATACTTTCTGGGGACCCAGGCAAAGCCCAAGTCATAAGGGAAGCCACGTCTAGGCACACATCCAGCTGACAGCACCAACCATCGGCCATCTCCGCCTGGGACATCCAGCCCGTCAAGCCTCCAGACGCCTGCAGTCCCAGCCATGACCCGACATGGCCATAAGAGCCTCCCTGCTGAGCCCAGTCCGGCCATGGCACTGGACGCTGGACGCGGTCCCAGGAAAGAACAGGAAATGACGGTTCTCCCCCCGAGAGAGGCTGCAGCTCAGACATGCCTGGTGACTTCACTGTCGTCACCCCTCCCTGCCATCAGAGAAGCAAAAGACAAATCTGGGGCAGGAGCAGAGGTGTGGGGGGGAGAGGAGGGAGCTGAATGCTATGGAAAGCATCCCAAGTTGATTCTGTTTAGGGAAAATGGTTCCTTAAGTGTGCATGAATTTTTCTAACGTTCAAAGAGCGGCTTGCACCTTCTTACAGACTGCACGGTTCATTGTTCTTATTTCAGCCCTGGGTTGGTTCTATTTTTCCTTCTCCCCATGAGATAATTAGCCACGAGCTTACCTGAGTACATTCCTCATGTCAAGAAGACAATGGTTTCAAAGGCAGGGAAAGCGCAGCCCCCGCGGAGGGCCCCCAGAAGACGGCCAAGCGGCAAAGCAAAGTCTCCCAGGAAAGTGCCTTGTTTCCCGAAGGATCCATCATCAAAGGAGCCCCGACAAGCAGGAGGGCACACGGCAGAGTGTGCAAGCAGGTGCTGCCAGGCGGGAGGGGGGGTGCTTGGTCTGAAATCAAGCCGGGGACCAAACTCACACCTCTCCCTACTCACTGAGTCATCCAGCTAACCCACAGAGCCTTGGAAAATCTTGGCTTTACTTTCTTTCTGTTGCTGTTGTTAGCCCCCTACATTTTAAGCAATATTCCCTTCTTTTATTTATTTGAGAGGCAGAAACACAGAGAAAGAGTTCGGGGTGGGAGAGCTAGCACCTCTCGGCTAGTTCACTCCCCAGGTGCAGCCGGGAACTCAATCCAGGTCTCTCCCAATTGCTTTGAGCCATCACCACCGCCTCCCAGGGTCTACCCAGGTGAGAAGTTGGAGCTGGGAACTGAATCCAAGCACTGCACAGTGGGACGCAGGCATCTTAGCCACCAGGCCAAACAGCACCTCCCCAAGGAGAGTGAACTGTTGAAAGGTTCACCCCACCCAGTCTCCAGCTGTGCAGGTGCGGGGAAGCCGCATGCTGTTGTCAGCTTAGAGCCAGGCCACTCACGTCAAGCTCTGAGCTGACAGGAAAAGAACAAAGTCTCAAAAAAGGAACACACATTCCCAAGAGCAACAGCGGAGCCAGGGTGTGCCAAACCGAGGCCGACCCCAGTCCCTTTGAACTGCTCTTAGCCAAACACTGATTCTCTCAGTCCCCTGCTGCCACCATCATGCTATCCAAAACGTCATCACATAGCCTCAACAAAAAGCTGGGGGGTGACTGGGGGTTCTGCTGACCTTGACGGAGCTCACGAGCTACTCAGGCTTTGGTCGACCTCAGCGGAAGGACCGGGATGGTCACCGGTTGCGCCCATCCTCCTCCGCCAGGCCAGCCCAGACACGTCCTCACAGCAGCAGCAGGCGTGGAGGGGAGAAGAGGCAGACGCACCTGCTCACACACACCTGTTCCAGTGTTTTGCTCGTATCGCATTTGCCAAGATCGGGGACCATTTTTTCAAGCCACCACACGACCTTGGGCAGGTCGGCGTCCCCTCCCTGAGAATGTCTCTCTGCATTCTGAACAGGATCCTGGGACTTTGGAGGGCGGCTGAGATCATGACAGAAGACCAGCCGCAGGAAAGGCCCGCCAAGTGCGATGATGTATTTCAAATACGCACGCAGGGCACCGGTTGGGGGAGGGGCGTGTCCACGCTCACAGCGACACAAAGAAAACTCAGCTTCTATTTCTAGAGGAAATTTCAGAATATGATGCACAAGTCTCGGGGGTGAGACGGCCCAGCCATGGGCTCGATAAACAAGAAGTGCAGGAAGAGAGCAGATCAAGGGCCGACAACAAGTAAATGATGTAATTGAAGTTACTGTTGAAGAACCTATCAAGGAGAGATCGAGTCAGCGGCAAGTATCAGCGGTGACTCAGGCACGACGTCGTGTTTCTAGAATTCTTGTCTAGTTCAAGGAGGCCAGTGTCCCAGTTTAAAGAACACCTTGCGCCAGCGGCAGCGACAGCGAAAGGGAACTTGTGCGCATGCTCCTTTCTCCTCCACACCTCCGACAACGCGAGCAGCTGCAGGCGCTGGCACGGGTGGCTGCCCCAGGAGATGGCGGTGGGAGGGACCCGTGCCCACAGCCGGACCTCCAGCGTGGTCAAAGGGGAACCTGGGGTGGTATCTTTATTTATTTTTTTTTTGATTCAAAGCATTGTTTTTAGGGTACACCGTCACTGAAAATATGGCCCCATGTTAAGGATTTGTTTAAACATACTTAGGAGTGGATATTCAGTCTAGCAGTTAAATCCCCCATGTACCATGTTTGAGCGCCCGGGTGCACACCCTGGGGGGCCCTGGCATGACCCAGGTGAGCGCATCTCTGCTACCCACGTGGGAAGCCAGGACTGAGTTTCCAGGCCCAGCTCATGTCCACCAGCTGTTATGGGCATCAAGGGAGTGAAGCAAGCAATGACATTCTCTCTCTCTCTCTCTCTCTCTCATTATTTTTTTATTTTTTAATTAATAAATAATGTCAAACATACTTAAGCCAAAAAAAAAAGATATTCTAACCAGATGTCCTAATTCAATTCAAGTATGTTTTTGAGAAAGAAAAAAAAAAAAGAAAGAAAGAAAAGAAAAAACAGGAACACCCTCAGGATAAAACAAACTCAGAAATATGTTATAGCAGAGTGTTAGGAAATGAGAGTCACGGGCCTGCTGATGGACTTCTAGAAAGTTCAGAGGGGCCAGCGTGGTAGCACAGTAGGTTAAACCACCATCTGCAACGTTGGCATCCCATAGGGCGCCGGTTCGAGTCCCGGCTGCTCCTTTTCCGATACAGCTCTCTGCCGATAGCCTGGGAAAGCAGTGGAGGATGGCCCAAGTACTTGGGCCCTGCATCCACATGGGAGACCTGGAGGAAGCTCCTGGCTCCTGGCTTTGGATCAGCTCAGCTCTAGCCGTTGCGGCCATTTGAGGAGTGAGCCAGCCGGTGGAAGATCTCTCTCTCTGTCTCTTCCTCTCTGCCTGTAACTCTGGTCTGTCAAATAAATAAATCTTTGAAAAAAAAAAAAAAGGAGAAAGTAAAAAAGAAAGTGTGGAGACCTATACATAGCTGGCCCCCTGCAGGCAGAGGCTGGGTCTGGTCAGCGTCTCAAAGGAGGGAAGAATCGACCCAGAGGCAAAAACCAAGACCTCTGACAAGCACGCCGCCCAGGGCTGACCACGCTACCCACCCCTGCTTCCTCTCCTTTACTGGGGTGTAATTGATAAATAAAAATGGCTATACTGGGGGGGGGGGGGTCAATGCGACTTGGCAGAGCTACAGAGGGAGAGAGAGATATCATCTATCTGCTGGTTCACTCCTCAAATGGCTGCAATGGCCAGACTGGGCCAGGCTGAAGCAGGTAGCCTGGGGCTTCATCTAGGTCTCCAGAGTGGACACAGGGACCCAAAGACTTGGGCCATCTTCTGCTGCTTTCCCAGGCGTGTTAGCAGGAAGCTGGATCAGAAGTGGAGCAGCCAGGACTCGAACCGGTGCCCACATGAGATGCCAGCACTGCAGGCAGCGGCTTTCCTCCCTGCACCACAGCGCCGGCCCCAAGTGGGCCTGTTTGATACGTGTATATAGTGAAACCTTTGCCACAACCAAGCTAATTTCACATGATCAGCTCTCTCTCTCTCGCTCTCTCTCTCTCTCTGCTTCTCTCTGTATCTCTGCCTTTCAAGTAAATAAATAAATCTTTATTTTTTTTTTAAATGAAAGAGGAGGGGCTCAAGCCAGCAGCTTGGCACCGCACAGCTGGAAGGCCCTGGTGCTGGGCGGACGCCGGCCCCTTGACCTTGCCTGATACTGGACTTCCTGGTCTCCAGACCATGAACAGGTAAGCCGTTCTTCCCTCATTGCCCTGACTGCAGTATTCACCTATAACAACAGAAGCCGAACTAAGACACCTCAGCTTGTTAGCAGCGGCTTAGTAAAATCCCCGCTCACTCCGGGAGGTGCAGACAAGAGGTGTGACCTTCCGGTTTGCAGATTAGGCGAGGACTGGAGCTGAGAGATCTGTAGGCAGCTGCTGGAGCTCATGGATGTGTTAGCAGCATAGCGTGGGGGCCGGTCGGGGCAGAGACGCAAGGCGGCCAGGGTACCTTATATCCGGGAGACACCTGACAGCCCCAGCGGCTGCCCTGTGCTGTGTGCCCCCGGCACACACACACACACACACACACACACACACACGCTGTGCTCGCTTGCTCAGAGAAGAGCCTTCTGACCCATATACTGCACTCCGCTGTGCCTGCCCGGCCATTGCCTCTCACTGACACAACTCACGGCAGAGAGGCGAGCGCCGGCGGTGCAGCGGAGCTGAGCCGTGACCCTGAGCCGCTAACACAATGTCTGATATTTATAGCAACTGTGACTCAGGTACCAGAGAGAAAGGTGCTTGGGATTGTCGCAGACGCCCTCGGGGGCGGGGGGAGGAAGACATCTCTGGGAGAGATTGCGTGGGATCTTTAACCGCCCGGCACATCAAACAGGAAGGGGCAACGCCATGGGTTTGCATCCGGCTAAAAATAATAACAAGAGAGGACGGCCCCGCCAGTCTCTGCCAGGATCGCTCTTCAGATGCTCAGGACGCAGTCCCAGGAGGAGCCCCGAGACCGGCCGAGCTTACAAACTGACACCCCACATTTGAGCTGTTTCAGTTGAGCACTGATGGGTCGGTTTAGATCTATCCCATGCCGCAGAGGCCCTGAGGCGTGTTGTTTGGTCACGATGAGCGTGCCAGGTTGGTCCCATTCCTGCCCAGGTGTTTTCTATGCCTCCCCGGAAGCTTGCCCTCCGGCCGTGTCCTCCCACACCGAGTGAGACCAGACCCCGAGACTGACTTGGGCCAACGGAACAACACGAGGCCAGCACACCACTTGAAAAGCAGGCATAGAGGAGCCAAGAGCATCCCAGAGCAGCCAGCCTCTGGCCGGCGAGCCAGCGACCACAGGGCCCAGCTGAGAGCTGCCAGGCTTGGCCCAGATCACTGAAACTCCCCCTCGGAGCCGTGAGACACACAGATCGCTGCCAGAAGCCTTGGAAAGCAACGATTGCCTGCCAGAGGGTTCACACTCCAAAAAACACACAATCAACAGGCATGTATTGAACGCTCAGCATTCCAAGAGAAAAATTCAGACAAGGCCTAAAGGTACTTGCAAGGGGCCAGAGGATGGACGGGAGGAGACCTGGGGGAAGGGAGATTCAGGAGCTCCAAGACACAGGCCCAAAGAACTAAAAGGCGCTTTTCACTGTTAAAGTCCCGTCACTTGCAACCTCCAGGCCATGGCACCTGTCTATGCATAAGCCTTCTGGCCCGTGAACCCCCACCCATCCCCAAGGCGCCTCTCCTACGCACAGACTTCCTAGCCCCATGCTGTCCCCCTCCCCACAGCCCCACCCTCTAATTCACAGCCATGGCAGGTGCCAGGGAAGCCCCCTGTGCCCCCCACCCCACCCCCGTGCTCATTAGGAACAAGACGCTCTTGGTTCTGGCCACGCAGACATTTTCCAACCTGGGCTTGCTTGCTGCTGGGAGCTGTAGCAAATCGGCTCAGGGCCTGGTCCTTTCTCTTCCCCAGCGAGCGTCCGCAACGACTCGATCAACCCTTTCAACTCCGAGACCCCTTGGTCACCGGAATCGGGGGTTAATACCACAGTTCAGGGGAACACAAAGGCCATGCGGAGCCACGATCACCCCTCGCTGGGGACTTCCTCTTTACTCGTGGCAAGACGGAGAAAAGAAAAAATACCAGAAAGATCTAACGAGACCATGTGGAAACTGTTTATTTCCTACTCCCGCTCCAAGGCCAAGCTCAAGGTCACCTCCCCTCTTGAGAGCTTCCCTCCTCCCCAGGTTGAAATGCTAAGGTCTGCCTGCTCGGGAATCCGTCAGGCCTTTGTGTAAAGCCCTACCCAGAGCCCGTCATGGTTAGGGTTACGGCTGGCTGAAGCGGCAGCTGTCTCTTCCGCCGAGCGTCCAACTGGTTCTTGATTACTCATCAGTCGGAATGTCAGCATCTGGCACAGCGATCCGAATGAGGAAGAGGAACCTTGATGTTCAGTGAACAACCAATGAATGCATGCACGCTCCAAGTGTTCAGCCCGAGGGACACCTCACAGAGAAGCGCGGTCGTCAAGGAGGGCTTCGTGGAAGAAGCAGGGCTTCAGATTCTCCAACGGGACCCAGAGTGGAGGACTCAGAGTCTCTGCACGGGGGCCTGCGGACCTGAGCGGGGAGAGAGTTCGCACCTTGGTGTTGGGAAGATGAAAGGAGAATTTGCCACGAAAGCAACATTGAAGGAATTTTTTCAAATGGTGCTAGAGGGCCAGCAAGAGGGCAAGGCTCAGGCAGCAGAATTCGAACTTGAACTTCCGGCCACTCCACCCTTTAACTGCAGGCACCTGGAACAACTCCACTGCGCTCAGTGACCAGGCTGGTGTTTTCACAGACATTTCTTTTTTTTAAGATTTATTTATTTATTTGAAAGGTAGGGTTAGAGAGAGAGGGATGGGGGATGTTAGTAAAATGGCGCAGTCTTATCTATAGCACAATCTACACCCGGGACACCATCCTAGGCTCTAGCAGCCCCCGCCGCCATTGCTAGAGGCCATTAGCAGGGAGCTGGATTGGAAGTGGAGCAGTGGGACTCGAACCAGCGCCCACGTGGGATGCCGGCACTGCAGGCAGCGGCTTTACCTGCTGTGCCATGGTGCCAGCCCCCTTTCATGGGGACTCCTATTTGTACAGTCTTTATCTTCTGTCAGTCACGCAGCCCCGGTACTTCTCAGCATCTGGTCTCCTGTGCGAAGTCGCGCTGTTCTGCCCCCCTCAGAACACTGGTTCAGCATCATTTGAAATCACGTCTTGGGAACTGCAACTCCAAACACTCCCAAATAAAGTCCTCTGGCGGTTTCCGTGCTCGGGTTGATGGACCACACTCACCGTCTCCAACTGAAACTTAGCATTTCCTTCCATTTTCTAAATACAGGCTACAAGCCATGGAGGTAGATAGTGTTCCTATCATACATAATACTGCAGCTATCTCACAAATACGCTTATATGGGGCCAGCGCTATGGCATAGTAGGTAAAGCTGCCACCACCTGCAGTGCCGACATCCCAAATGGGCACTGGTTCAAATCCCGGCTGCTCCACTTCTCATCCAGCTCTCTGCTATGGCCTGGGAAAGCAGTGGAAGATGGCCCAAGTCCTTGGGCCCCTGCACCCATGTGGGAGACCTGGAGGAAGCTCCTGGCTCGTGGCTTCAGATTGACGCAACTCTGGCCATTATGGCCAACTGGGGAGTGAACCAGCAGATGGAAGACCTCTCTCTCTCTCTCTCTCTCTCTGCCTCTCTGTAACTCTGCCTTTCAAATAAATAAATAAATCTTAAAAAAAATACCCTTATGTTGATCACTGTTTCAAACAACAGTGATTTTGGAAAAAAAAAAAAAAAACAGTGATTTTGGAATGTGTTACTAAAGAAGTATGGTGTTCCTATATCACAAAAATTGCTGTTGTAAATATTTTAATGACAGCTTTCAGCCCAGTTCCTCTATACTCCTGTGAATTTTATTTTCTAAACTCTGTGCTTTTTATCCTGAGAAGGGGTCAGTAAGCTTTATGAAGCCCCCAAACAGCATCCATTGCACAAACTTGGCGGGAGGTAGCTTGTCCCTGCCGGCAGGTGGGAGTGTTAGTCCACACCGCCCCCCTCCCCCGCAGGAAGACGCTCCCTGGCCAGATGAAGGGAAAAGACACAGCTCTGTGAGCACGATAAAGCGTCCGTGGAGCGGGGAACCTCTGACCGGCCTTAGACACGCTCTAAGAATCTGGAGAATTCGAATTCTGGAGACTCCAACAGCTCCTCCCAGGGTGGAACCCAGACACTGAGGAGAGCGCGGAGCCAGGAGCCTCCGAGAACCGCCTCCTCACCACACACCGCGCGCTACAGCCACTCCACTTCCAACCCAGCTACCGCTGATACTCCTGGGAAACAGCGGAGGACGGCCCAAGTGCTTGGGCCCCTGATACCCACGTGGAACACCTGGCTCCTGGCTTCAGCCTGGCCCAACCCTGCCTGTCACAGCCATTTGGGGAGTGAATCAGTGGGTGGAAGATTTTTCTCTCTCTGTCACTCTACTTTTCAAATAAATAAGTAAATAATATTTAAGACAGAGAGAGAGAGAGAGAATGAGACTGGAGCCAGCATTGTGGCGTAATGGGTGAAGCCACCACCTGCATTGCTGGTATCCCAAATGGGCGCCAGTTCAAGTCCCAGCTGCTCCTTTTCAGGCTCCCTGCTAATGGCCTGGGAAAGCAGTGGAGATGGCCCAAGTGCTTGAACTCCTGCACCGGTGTGGGAGACCCGGAAGAAGCTCCTGGCTCCTGGCTTTAGCCTGGCCCAGCCCCGGCCGTCCTCGCTATTTGGGGGGGGGGGGGGGTGGACCAGTGGATGAAAGACCTCTCTCTCTCTCTCTCCCTTTCTATAACTCTGCCTTTCAAATAAATCAAAAAGAAGGAGAAGAAGAGAAAGAGACAGGCCCTCAGTACAGGGATGAAGGCAGACGCACCGTCTTCGGCCAGACCCTGGGGGACCAAGGTCACTGCATCACCGTTGGCCTCTGCATGAACAGATCATCCCTTAACACCAAGACTTTTTTAAAAAGAAGTGACGGCGACAACGTGGCCTGCCAGATGTTCCAGGCACAACAGGGGAGTGACCGTGTGTTTCGGGGTGGGGAGGTGTGGAGGCCACTCCGATTAGATCAGAGGGCGTGGGGCTGGCGGAGAAGCACAGTTGAAGCAGGGTGGGGTGTGGGGAGCAGCCCGGACTGGACTGAGTTACTGGAATTAAGACTTATTCTATGCATCTGCTCTCCCACAATATGGCGCTGGGAGAGAAGTAAACAGCTTCTGCACAGCTGCCTCCAGTTCAACCAATAAACTGTAGGACTTGCTCCTGATTGGAGGAGAGCGGCGTGCTCGGCGTGTGGGCAGCCGAGTTGGGATTGGCGGAGGAGGACTATAAAGGAGGAGAGAGACGGCATGCACCAGGAACATCTAAGGGGAACATCTGAAGGAACACCTGTGCAGCCCCCAGAGAGCCAGCCGGCGGTGTGCCGCTCCCCCGCGGAAGTGGGGAATGTGGCCAGGGGGAACTGCCCTTCCACGGAGGTGGAAGGGATAGTAGCCAACCCGGGAAGAACCAGCAGCAAACCCGGGGAGGGCCGAGCAGACGAAAGAACAGCGCAGGGTCCTGTGTCGTTCCTCCACGAAGAGGGGGAGTGACAGTGGGGGAGAGTGGGGTTAATGATGGGGGGGGGGGACTGGGACCAGGAGCCAGAGGCTGGGGCTTGGGGACAGGTTGGGTCAGACAGCAGCCGCAACTTCAAGACATCTCAGCACAGACAAGCAGGTGTCCAGGGAGGGAGTGAGCTGAGGGTTACGGAGGAAGAAAGGCAATCAAGGGACAGAGCCGCGTGGACTGAGCCTCAGGGACTGATCAGCGGGCCAGGGTGCAGAGAAAGCGTTCGCAAACAACAGCAAGCAAACCAGGAGACCCCGGAGCCCAGAGAACATGCATTTCAGGCAAGGGGCTCAGACCCGGGCCCAACCAGGAAGTCGCACAAGGTCTCCAGCTGCGAGGGCCACGGGGTGGGGCTTAGAGAGTCCTGAGCAGGCAGTTCCCACGGAGGGAGCGGAGGGAGCGAGGGAGGGAGGACGACTGCTGCGGAGTGAGTGGGCAGAGCAGCCAGGGGGGCAGGAGCGGCCTGCAGCCAATGAAACCGCGCGGCGGGGAGGGGGAGGGGGGAAGCCAGGCCCCCTGCAAGGCAGCAGCAGCAGCAGCAAATTAACTGTCTTTCCTCCCAGCCGATCCAGATTTTCATTAGAGAAAGAAAGAGACTGCGAATCTGGGGGATTTAAAGGTCGTGCGAAAATCATGGAAACTTCTACTTGAGCCTGTTCCCACCTAAATAATTTCTGTTTGGAAAACAGGCAAAGCCGCTGAGACTCTCTCGGCCCTGATCCCCAAACGGAGGCCCTCAGACACCCCCTGAAAATGTGTCCCGACACACATTGCGCCCATGCAGAGGCTGGGTGGCCAGCGGCACCACAGCGGCGGCCAGAGCCGCCCAGGAGGTGCCCCCCCGGGGACAGAAACTCGAGAGGCAGGGTCACAGGCTGTCCCACGGCTCCACAAAACGACCCACTATTTAGTAGCACCTACTGTGTGCCAGGTACTTTGCCTGTGGCTTCGCAATCCTTAACGTCACCCCGACTGCAGGTTGGGTATCAGGTCCCCCAGAAGCTCAACTGTTAAAGGGTCCTCCCCAGGGTGTGTGATCTGGTGGGGTACCTAGTGGGGTGTCCTGGCTTTTTTCTCCCTCTTATTATCTCCACCATACTCAGAAGGAAACTGAACTTCAGAGAGGTTGAGTAACTTGCCTCGTCCTCACAGCTGAGTGACAGAGAGAGTGCTGGGGCCCAGGTGCACCTGCCTCCCGCTCCCATCCTGTGAGCTCAACCAGCTCCCGGCTGACCCTTAAAAATAGGAGGGGATAAGGAGGGGGTATTCATTACCACCTGTGACCAACCGCGATCGGAAAATGTCCCTTCATGTTAGCATGGCATTCCGAGTTCACCCTCTTCCCAAGTTCGGTTTTTAATTTTTCTGTACTTAATCAACTTTATTTAAAAAAAAAAAAAGTGGGGGGGATCATTCGCTCATCTCCTGTGAAGACAGCCTGAGCCCCTCTCGTCTGCTGATTCGCTTTTGCTTTCACCGGAACATCACTTGTCAATCTCCTGAAAACCACACATAGTCCCGCCTCCACATCCTCCAGGCGGTGGGGTCCAGGACCCCCGCCCTCATCTGAAAGGATGCGGCCTCTGCATGGGAGGCACACGCAGCCTCCCCCAAGCTCTGAGTCACCCCTGGACGACTTATCACAGCTGGCACCACCTACAGCTCTTTAAACACTTGTTACGCTGCGTCATTCATGGAATCATCACCAGAACAGAAGCAGGGAAGTGGGCATTTGGCCCAGTGCTGGAGACCCTGGTTAGGATGCCCGTGTCTCATAGCCCAGCGCCTGAGTTCAAGTCCCAGCTTCAGTTCCTGCTTCCGATTTCCTGCCAGTGCGCACTCCGGGAGGCAGCAGGGGACAGCTCCTGCGTCCCACATGGGAGACCCAGATGGAATTCCTGGCTCTTGGCTTTGGCCTGGCCCAGTTCCCGCCATCGCAGGCCTTTAGGGAGTAAACCAGCATATGGAAGCTCTATCTCTCAGTCTGTTCAGTCTCTCTCTGATTTAAAGAAAAAAGTCATTTTTAAAAGTCTGTGTACGGGGCCGGCGCCGTGGCTCACTTGGTTAATCCTCCGCCTGCAACACCGGCATCCCATATGGGCACCGGGTTCTAGTCCCGGCTGCTCCTCTTCCAGTCCAGCTTTCTGCTGTGGCCCAGGAGAGCAGCGGAGGATGGCCCAATTCCTTGGGCCCTGCACCCGCATGGGAGACCAGAAGGAAGCACCTGGCTCCTGGTTTCAGATCGGTGCAATGCACCAGCCATAGCAGCCATTTGGGGGGTGAACCAATGGAAGGAAGACCTTTCTCTCTGTCTTTCTCCCTGTCTATATCTCTACCTATCAAATAAATAAATTTTTAAAAAGTCTGTATATTCGGCCGGCGCCGTGGCTCAATAGGCTAATCCTCCACCTTGCGGCGCCGGCACACCGAGTTCTAGTCCCGGTTGGGGCGCCGGATTCTGTCCTGGTTGCCCCTCTTCCAGGCCAGCTCTCTGCTATGGCCAGGGAGTGCAGTGGAGGATGGCCCAGGTGCTTGGGCCCTGCACCCCATGGGAGACCAGGAAAAGCACCTGGCTCCTGGCTCCTGCCATCGGATCAGCGCGGTACGCCGGCTGCAGCGGCGGCCATTGGAGGGTGAACCAACGGCAAAAGGAAGACCTTTCTCTCTCTGTCTCTCTCTCTCACTGTCCACTCTGCCTGTCAAAAAAAAAAAAAAGTCTGTATATTCAGTACAGATGCCATCTTTGGGATATTCTGACTCCACGGTGGTTGAATGTGTGGATACAGACCACCTGCTGTGGCTCACAACTGAGGACAGCCAGGCTCTGGTCCCCAGCCCCACCCATCTTGCCTTGCCCTGCTCCTTCTCAACTGTTTCTACCTCCCTAATTAAGCCCAACATCTCCTGGTGGTAGAGAAGTTTTTCCTCTAGTCCCTCTCCACCTCCCCCAAGGCTTCCAGAACAATCCTAGCTCAGTGTTTTGAAATCCCTGGTCTACATTTTCGCTTCTACTCCCGTGTCAATGTATTTCATTCCTGGCCCAAGCAATAGGCTACGATCCTACTTTCTTTCTCTTTTTGTTTTCTCCTGGTAATGATTACCTCATTTTTCATCAACTTAGGTTTGTTTGCTTTGTGTTTCTTTTTTTAATAATTGACCAAATCTTTCCATGCCCTCAATATCATTTTCCACATGACCAAACCTGTCAGATAATTTGTCAGCCTCGTTTATTTTCCTAGGGACAAACGCCCTCACCCCCGGAGCCTTCTGACCTCCTGCTGCTCTGGGCCAGCGCCCATCTGGGCCCTGGCACAGCTGCCTTCCTGGTGTCCCTTTCGCATTATCCCAGGGCGCCCCTGCCCTCCTCACTCCTGGGTGGGGAGCCCCATTCCCAGTCCCCCCCTTTCTCTCTCAGCTCCCTGGTGGTAACGGAGCACATCTTCAGTCATTTCCTGAGAAGACTGACCCGGGACGCAGGTTCTTTCTGGAAAGTTCTTTCTTCCCCCCTCAGGACCAACTGGCAGTCCAGTTGGCAGGGAAGGCTACGTGGGAAACTTTCCCAGAGTTCTGAAAGGCATCGCCCCTTTGTCTTCAAACGTCCAGCGTTGCTATTGGGAAGGTTGGTGCTACGGAAGTTGTCAAATCGAAATGGAGTCACTTGCACCAAGCCCTAACCAAAGCCAACAAATAAAGCCAGGAGACGGTGCGGGGGGGCGGGGAATCCACTAAGCAGAGCTTCTCACTGGAGACCCTGCCAGAACCGCAGGTTTGCAGAAACACCACCTCACCTTCCACGTCACTTCTGCAAGGTCACCTGCGCAGCAGCTGTCTGCGCCTCAGCTGCCCTGGCTTCCACCTCGCATCACTGCTTCCAAGTCTTTCACGGAATCCTCCCCCATGTCACCCTTTTGTGCTCTGCCACGGCCACCTACTCCCATTGCAATGCCCGTCTATTTGCAAATGACCTCCAGCAATCCGTAGATGACCGCTCCCTCGGTGGCACCTGGCTGGACAACACCATTGTTCTCCTCCATCCTTCCATCCATGTGCAAGGCTGGGACCAGCAGAAGGGGAGCGGAGTGCGTGTCTGAGAAGATGCAGACGTTTAAGGCAGTGGACCAAAATCCAGCCATCAAAATGCCCGTCCTACAAATAAATAAAGACCAGACCCAGACCTGACTCAGCCTCGCTCACCTAGCCCTCCCCCCCCCCGCCACCCTGGCGGTTTGTCTTTTTTTAAATGCTGCTGTTCTGTGTATGATAGGTTATTTTGCCTTATGTTTTTTTAAAGAGTGAAGCTTGTGTGTGTTTGTGTTTTTAAATATGTATGTATTTATTTGAAAGTCAGAGATACACAGAGAAAGAAGGAGAGGCAGAGAGGGAGAGAGAGAGGTCTTCCATCCGATGGTTCACTCCCTAGATGACCGCAATGGCCAGAGCTGCGCTGATCCAAAGCCAGGAGCCAGGAGTTTCTTCTGGGTCTCCCATGTGGGTGCAGGGGCCCAAGGACTTGGGCCGTCTTCCACTGCTTTCCCAGGCCAGAGCAGAGAGCTGGATCGGAAGAGGAGCAGCTGGGACTCGAACCATCACCCATATGGGATGCCGGCACTGCAGGCCGCAGCTTTAACCTGCTGCACCATAGCACCGGCCCCCGCTTGTGTGTGTCTTGATCATGAGTTTTTTGCCCCCCCCCCTTAAATGCTATCTATGCCTGAGGCAAGTGCCTGTCCCAGCCAGCACTCTCCAGAAACCTCTCAGAACTGCTCTTGACCCCTGCCTCTGAGAGTCCTAACGACAAGCCTGAAGGCATGTATTGTTTTTCATGGCCTGAGTTGGGTACTCAAGGGACCAAAGCAGCTGGGAACTCCAGTCCTTTCTTTCTGGGTAATTTTCTTACATTACTTCTTTTTAAAGATTTATTTATTTGAAAGGCAGAGTTACAGAGAGGCAGAGGCAGGGACAGGGAAACATCTTCCATCTGCTGGTTCACTCCCCAAATGGCTGCGATAGCCAGAGCTGGGCTGATCTGAAGCCAGGAGCCAGGAGTTTCTTCTGGGTCTCCCACATGGGCACAGGGGCCCAAGGACCTGGGCCATCTTCTGCTGCTTTCCCAGGCCATAGCAGGGAGCTGGATCGGAAGTGGAGCAACCAGAATCGGCGCCCATATGGGATGCTGGCACAGCAGGTGGGGCTTTACCCACTATGCCACAGCGCCGGCCCTCTAATTATGGTTTCTTTGACCTTATATATTCTGTGCCATTTCCCTCTTGCGTCATGTTTTCCTCAGGAGAAAATTCGATGCCAGGGACCTTTGACTGTGTTCACGGAATGTGAAGTCTCAGAGAGAGCAGGCCTTAGGGCTCCCGAAGGGAGCACTCCCACCAAGGACAATCTGCCTCCCCACACCACAGCGGCCGACCTCAGACCCCTAAACACAAGCATGCATCGGGCCTTTCTCTGGGGTGCCTCAGTCTCCCCGCGGGCTTAGGAGTAGGGTGCAGACACAAGTCTGGTGTCTTGGAGATGGGGGGAACTGGAGGGGGGCTGGGAGTCTCATCAGTTTTTGTGCTGACTCAACCCTGCCCTCAGCCGGACTCTGCACCCCATCCTTCTCCACACCTCACATCTCTGAGACCCCAGGCTCCGGTGGGGCGTGGGGGAACCGTCACCTGGCTGTGCAGGGGTAAGGTCGGGGCTTGAGGGTCTACTTGCTCCTGACACAGCTTTCACCCTGCATCCCCGGCCCCCACCCTCAGGCCCATCCACATCTCTCTCCTCCGCACCTGCTGCTCCGACCCATCCAGGCTTCTGCAGAGAGGAGTCAGCCAGCTTCTCCCCGGCGCCTTCCGCACCCCTAGGGTCCAGGGGCTCCGCTTCCTCCTCTCTGCTGAGCCATCCGGGCTCCCGTTGGTGGCTTTCTCCCTCCGTATACTGAGATGTGGGAGTAGAGAGAGCCTGGTGCTCCACCGCCATGCCATGCAGGCTTCTGTCTCTTCTTAAAGATGTATTTACTTGTTTGAAAGGCAGTGTGATGGGGGAGGGAGAGAGAGAAAGCGCGAGAGAGAGAGAGAGAGAGAGAGAGCGCTTCCACCCACTGGTTCACTCCCCAAGTGGCCAGGGTGGAGCCAGTCCAAAGCCAGGAGCCCAGGGCTCCATCTGGGTCTCCCATGTGGGTGCAGGGGCCCAAGCACTTGGGCCGTCCTCTCCTGCATTCCCAGGCGCATTAGCAGGGAGCCGGATCCGAAGCGGAGCGGCTGGGACTGGAACCAGTGCTCTGATAGGGATGCTGGCATCACTCGCTGCACAGCGCCGGCCCCAGCGTTGGCACTTCCGTTCCCACGTTCCTTGCGTTTCCTGTGCGGCACTCAGCCGGTGAACGGTGAACGGACCGGGAACCTCTCTCTTCCCCCATGATCTCAAAGAGGGGCCGCGAGCTGATCTCACAGGGAAGGCAGGGAAAGGCGACCCCAGGGCGCGGAGCTGTGTGTTCCGGGGGGGGGAAAGGGAACGGAGCTTCCTGCCTGGAGTGTCCCCACACAGGCGGGGGTGGGGGGGGGGGTCCTCCTCGACCCCCGCAGACAGGACGCACGAGGGAGAGGAGGCCCTGGCCAGATCCGCCCCTCCCGCCACCTATGGCGCATGTGATGGGAGAGGGGAACACCCACAAAAGCCACGGCCCCAGGGAATCCACGGGACTCATGGCTAACAGGACGCGGGGCACGGGGGCAGAGGGAGGAGGCCAGTTTGAAGGTGGAATTTCTGGTTTGGGCAGGACTGGTCACGGAGGCGGGACACGCCTGGGTAGCAGGAGCGAGGGGAACCGGGGTCGCGTCTACATTACGGTTCTCCCACCTCCGGCCTCCAGGCGTCAGCCCGGGGTTACCCCGTTACCCGGCACACGCACCCCGCCGCCGCCCCGGGCTCAGCCGGCCTCTCGCCGCCCTCCTCTCATTTAGCTACGGGACACTCCCGTGGTAAGTGCATGAGGCGCCAATGTCCCCTCTCCTCAGGCCCCTCAGGACGGCAGGGACCCTCAGGGCGCCCGGCTGCCTGCTCTGCACCCGTCCGTTTCCCTTGACTACGATAAAGTACCCGAGACTGCCGGCTTGTGAGTAAAAGGGGTGACTCAGCCCGCAATTATGGAGGCTGAAAGCAGCCAACGGGAAGCCGGTAGCGGGGGGGGGGGGGGGGGGGGGGGCAGCTCCCTCTCTGACACCGCACTGGGGGCCAAACTCCCAACACACGAAGCTTTCGGGGACCCGCTCAAACCAAATGCAAACGGCAGTACCTGGGGCCCCTCCCCTTCGCCAGGCCAGGCTGTCATCTGCTGCCACCCCTCCACTCTCAGCCCCTCTCGGACCGGATCTCGGGTCGAGTGACAGCAGGGCTGCCCCAAACCCCTGAGCCGCCGAGTCCCAGCGTTGGGGAAGCTGGAGGCCCCCGCGGGGAGGGGCGGGGGGGGGGGGGGAGAGGAGTGGATTCACCGGTTGTTATGGCAACCAGGGCTCCCAAGATGGAGGGGAGGGAAAGGCGGCACTGCTCCAGAGTCGCCATGGCAACCCAGATCCTCCACACCAGTTTTGAAGACAAAAACCACACTCCCCCTCTGCACACACTTAAAAAGAAAGTACCCAGGCCTCCGAGGGGTTCTTCACGGTTCAGAGAGCCGAATGGAACGGGTCAAGGTCTCCTGCTCTTGCGCTGTCACAGACTTTTCAGGGAGAGGGACTTCCACTTTTCCTGGCAAGCCACAGATGCACCCAGCAAGCACTGAGCAGACCTACTGGGTGCCGGGGAGGGGAGGGGGACCCAGACCCTGTCCTCAGAGAGGCAGCCTGGCATTCACACATCGGGGCCAGGCTGTGGCAGGGAGGAGACTGCTCTGCAGGGACCAGTTCCAAAGCGCAGGTGCACACCCTGCCACACCCAGCCATCCTAATTCCAAGACTCTGCCCGGAGGAATATTTGCCTCCCAAGGTGACACGTGCAGCCTTATTCACAGCAGCAAAGAATGGCAAAGAACCTGCTAACACAAATGCTAGCCCTGCCATGCGGGGTGGATACTCAGGTGCACACGTGTGGAAGCACACACGAGCCCTCCCACGGCGAGGATCAGTGCTGGCCAGCCAGGTCAGCCAGGGGGCGGTCTCTCTTACTCATGAACATTTGGAGCCATTACATGACGGGTATTACTTTTATAATTTAAAGAGAATGCTGAATATTTGGGACTGTGTAGGATGACTGGCCCTATAATGAGATCCGCGTAGGTGGACGGCGAGTGTGTTGTAGGTTAGGATACAGTGCAAAAGCACCGCACCAGGCACCTACCACGGGAGCACTGGGGAGGGAGGAAGAAGAGGGAGGGAGAGGGGGTGGGTGGGATGAAGCTGGGTCTCGTAGCCTGCATAAAATTCTATCATAAGGAAGAGGGGAGAGGCACTTTGGCTCAAGGGGCAGGCAGCAAGAGCCAAGGCTGGGAGGCGTGGAGGCTGCGTGGTTGGAGGATTCTGAGGCAGGGGCGGGGCGGGGGGTGGCCACAGATGTACAGAGACAAGAGTCTACAGAGATCTCCAGGCGGATGCAAGGGGGGACGGACCAGAGGCCAGGGGACAGCTTTGGGAAGCAGCTGGAATCACACAGCGGAGATGGGATGAGGCCCCCTGCACTGGGGGCACCCGGGAAGTGACAGGAACCATTTCCTAAGCAGGGTGGGCAGTAGTTCACAGTGGTTCTGAATCCGTGCACTTGGACTTGTGTTCTTTCTTCTTTTTTTTTTTTCTTAAGATCTGTTTGTTTACTTACTTATTTGAAAGGCAGAGAGACAGAGAGAGATATTCCCATCCACTGGTTCACTCCCCAAATACCTGCACCAGCCAGGGCTAGACCAGGCCAAAGCCAGAAGCTGGGAACTCCATCCTAGTCACCCACAGGGATCACAGGGGTCCAAGCACTGGGGCCATCCTCTGTCACTTTCCCAGGCGCATTGGCAGGGAGCTGGTTCAGAAGCAGAGCAGCCGGGACTCAACTGGGCACTGGGATATGGGACGGCGGCTTGACCCACCGCACCAGGACACCTGCCCGGATGGCATCCTTTGATGTCTGGGTGATCCAGGTCACACTCTGAGATCCAGGTCTCCTTCGAGGGGGTGCTCAGGGTGACAGGCCGAGGCTTGAGGCAGTGCAGGGTGTGGGAGTGATGGCTGGTGGTGGCCAGGGTGTCCCACAGCAGTAGTCTAGGAAGTACCCGCTGCCACCTGCTTCTCTGGTGCCCTGGGTTGTCCCGGGCCCCTGTGATGATGCTGGGACCAACAGAGCACTGGATTCAGCAGTCGGGAGCCTTGGAAGCTAGAAACACCCTGTGCTGCCAGTCAGCAAGCTTGTACGGAACCATCCCCAGACTCGAGCCAGTGGGGGAAGTCCGGGACTCAAACCCCGCCCTCCTAGAGGAGAAAGTGATAGAGCCCCGGGGGAGGAGGGTTGCAAAGCTGCCGGTGTATCTCTGCATTTATCACGTAGGCTGAAAGAGGAGACCGGGCTGACCATGGTGCCCCCACCCCTGGGCGACACGCGGCTGCTCATTTTCATTTAACTTCCACAAAACCCACAGCCAGGGCGGGCACTGCGGGTCCACACCGCGGGTGCAACGCGGACGGACCGAGTGCCTACCAGGGGCCAGCAGGCACTTCCAGCAGCAGGTACTGGAGCTGCAGACACGGGTCCAAGACAGCTATCGCATGAGGATAAGGGTTGCTCAACAAACAAGTCTGGGAGCCAGACTGATGCTGCCTGCACCTGTTGGGTGATTCCTGCAGCGACTCTGTTGAAAACAACATTTCCCAAACACACAATGGCCATGGAACCCCCCCCCTTCCAGAAACTTCTTTTCTGGACTGTGCAAACACATTTGGGCAAATATGGACCCGCCTGACAGTCGCAGAGCAGAGAAGTGGGATCTGTGGGGGCCAGCACTGTGGCGCAGTGGGTTAATGCACTGGCCTGAAGCGCCAGCATCCCATACGAGTGCGGGTTCGAGTCCCAGCTGCTCCTCTTCCCATCTAGTTCTCTGCTATGGCCTGGGAAAGCAGTGGAAGATGGCTCAAATGCTTGGGCCCCTGCACCCACATGGGAGACCCAGAAGAAGCTCCTGGCTCCTGGCTTTGGATCGGCGCAGCTCTGGCCATTGCGGTCATCTGGGGAGTGAACCATCGGATGGAAGACCTCTCTCTCTGTCTCTACCTCTCTCTGTAACTCTGTCTTTCAAATAAATAAAATAAATCTTTAAAAAAAAAGTGGGATCTGTGACAAGCAAACAAAGGCTACAGCCTTGGACTGAGGCCCCCCGACACCCCCCAAATCCTCCTCCCAGGCCTCAGGATACAAGCCTACAGGACCTGCTGCTGCAGCCGCCCCCAGCCGGCCAGTCGAGGACCGGAGCCTGGCTGTGCACAGCTCGGCTGCGGCTGGGGACTGGCTGCTTTCAGGTGGGCGGCGGGGCCAGGCATCTGGAACAGGCCGGGCACAGATGCTCTGGGCGCACTTGGATCCCAGCCTGGGCTCCTGCTCCCTTAATTCCAATATTTGGCTGCCGCTTTTGCCTAATTCATATTCCAATGTCAACACTGCATAATCTCCCCCAAACACTGACAGTGCCGAGCTGGGAAAGAGGCGAGAGAGACCCCAGGGGATGGCGAGGAGGGGTGACAGGAAGTGCCCCCCCAGGACCCCAGTGTGGGGTACAAGACAGGAGCTCCAGGACAGATTCCCACGCCCAGAGATGGGGCACGCGAGCCCCGCCTGGGAGGGCGGCCCCGAGAGCAGGACCTTCGGTTGGACACCTGGATCTAGCACCAGCTCTGCCTCTAATGGGCTGTGTGACCTTGGGCGGGCCACCCCACCTCTCTGGACTTCATTGATTCTAGGAAGTGGGGGGGAGGCAGAGGAGCCCTTGGCCATCAGCACAGGCAAGGACAAAGCTGGCCCTGGCCCGGCCCCTGGCCTCCAACACCCTTCCCTGACCACACAGCCCTCACCGTGGAGCATGGACAGGGTACCCCCTCCCCCGCCCCGGCTGTGAAGGGTCCGGAGCCGCTGGAACAAGTCGGAGCCCCTCCCCCCCAGGCCACGGCCTGCCTCATCTCACGAGGTTCACCCAGAGTCCCACGAGGAGGAGACTATTGTCGACCCATTTTACAGGGGAGGAAACTGAGACTTAGCAATCGGCCCACGGTCTCACAGCCGGAAGTGAACCCCGGGGGCCCTTGCTGTCTGTCTAGGCGGGACCTGGAAGACGGACGCCACGCCCACTGCCCAGCGAGGGCTGCGGGTCCGAGCGCACAGCAGCAGGATGTGGCTGAGAGCGGCCGATGCCGTGGGGAGCGCGCGTGGGGCAGCCTGGGCCTGTGCTCAGCTCCCTCGGGCCGTGGGAGCCCCGTGTCCCCCGCCCCGACCGGCCTCCTCCCCCACCCCCAGTCCCTGAATTCAGTGCCCTCCCCCAGATCTGCCCCCAGGGCCACGCACAGCCACCATCCGGAGGAGGCCCGTGGATGCGTGGGTACCAGCGCGCAGTGTGACCTGCGCATGCTCAGCAGACCCGGACAGGCTGTCCCAGTCCAGCGGCATCCTGCCTTGTTACAACCTCAGCTCACCACACCTTCGCGGCCCCCGGGTCCCAGCCGTCGGCTCGAGGCCTGCTCTCTGTGTCTGAACACGCGGCTCCACAGGCCGAGACTTCTTGTTCAGAACAACTCCCGCTCGGTGCCGGGCACTGCCCCTAGAAAAGTCCGTCCAGCGATGGAGGGCCCGAGGGGTCCTCCCCAAACGGCTCGAACCAGCAGACACCGACGCAGGGTTCAGGCAGAGCAATGGCAAATGGCCTCTGTCCCGGGGCAGGCGTGCGGCTCGGTGGTGAAGTCGACGCTCGGGACACCGCAGTCTGGATTAGCACACCGGGCTCCAGCCCCAGTTCCCCCGCTTGCTGGCCACTTCCTGCGGCCCCACACCCTGGGAGGTAGCAGGGGTGGCTCGAGTACTTGGGTCCCTGCCACTCTCGTGGGGGACCCGGATGGCGTTCAGAGTCCCGTCCCTCCCCCGCCCCCCAGCTCCGGCTGTTGAGGCATTTGGGACGTAAACCGAAAAGAAATAAGTGGTTATGAAGGTATACATTTTTTTTTCTAAAAAAAAGCCTTAGTCCTATTGGAAAAGCCAATTTGGGAAAACAGATTTTAGGTCTGTGACTTCCTAATTCTGAACCCGGGAAGTAGACAATCCCGGCTCCCCCAGCAGAGCCAGAGCTGGCCCGTTAAACTCGAACACAGAAGTGCCCACCAGGGGGCGCATCCCTGCAGCGGGCAGACCCCCAAAGGGAAGGGGAGGGAGGGGCCGGGCACCGGAGTATCTCAAAAAACTCATGGGAGGGCCAGCGCTGTGGCTTAGCAGGTAAAGCCGCCGCCTGCAGTGCCGGCATCCCATATGGGCGCCGGTTCGAGTCCCGGTTGCTTCACTTCTGATCCAGCTCTCTGCTCTGGCCTGGGAAAGCAGTGGAGGATGGCCCAAGTGCTTGGGCCTCTGCACCCACATGGTAGACCCAGAACTGGCTCCTGACTCCTGGCTTTGGATCAGCTCAGCTCTGGCCTTTGCTGCTATTTGGGGAGTGAACCAGCAGATATCTCTCTGTTTGTAAGAATGAGAGGTGTGAGCACCACAGCACCCTTGGACTGACGCGTGCATCATGTCGTGTAACGCAACACGGTCTGACAATATCCTTTCATCCAGCCACAAGAAGGGGTGAAATATGGATGCCTGCTTCATTATGGATCAACTTCGAAAATGTTATACTTAAAAACAAGGGACCCGGCCGGCGCCACAGCTCACTAGGCTAATCCTCCGACTTGTGGCGCCGGCACACTGGGTTCTAGTCCCGGTTGGGGTGCCGGACTCTGTCCCGATTGCCCCTCTTCCAAGCCAGCTCTCTGTTGTGGCCTGGGAGTACAGTGGAGGATGGTCCAGGTCCTTGGGCCCTGCACCCGCATGGGAGACCAGGAGAAGCACCTGGCTCCTGGCTTCGGATCAGCGCGGTGCACCAGCTGCAGCGCGCCGGCCGCGCCGGCCATTGTGGGGTGAACCAACGGCAAAGGAAGACCTTTCTCTCTGTCTCTCTCTCACTGTCCACTCTGCCTGTCAAAAAAAGGGGGGGGCCATTACCAAAGGCTGCTTGTCCCACTGCCATGAACTGCCCAGAACAGGCAAATTCATACAGGCAGAAATCCTACCACAGGCTGTCATGGGCAGGAGGCAGGGTCGGGGGAGGGACTGCGAGGGGTGTGGGTTTCCTTTTGAGGGGGCTGGCGTAATGGCACTGTGGGTTAGGCTGCCACCTGCAATGCCGGCATCCCACATGGGCGCTGGTTCAAGCCCCGGCTGCTCCACTTCCAATCCAGCTCCCTGCTAATGCACCTGGGAAAGGCAGGGGGAAATGGCCCAAGGGCTTGGGCACCTGCCACCTGTGTGGGAGATCCAGATGGAGTTCCTGGTCTCAGCCTGGCCCAGACCGTAGCTGTTACAGTCATTTTGCGAGTAAACCAGCAGGTGGAAGATACCTCTCTTCTCTGCCTTTCAAAAAAATGAAAAGTACATTTTTAACAAATTTATTTATTTACTTGAAAGCAGAATTACAGAGAGAGAGAGAGAGGTCTTCCATGTTGGTTCACTCCCCAAATGGCCACAATGGCTGGAGTTGGACCAGTCTAAGGCCAGGAGCCAGGAGTTTCCTCTGCGCCTCCCACATGGGTGACAGGTGCCCAATTACTCAGTTCATCTTCTGCTGTTTTCCCAGGCACATTAGCAGGGAGCAGCCGGGATTTGAACTGTTGTGCATATAGGAAGCCAGCACTGCTGGCAGTGGCTTTACTGGCTGCACCACAATGCCAGACCTCAAATTTTTTTTAAAAGCTGAGAGTGAATTCTGTAGTCTTATATTAGTATAAAAGAATATTTTTAAAGATTTATTTATTTATTTATTTGAAAGGCAGCGTTACATAGAGAGAGAAGGAGAGGTAGAGAGAGAGGTCGGTCTTCCATCCACTGGCTCACTCCCCAATTGCTTCTTCCTGGTCTCCCATGTGGGTACAGGGGCCCAAGGACTTGGGCCATCTACTACTGCTTTCCCAGGTCACGGCAGAGAGCTGGACCGGAAGTGGAGCAGCCAGGACTTGAACTGGTGCCCATATGGGATGCTGGCACGACAGGCGGCAGCTTTACCCACTATGCCACAGCACTGGCCCCCAAGAAAGAATTATGACATGTGGAACATTAGCTGGCTATCCTCTACTGGCTTGAATGACGTCCCCCCAGATTCCCGACCACCCAGAATCTCTGGACGTGAGCTGACAGGTGGAGCCCGGTAGGATGAGGTGGCGCTGGACGAGGGGGGGCCCGGAGTCCAGTGAGGACGTCGGAGTCAGAGGCCACCTGTAGAGGCTCCCAAACACGCAGGGACAACACCGCGCGACAGCAGAGACAGGCAGAGTGACAGGGCCGCAGGCCAGGGAACAGCAGCCGTTTCCAGCAACGGCTGGGCCCCGAGAGGGAGGCCTGGCTCGTGCGCGTTCAGAGGCCCCAGAGCAGCGGGGGAGCCCCCCGTCCCAGCCAGCGCCCCTGCCCCTCCTTCCCCCGTACGGCTCCGTGCGCAGGGCAGCTGACTTGTTCCCATCCTGGCGGGCCTGCCCCAGCTGCCCCCTCCACTTCCCAGCCCCAACACTGGTGTAGGGGTGGATGCATGGCCCAGTTTGAGGCAATGAGGGTCGAGGAGACACCTGCTGTCAGGTCTGGGAGAGAAGCTTCAGGGCTTGGAGAAGCAGCTCTCTCTCTCTCTCTCCTACGAGACCCGAGAGAGGAAGCTGGCATGCTCTACAAGACAAACCTCCCTCCATCAAGACCCACGAGATGGGAGACACAGACACTGGTCCATCGGTGAGCTTCCGGCTCAAGCTGCACCTGAAGCCCACCTCACCTCTGGGCTTCTGAGTTAACGCGAGCCACTAACTCCCACTGTGGTTTAAACCAGCGGCATGTCAGCTTCCTGCTCCTTGAGCGGCACCCACAGATGCACAGGCCGCCCAGAGTCAGGATCCCCACCCCACCTGGGCACTGGTGTCACCTTCTCCAGCGACAGCACAGCTGCTGAGTCCAGACTCAGGCCTTAGAGAGCTCAGGGCTTAGAGTGACACTGCGCCTTCCTTCTCAGCTCTGGGGGCAACTGGGAGACGCCGGGCTCCAGTCTTCAGGTGGGGGTCAGTTTGCTCCATGTTCTCCATCCTGGGACCCCAGCAGCAGGTGTCGTGGCCGCCTGGACAAGTGAGGAATTGAAGAGAGCGGTGGAGACGGGGCCCAGCGGGGAGCCAGCTGTGGTCCCTTCCTCCCTTCCCAGTGCCCAGAGCAAGCCAGATGGCCGAGGCTGACGTCCAAGGCGGAGGGATGAGACCCCACCCCCCGCAAACCCCGGTTGGTGCGGAGAAGAGCGAGGCAGATCTGCCAGCCAGTGAGCCGATCAAACAGCCCTTCCTTGGTTGTGCCTCAAACATCCGGGGACTTAGTCACCCGCCAGGCTTGGGGTCCCCGCCCTTGCCACTGGCCTGGCAGGCAGAAGTTAGGGAGCGGCCATGGGTCCTCCTCAAACCTTGTCGAATGGGAGGGGTTCTTTCCCAAAGGAAAACCAAGATGCTGTTATCACAACAAGGGACAAGAGATCCTGTACAGGCCAGGGATACGTGCACTAATAACTCAGCCCGGGCTCGGGCTGCCCCGGGCACACCCCCACTCTCCCATTGGCAAAGATCAAGACTGAAGCGGGGGGCGTGGGTGTTGAGCTAGTGGTGAAGATGCCAGTCGGGCTGCAGAGGGACTGCCCGAGCCGCCCAGCTCTGCCCCAGGTCCCGCTTCCTGCCAATGTGGGTCCTGGAGAGCAAGAGTGAGGACTCAAGTACCAGACCTGGCTCTAGCCAGCTGCAGCCCCCGGAGGAAGACACTCAGGGAGTGAACCACGGGATGGGGGCTCTCTCTGTACATCAAGTAAATAAGTGTTCTTCTATTTTAAAGGCTGAAGTCGAGGGAGTCTCTCTGCCCCACCCTCATTTACAAAGTGACGACCCCACGCGCCACACAGACTCCCCGGCTGTTGCTTGCCCCTCGCCTGCCCTTGCACGCCTCCCCTCCAGCTCCCCCTGCACCCCAAGAAAGGGCTCACAGCAGGCAAAGGCGCTGAGGAGCGCCCCTTCCCACTGTTTGCCTTAAACCACCACCCACGACGCCACGCCGGCAGACCTGGAGACCCTGGTAGGGCGCACAAGCAATTCCCACGCACCATGGCGAGGTCGCTGTATAGCTGGCGCTCTGCCTTCTTCCAGCAGCTTCTGAGCATGGCACGGGTCCCAGGACGGCCCACCCTCTGCTCTGGAGAGACACAGGGCCTGGGAAAGGGGGCTGCCGCCCCTTAGGCTCCACAGAGAACTAGGAAATGGCCCTGGAGCCACGGTAAGGGGGTGAGGGGCATGCAAAGAGCCTGCCCAGGCAGCTGCCAG
Organism: Oryctolagus cuniculus; assembly: GCF_964237555.1. NCBI lineage: Eukaryota > Metazoa > Chordata > Mammalia > Lagomorpha > Leporidae > Oryctolagus > Oryctolagus cuniculus. Next base: position 20,161,148 of record NC_091432.1, on the reverse strand, counting down.
GGCCTCCATGCACCTGCCGCTGGGCTGGACTAGCCGGCCTCCAGCCTCGGGAGCCCCAGACGGGCTGAGTGGCACCAGGCACTCCCCTGATGGCTTCCCTGCCTATCAAAGAAGGGAATGGGCCGCCCAAAAACCAGGTGAGGGACTTGCGTTTTGCTCAGGCAGTTCCGTCCCGGGCCTCAGTGTCCTCATCTGTACAATGGGGATAAGCCCCTCCCCAGCCCGCGCCTGTCAGTCACATGACTGACACATATGAAAAGGGAATGTGGGCACATCAACAGCTCACAGGGCTCCCGGGCCACCTGCCTCCCCACCCAACCCCCCCCCACTAGGGGACAGCTGTATACAGGTGCCGCCCAGGCCACGCAGGACCACTCCACTCAAGGCATGAAAATCTAACTGCTTAAGCAAGTGGAATAAAGAAAATCTGCTTCTTGAGCCATGATGTGTGGAAAAGAGGAAAAAACGGAGTTTGGGGTGGGTGCTGTGGCGTACGTAGTGAGTAAAGCCGCTGCCTGTGGCGCCGGCATCCCATATGAGCACTGGCTCTAGTTCCAGCTGCTCCACTTCCGATCCAGCTCTCTGCTGTGGCCTGGGAAAGCAGTAGAAGATGGTCCAAGTCCTTGGGCCCCTGCACCCACGTGGGAGACCCGGAAGAAGCTCCTGGCTTCTGATCGGTGCAGCTCCAGCCGTTGCGGCCATCTGGGGAGTGAACCAGCGGATGGATGACCTCTCTCTCTCTCTGCCTCTCCTCTGTGTAACTATGACTTTCCAGTAAAATAAATAAGTCTTCAAAAAAAAGAAAAGAAAAGAAAAAACAGTTTGGTGGAAAAGTGCAGGCCAAAGAGCTCTGGACGTGTGTGTGCACACAGACACGCAGCCTGCGCTCACCGGTGGGGCACGCGCGAACGCACGCGCCTGCGAAGGGAACAGCTTAGAACGCACCTGCGCCTCTCAAATGCGCTCTGTCCACGCTTTCCAGCTGAGCGTGAGGTTCCAAAAACGTCCACAAGAGGGAGCCCAAGAACCGGCCTCGGGCGCCGCGGTTTAGGGCAGGTGGGGGTCGGGGGCCAGGAGCCCGGAGCCCGGAGCCCGGGGGTCGAGGGCTGGGGGCCGGGGGCCGGGAAGGCCACCGGGACGGGGGAGCGCCACGACTGGGAAGGCCGAGCCCCACCGCAGCTCGCAGCCCTGGCGCCCTGGGTAAGCCCCTTCCCTTCCCTGTGCCGCAGGGTCTCTTCTGCGAGAGCCACCCCACTGTGCGCGCCCCCGGTGGCCCCTGCGCAGAGACGCTCGGCCAGGGCGAAGGCCGGGCCGCTGCTGCCCTCTAGCGGCGCGGGCGCCCATCGCACCCGGCCCTAGGCGCGCGCCCTGCAGCGCGGAGCCGGCGGGAGAACCGGGCCCTCCGCCGTCGAGGCGCGTCCCCGCGCCGGGCCTCCTCGCCGCGCGCGCCAGAGACCAGGAGCCAGAGGAGGCAGGCACGGCTGGGCATCGGCGTGGGACGGGTCTCAGCAGCTCACCTCGCTCCCCAAACTCTAGGGAACTGCAGTTGCTCACAAATCTTTCTTAAAGGTTTATTTATGTATTTATTTATTTGAAAGGCAGAGTTAGAGAGAGATCTTCCATCCGCTGGTCCACTCCCTAAATGCCTGCAACAGCCGGGGCTGGGCCAGGCCAAAGCCTGGAACTCCATCCGGGTCTCCCACGTGGGTGCAGAGACCCAAGCACTTGGGGTATCTTCTACTGCGTTCGCAGCGCATTGACAGGGAGCTGGATGGGAAGAGGAGCAGCTGGGACTCGAACCCGTGACCATCTAGAATGCAGGCACTGCAGGCAGCGGCTCTACCCGGGCCCCTGAGTCTCCTGCAACTGCAGGGCATGCCTTACCGCCGACTTAGCCAAGGGCGTGGACTTGCATCCTTAGGCTGCACCTCGCCAAGCCGCCTGGATTAGGTTCTCACGCACAGTGCCAGCTGGGAGACTGAGCTGTGTGGCCACGCCCTCCGTGGCAGGTGGGGTCCCTGGTCCAGGTCCCTGGGGAGGCAGCAGCAGCAGGAGTGCCCCTGCCCTGTTTGCTGGCCCCACCTCCTCCTCGAGGTCACCCCCAAACCCCGCCCCCTGCTCCCCAGCATGGAGCCCGCGGGGGCTTTGGACCTGTGCGGGGAGGGGGGGGGGGGGACCAGGAGGCAGGCAGAGGAAGAAGAGAAAATGGGGCTGAGAGCCAGGGTGCAGGTGGCCCGGGAGACCTCACGGCTCCTCAGCTGCACACACCCCTCCAGCCCAGGGCCGCGTGGTCTCTTCACAGCACCGGGCCTTCCAGTCGGTGCCCCCAGCACCTGCACACAGGGACCTGGGTCGCGACTGACAGGTCCCGGGGCCGGTGCCAGGCTGGTTTCGTTTTCCCAGCCTGTGACCCGTTCAGCTGGTTCCAAGTGTCCCAGCAGGGAGGAGCAAGAGATGCTGCCCAGTGACCCTGAAGAATCACCAAGTTCAGTTTCATCCAGCCCAGATCTGGTGTCAGCCCTAAAAGCCCTCCTCCTCCAGGGAGCCCTCCTGGGCTGGGAGGGCAAGTCCCAACTTCCCAGGTCTGCCTCTCGTTTGGCCCAGAGGGCCCCCTCTGCACAGGTGCCCGTGTCACTGTGAGAAGTGCCTGTCCCTCTGCAGGGCCCTGGGCTGTGACCACAGGCTTGGGGGTGCGGGCGGAGTCCTCCCTCAGGGCCAGGCCGCAGGTCCCAGCCCTAGTTGCTTCCCGGATGTCTCTGGAGTCACACGGAGCCTCTGGGCCCTGGAAAAATCAGCAGAATCAGAAACGGAGCCACTGGTGCCAACCCAAACCAATAAATAAGGCAGGGAGGGTCTGGTGGCCTGGCCACAGTAACCGTCACCGGAGCCTCTGCTGGACCCGCACCCTGCACAAAGCCCACCGCGACCTGGCACCTGCTCGGCACCTGCTCGGCCTCACGCCCCCACCTCCCTGCAAGGGAAGCTTTAGCCTCTCAGGTCTCTTCTGGAACCTTCCTTGCTTGTGCCTTTGAAATCTTCCGCTCATGCGGACCCTTTGAATGTGCAGACCGCGTCTCTGGCACGCACCTGCCGGCAGGCCCCACTGGTCCCGACAGATACCACCGTGCCATGCTACAGGGTCAGCTGCCTCGCCAACCTGAGCACATGCACGTGACCTCTGACCTCTTCCACACCTCCCTGCCTGGGTGCCCCCCCCACTCCCCCAGCAGCCCGAGAGCAACACCCCTGACTTATCCGCAGGACGGCCGGGAGCCATACGTTTGCTGAGTGACTAAATGAGAACTTGGGACGACCAGGATCTCAAGCTCCCTCGGAGTCGGGCGGCTGAGCCCCGTCCATGCCGCATCGGCTCTTTCTGCCCCTCAGCCCAGCGCTGTAACAGACACCAGGTACCGGGGCACGGATTTGGCCAAGCCATGAGACCCCCTTGGAGCACCCACATCCTGGATCGGAGCACCGGGGTTCAAGTCGCGGCTCCACGCCCGCCCCTCGCTCCACGCTCCCGTGGGTGCACACCCCAGGAGGCAGCAGGTGACGGCTGCTGGGCTTGGGTCTCTGCCACTCACATGGGAGACCCAGATGGGTCCTGCCCTTGGCCTGGCCCAGCCCTGGTTGTTGGCAGGCATGTGGGGAGTGAACCAGCAGGTGGATTTGTCACCGTGGAAAAGCCGTGAGGTTTTTGTCTTCACGCAAGAAAGAATTCAGGCGTGAGACAGACAGCAGAGTAACAAGGTTTTCCTGGGGACAGGGCATCCATCAGAGAGCAAAAGGGACAGATAGAGAGAGAGCGCCCAGTCGCTCGGACTGGGGAGAGCCAGGTTGCATGGTTGCATGGAGAGAATACAGCTGGGCAGGCCAGGCGGGCGGCTCAGCAGAGAGCAGAGGGCTGAGCGCGTGGTCTGTTTGGACTCCCGGTTTTTAAGGGAGCTTCTTCACCACCTCCCCCTTCTCCTCTAGGATAAAGGGTTTTGTGGAGAGTGAATTAGCAAATTCCTCCCCGGTTTGCTGGCACCAGGCAGAGCAGAGGGGCTTCCCTTAGGGCGTCTGAGAAGGTTGCATTGCCCCCTGTTATCAGGTCAGGTCAGGGAGCTTCCCTTGGGGGGAAGGGCAGGCACACAGCTTAAAATTGATCAGGTTTGTGAGCTGGAAGACCACGCCTTCCCCACGCCCCTGTGTGACCTCACCCCCTACCTGGCCACACCTGTGCACCCGCAGACAATCAGGTTCATTAACCACGCCCCTTTGAAAGTGGATTAAAAGCTGGGACACAGCGTGTCCACCCCTTCCTTTCCTTGGCCTCTTGCCAGTTCAGGGTTTGCTGTGGCCCCTGCACGTGGCTGGCTCCTGGTGCTCGGTGTGAACCCAGATCTACCTCTCTCCTTTATTTTTTATAAAGATGTTTTTATTTTGCCTGAAAGTCACAGTGACACAGAGAGAAGAGAGGCGAGGGGGAGGACCTCCATCCACTGGCCCACTCCCCAGATGGCCGCAACACAAAGAGATTAGGCAAGAACCCACACAGCCTTATTAATATTGGTAACTTATTAATAAGCACATGGTGATATCATAGGGCACCCCAAATTCTGGCTTCAGGACCACCTGGACGGTCCTCGGGGCCTGGGCAGGACTTGAAGTGCAAAACGCCGGGCTTCGGGGCTTCCAAAGCAGATGCCGGGCTCTTCAGGCCCTTCTCACGCACACACATGTGGGCTGATTTCTAACTTCCTAACAGAGCTCTCTGTCTGCTTGTTGCTCTGCCTTTCAAACCTAAAAACAATATGTTTAAAAACTTGCTATGAGGATTTTTGCATTTTTTAAGGTTTACTTATTTATTTGAAATAAATTTGAGAGACAGAGAGAGAGGTCTTCCATCCACTGGTTCACTCCCCAAATGGCCGCAGTGGCTGGAACTGGGTCAGACCGAAGACAGGAGCTTCTTCCGGGTCTCCCACACGGGTGCAGGGGCCCAAGCACCTGGGCCATCTTCTACTGCTTTCCCAGGCCACAGCAGAGAGCTGGATCGGAAGTGGAGCAGCCAGGACTTGAATCGGTGCCCACATGGGATGCCAGCATTTCAGGCAGCAGCTCTACCCGCTACACCACAGTGCTGGCCCGAGTGTTTCAATTCCTTTGGAGAGTATACCTAGGGGTGGGGTTCTCGGGTCATAGGGTAACTCTGGATTTAATCATGGGAGGAGTTTCCAGCAGCGTCTGTACTGGGTCACATCCCCCGCCCCGTGATTGTTGGGGTTTCCGGTTTCCCCACATCCTTGCCAACACTTGTTGTCTGTCTCCCACGACAGCCATCCTAGCGAATGTAAAACGGCGTCTCGTTGTTTTGATTTGCACTCCCTGACGGCTGATCACGTTGAACGTATTTTCCTGTTCTTGTTGACCATTTGAGTATCTGCTTTGTGGAGAAACAGCGACTCAGATCCTTCCTCATTCTCAACGTCCCTGTTCTCTGTTAGTTGTAAGAGCTCTGTGTGTATCTCAGATGCTAGACCTCAATTCAATAAATAACTCTCAGCTGCTTTCCTCCCCGCCTCTGCACTGTCTCTTCTTTCTTTCTTATTTTTTAAGATTTGTTTATTTATTTGAAAGGCAGAGTTATACAGAGAGGAGAGGCAGAGAGAGAGAGAGAGAGAGAGAGAGAGAGAGGGAGAGGGAGAGAGAGAGGTCTTCCATCCACTGGTTCATTCCCCAGTTGGCCAAAACGGCCGGAGCTGCACCAATCAGAAGCCAGGAGCCAGGAGCTTCTTCCAGGTCTCCCACATGGGTGCAGGGGCCCAAGGACTTGGGCCATCTTCCACTGCTTTCCCAGGCCATAGCAGGGAGCTGGATCGGAAGTGGAGCAGCTGGGACTAGAACGGGTGCCCATATGGGATGCCGGCACTGCAGGCTGCGGCTTCACCTGCTGCACCACAGCGCCGGCCCCGCGTCATCTTTTGACTTTCTTGATGGTGCCCTGATGAACAAAGAGTTTTAAATTTAATAAAGGCAGAACTACACGTGATTTTTCTTCTGTTGCTAGTGCTTTCAGCGTTGTATCTAAGATCCGGAGTTCACCTTTATGTTGCCTTACAAAGCTTTTATGGTTTTAGCTCTTGTGGGGTCTTTGATGCATTTTGAGTTCATTGCTACCTGGTGAGAGCTAGCAGCCCAACTTCATTCTTTTGAATGTACATATCCGTTTATCCAATCGCCATTTTAAGGACATTCGTTTATTTACTTATTTGAAAGGCAGAATCACACATAGAGAGAAAGAGAGAGAGAGAAGCTGAGACAGAGACAGAGAGCTCTTCCATCCACTGGCTTAGACCCCAGATGGCCACAGTGGCCAGGGCTGGGTCAGGCGGAAGCCAGGAGCCTGGAACTGCACTCAGGCCTCACACATTGGTGTCGGGGGCTAGCACTTGGGCTTGCAACCTCTGCTTTCCCAGAGACATTGTCAGAGAATTGGATCAGAAGCAGAGCGTGCACGGGCCAGCACTGTGGCATAGTAGATTAAGTCTTGGCCTGCAACGCCAGCATCCCGTATGGACACCGGTTTGGGTCCCAAATGATGCAACTCCCTGCTAGCAGCCTGGGAAGACAGTGAAAGGTGACCCAAGTGCACTGTGTCGGGAACCTGGAAGATGCTCCTGGCTCCTACCATTTAGGGAGTGAACTAATAGATGGAAGACCTCTCTCTCTCCCTCTCTCCCTCTCTCCCTCTCTCTCTCTCTCTCCCTCTCTCCCTCCCTCTGACTCTGCCTCTCAAATAAATAAATACATCCTAAAAAGAGAAGACAACGACAATGGGGGAGCAGAAGCAGAACACCCAGGATTCCCGTGCCCCTGTGGGCGCCAGCATTGTAAGCAGTGGTTAACCCCCTGCACCACAGCGCCAGTCCCCAACACCACGTTTGCAGAGCTCATTTGTCCTTAGTGATGGTCATGACACCTTTTTTGAAGGTCAGTTTCAGAACTCTCCATCCTAATCCATTGATCTGTACGTCTATCAGTGTGCACAGTTTTGATTACATTGGAAATCGAGAAGTGGGGGTATTGCAAATCTGCTCTTCTTTTGCAGGAGTGTTTTGCCTCCTCTGGGTCCTTTGCTAGTCTCCTGTGAATTTTCAGGTCACCTTTTCCATTTCTGCAATAAGGCCTTTGGGATTCGATCAGGATTGCATCGAGTACCTAGGTCACCTGGGGTCGCGCCACCACCTTAACCAGATTTTGTCTTCCAACCCACGAGCACAGGGTTTCTTTCTGTCCCCTTAGGTCGTCTTCCTCTGTGCCCGGCAATGTTTTGTAGTTTTGAGTGTGCACGTCTGGGATGCCCTTGGCTGAAATTATTCCAAAGTAGTGTATCCCTTTGATGCTATTATAAACAGAATTATTTTCTTATTTTTTCCTTCTTGAACTGTTTCTTCCTAGTATATAGAAGCGCAACTAATCGTGTGCAGTCCTTCCGCTTTCTGCTGAATGTGTTGTCCTCCCTCTCCCCTCCCCACTCTTAATGTTTACAAAGATCTATTTTCAGTTTACTTAATGATCATAAAGTTAACCCTACACTGAGTTAGAGAGTTCAACAAATAGTACGAAGAACACAACACTGGTCCTCCACAGCAGAGACGAGGGCTGTGGACAATCACAGAATCTCAAAGTGTCCTTTTCACGCCGATGAACTACGTTTCAGCTACTCTGTTAGTTACCTCGGATCGGGAGAACGTGTGAAAGCTGTCCCGGTGGGATCGGCTTATTCCTAAGTGTAACGGTTTCCGGTTTCAAATAGGGATAAGAGCAGGCCATTCACCAGTAGACATGATTTTTGCTCCTTCTGCTCTGAGTGCTCTGGCTAGGACTTCCAGCACCAAAAGTGGGCGTCCTCGTCATGTTCCTGGTCTGGGGGGAAAGTTTTTGGTCTTTTACCATGGCATAGAACGCTTCCTGTGAGCTTTATTGTACTGAGGAAGGTGCCCGGTGCTCCTAGTTTTGGGGGGCATTTCAGCAATGCAGGGTGTTAGACGTGGCCGTATGCTTTTTCTGCATCAGTTTAGATGGCCATGTGAGGTTCTTGTCTTTCCGTTGACGTTTTTCGCTAATCGGTTTTCTATGTTGAACACCCGTTGTGTTCCTGGGATAAATCCCGGTTCGTGAGGATCTGTAGCTCTCTTCGTATGCTGATGGGCTTATTTTGCTAGTAATTTGTTGAGAATTTTTAAATTTACTCATACTCATAAGGGCTCTTGGCCTATGGTTTTCTTGTGATGTCTATATCTTGGGCATCAAGGTAAGGCTATCTTTATAGAATGGGGTAGGAAGCACTCTCTCTCTTCTACTTTTTGAAAAACTTTGAGAAAGATGTGTGATCATTCTTCTGTAGATGTTTGGTTGAGTTCACCAGGGAGGCAGCTGGTCTTGGGCTTTGGGGTGGGGGTGGGGGTGGGGGGGTAGGTTACCAATCAATCGTTGTATTTGCTCTTGGTCTGTTCGGATTTCCTTTTGTCTTGTGTCAATGTTGGTAGTTTGGGTGTTTCTAGGAACTTGCGCACTTCACACAAGTTATCTAATTCCTTACCTTGGGTTGTTGACAGCATTACTTTATAACCCCCGTTTTCTGTAAACCCTGTTGTCACGATCCCACCTCCTCTTCTGACTTTAGGAATTTCACTCTATTTTCTCTTCGTCAATCTAACTGACGCTTTGCCGATCTCGCTGCTCTTTGCAAACACACAGCTTCTGGAGCCATTGATTCCTTCTGTTGTTTCTCTAGTCTTTATTTCCTTTACCACTGTCATCATCTTTATTAGTTCTCATCCCTCTGCTAACTTTGGGTTTAGCCTGTTCTCTTTTTCTGGTGCCTGAAGGTGTAAAATTAGGTTATTAACCTGAGGTCTTTCTTCTTTTTTAATGTAGGCATTTACAGCTATGCATTTCCCTTGGAGTGCGGCTTTGGCCCCACCCCATTGGTTTTTGTAAGTTGTCCTTTCATTGTCCTTCTTCTCCAGCTATTCTCTGATTTCATTTGTCATTCCTTCCTTGACCTACTTCCTGTTTAACAGTGTCTTGCTCCGCTTCCACCCCTTAGTGGCTTCTCCAGCTTTCCGTTATTGATTTCTGGTTTCATTCTGTTTTGGATTGGAAAACATATTTTGTGTGATGTCAGTCTTTACAATGTTGTAGAAGACTTGTCTGTGGCCACACATGTAGTCCCTGTGGGAGGATGCTCCATGTGCACTGGAGGAGTGTGTGTTCTGTGATGGGCAGGGGGAGTGTTCCGTGTCAGGTTGTCTGAGTCTTCTGTCTAGTTGCTGTCTCCCTTATTGAAAGTTGGATATTGAAGTCTCCAGTAATCATTGTAGGATTGCGGTTAAAGACTGAATGTTTGCATCCCTTCAGCGTCCGTGTATTGAACCCCTAACATCCACTGTGGCTGCATTTGGAGCTGACACCTCAAAGGAAGTAATTAAAATTAAATGAAGTCAGGGCCCGGCACTGTGGCTCACTTGGTTAATCCTCCGCCTGCGGCGTTGGCATCCCATATGGGCGCTGGTTTCTAGTCCCGGTTGCTCCTCTTCCAATCCAGCTCTCTGCTGTGGCCCAGGAAGGCAGTGGAGGATGGCCCAAGTCCTTGGGCCCTGCGCCTGCATGGGAGACCAGGAAGAAGCACCTGGCTCCTGGCTTCAGATCCGCACAGCGCCGGCCGTGGTGGCCATTTGGGGAGTGAACCAACAGAAGGAAGACCTTTATCTCTGTCTCTCTCTCTCACTTTCTATAACTCTACTTGTCAAATAAATTTAAAAAAAATTAAATGAGGTCATGGTGTCAGTGTCCTTGTAGAAGAGAAACCAGAGTGCTCATCCTCTCTCTCTCTCTCCTTCTCTCTCTCCCTCTTTCTCTCCCTCTCTCTCTCTCTTTCTCCCTCATTCCCTCCCTCCTCCCCTCACACACACACAAAGAAGAGGTCCTGGGAGCACACACCGAGGCACCAGCCACCTACAGCGAAACCTTGCTGTCACCTTGATCTTAGACCCTCAGCCCTCCAGGACTTTGAGAAATAAACACACACTTTTGGAGCTTGTACTGTGTCACAGCGGGTTAAGCCTCTGTCCTGTATGGACACCAGTTCAACTCCCAGCTTCTCCACTTCTGATCCAACTCCCTGATGATGAGCCTTGGAAAGCAATGGAGGACTGCCCAGGTCCTTGGGCCCTTGCACCCACGTGAGAGACTCAGATGAAACTCCTAGCTCCTGGCTTCAGCCTGGAGAAACCCTCGATATTGCGTATTTGGCCCAAGTGCTTGGGTCCCCGCCGCCCACATGGGACACCCAGCTGGAGTTCCTGGTCCCTGGCTTTGGCCTGGCCCCGCCTGAGCTATTGTGCGAATTAAGGTGTGAACCAGGGGGTGGATGACCTCGCCCCCTTGTGTCTCCCCTGACTCTGTCACTCTGCCTTTCAAATAAATAAATCTGCCTTTATTTTTAATCATCTTCTTTTTCCTTCATGCTGTTTGTATATTTTCATCACGCCTGAATGGAAGTGAATTCGTCACAGACTTTGCCGTACTTTGATACTAGAATTTTCCTTCCTTATAAAACATTGAGTTGGAAAAACAGACTTTGTGCTTTGAATTCATCCCCAGATGGACACTTTCCTGAGAGATGAGTGGTCTACGTGGGGTTCAATGGCTGAACTTATTTATAGTCCTTGAAAATCATTTTGTTTAATGTTAAAATGCTTTTCTGCCAGCCAATTCTATAAAGACTGGGATTATAAAAGATAATTAAGTTCCTATTATTTGGCCTCGTATTCTTCTTTAAATTTGCATAAACATTTGTTGGTTTCAAATGAATGAGATGCACTTCCTCCAGTTATCTGGCTGAGACACTCCAATATGCAGATGACGTAGCCGCCTATTTTTCTATTTATTCAAATATTTGACACTTGACAATTACCTTTGCACACAGAATTAACAGCTTACAATTACCGTTAATTGTTGTGCCATTTTACCCTGGAATAATAAATCTACGTGTATCCTCCAAGTGATTGAAATGATCTCAACATACAAAGAACAGAAGGGGATTTTTCAGTTCCGGTGACTTCTAGAACACACTCGTGCATTTGAAAACGGATGTCCAGTCATTAGGGAAAGGTCCAACGCGCCGCCCAGTCTGCCGTCCTGCCGCGATCACGCTGACTCAGTATGATGCCCCAACCCTGCTCAATGGCTCATTGATTGCTATCGACTTCAGGCGTTTCAGAAATGCCACCAACATAGACATTCAGCTGCCGGGGCTCGGATGTTAACCTGAGGGTCCCCCAAAGCCCAGATACTGCAGTCCAAGGCCCCAGCGTCTGTGTCGATCATCCGAGGAGGCTGAATCCAGCTGTGGTGTTTACAGTGGAGTCCCCGTGGTCAAATCCTGGTGGCTTGATACAGAGGGACAGAGACGGACACACCCGCTGTCTCCTGCCATCTGACGCTCTGATCTTGGACCTCAGAGCTCTGATCTTGGACCTCAGAGCTCTGATCTTGGACCATGAACCTCGAAAACCATGGGCCAAAAACAAACCTCTCTTCTTCATAAGCACCATGCCTTGTGTGTTTCATCGTAGTTGCAAAAAATCTGAGTAACGCAAACCTCCTGCCAGGTACCGCTCCGCAGCCCAGGGTTGCATCTAGTCAGTCAACAGACCTTTGCCTGATACCTACTACTTGCTGTGTGTTTGCAGGCCCCAGGGATCCAGTGGCGAGCAAGACAACGTCTGGTTGCAGAGAGAAGTAGCCAGGCTGTTACTCTCAGGTGTGTGGAAGACACCCGAAGGACAGCACCGTGGGGTTACCCCCATCTACGCCCTCTGCCCTGCAGCTTTGACCTCTCTTCCCAGGCTGACGCTGGACTGGCCCAGAAAGTCGCTTTGGCCAACAGGACGAGTAAGGCGTGATGACAGTGTGCCAGCTCTGAGTGTGGTCTCCAGAGGCCTTGCCATGTTCGTCCCAGGTCTTCGACCGCCATCAGTAAGAACAGGCTCATTTGGGCCGGCGCCGCAGCTCACTAGGCTAATCCTCCGCCTTGCGGCGCTGGCACACCAGGTTCTAGTCCCGGCTGGGGTGCCGGATTCTGTCCCGGTTGCCCCTCTTCCAGGCCAGCCCTCTGCTGTGGCCAGGGAGTGCAGTGGAGGATGGCCCAAGTGCTTGGGCCCTGCACCCACATGGGAGACCAGGAGAAGCACCTGGCTCCTGCCTTCAGATCAGCGCGGTGCGCCGGCCGCGGCGGCCATTGGAAGGTGAACCAACGGCAAAGGAAGACCTTTCTCTCTGTCTCTCTCTCACTGTCCACTCTGCCTGTCAAAAAAATAAAAAAAAAAAGAACAGGCCCATTGTACAGGATAGCAGGCTCCCTGGAGGGGAGCCCCTTCATCCCCGCCAAGGCCATCCTAAATCAATGTACAGCCTGCAGACTGCCAAGCAAGCGAGAAAGCCCCAGGCAAGACCAGCAGGGCTGCTCCACTGACCCTGACACATGCGCTAACTTTCCACGGGCTTTGTTATGCAGCCAGAGCTAACTGATGTACACGCCAGGGCGGTGCATACCAGTGATGCGGGACAGCCAGGAACTGTTGGGAGTCCCGCGCCAGAAACACACACACCACCACACACGCATATGTATACACATACACACATACACACACACACACATGCATGCATACACGCACATACACATACATACCACACACATATACACGTACACACACCACACTCACACACATACAGACACACACACATACATGCATGTACATACACACCACACATATACACATACACACACCACACTCATACACATACAGACACACACATACATGCATGTACATACACACCACACATATACACACATACATGTACATACACGTATATATACACATGCATACACACATACACACAGACACATACACACATATACACATACACACATATACACACACCAAACATACATGCACACACCACCACACACGCACACGTACACACATACACATACACACACATACAAACACACATGCATGCATACACGCACATACACATACATACCACACACATATACACGTACACACACCACACTCACACACATACAGACACACACACATACATGCACATACACACCACACATATATACACATACATGTACATATACACATGGACACACACATATACACATACACACAGACACATATACATATATACACATACATGTACATACACACACATATACACATGCATATACACACAGACACATACATACATATACACATACACATATATACACACACCAAACATACATGCACACGCATGCACACACATGCATGCATATACACACCAGGTGCATACACCTACACACCACACACATGCACACACACATATACACATACATGCACAACACATACACACATACCATGCACACACATACACACGCCACACACGTGCACATACGTGTTACACATGTGTATGCACACCACATGCATGTATGTACACACCACACGTGCACATACGTGTTACACATGTACACACACCACATGCATGCATGTACAGACACCACATATGTACGCACATGCACCACACACATGCACATACACACACCCCACAAAAAGCCAGTGATAAGTGTCACAGGAGCTATGCTGAGTAAGACACGATCACTATTAGTCTTTTTGTAAGATGTATTTATTTGATTGAAAGGCAGAGTGGGGAGAGGCAGAAAGAGAAGTCGTACAACCCCTGGTTGATCCTCCACATGCCCACAGAAGCAGGGGCTAGGCCAGGAGGAACCGGGAGCAGGTACTCCATCTGCGTCTCCCACATGGGTGACGGGAGCCAAGTTCTTGTTGCCTCTGGTGGTTAGCAGGAAACAGTCAGAAACAGTCGAGGGACTCAAACCAGGCGCTCTGACTCGAGATGCAGGCATCCAAGCGGCGGCTTAACCCACTGCACCACCTGGCCCAGCGTGCTTTCACAACCAAAGTGGTTTCGTTTAAAAGATTTATTTATTTACTTGAAAGAGTTACACACAGAGAGGAGAGGCACAGAGAGAGAGAGGTCTTCCATCCACTGGTTCACTCCCCAGGTGGCCGCAATGGCTGGAGCTGCGCCGATCCGAAGCCAGGAGCCAGGTGCTTCCTCCGGGTCTCCCATGCAGGTGCAGGGGCCCAAGCACTTGAGCCATCCTCCACTACCTCCCCAGGCCATAGCAGAGAGCTGGGCTGGAAGTGGGGCAGCCGAGACACGAACTAGTGCCCACATGGGATGCCAGCACTGCAGGCAGCACCTGTACCACGACACCACAGTGCCGGCCCCACAACCAAAGCTCTTACAGCTCAGAGAAGGTAAGCAACTTGCCATGGCCACAGAGCTTGCAAGGTGGTGGGCCCAGGAGTTGAACCTGGGTCTGTCTGGCTCTAGCAAGTGAAGTTTTCATCGTCTTGGGGGACCACAGGGAGAGGGAAAGGCCAAGAGTAGCACGGGGGTTCTTGTGGAGTCTGCCTTCCTGGGCGTGGAACTGTTTCGCTCAGTTCCTGCCTGTGTTTGCTCACCCTTCACATCCCCTGCCTGCTAAACTTGAGCTCTTTCTGTGCACTTCAGACCATTCAAAACCTGCTGCAGGGCAGAAGGGCCACCCGCACGTAAGTATAAGGTGCCCTGAATCCATCGGAGCAGGGAACCAGCAGGCAAGTAGACGGGGAGGCGGAGGGAGGGAGGCGGCTAGGACATTGAGCCGCTTCCCACTCCCAAGCGCCCACCCCGCCCCACCCTACCACCACACACCACCTGCCAAGCTCAAGACCCAAGGAGCCCAACATCGACCTGCAGCCGCCTGCTGGCAGCCCTCTGGCAAACACCCCGGCGTTCACCATCTGCTCCACACTTCCTGCTGCCCGGCCCTCCCGCCTCCTCCAACCCACTTTGGAACCTCAGCCCAGGGGTAGGAGGTGGGACTGTGGGTGCAGGACTCACTCCCTGGGGCCGGCCAGTTCCTTCCCTGGGGAGATGGAAATGCTCACAACGGTAGGGTTCTCTAATCCAACGCAGTAGCTGCAGACCGCAGCCAACTCAGGCAAAAAGGCCTTATGGAGGGCCGGCGCCGCGGCTCAATAGGCTAATCCTCTGCCTTGCGGCCCTGGCACACCGGGTTCTAGTCCCGGTCGGGGAGATGGATTCTGTCCCGGTTGCCCCTCTTCCAGGCCAGCCCTCTGCTGTGGCCAGGGAGTGCAGTGGAGGATGGCCCAAGTCCTTGGGTCCTGCACCCCATGGGAGACCAGGAAAAGCACCTGGCTCCTGCCTTCAGATCAGCGCGACGCTCTGGCCGCGGTGGCCATTGGAGGGTGAACCAACAGCAAAAGGAAGACCTTTCTCTCTCTCTCTCTCTCTCTCTCACTGTCCACTCTGCCTGTCAAAAAAAAAAATTTAAAAAAAAAAGGCCTTATGGAGAAAGTCCTGGGGCAGGGGAGGGGGCTCCCAGGAGAGAGGGAAAAGTTGGAGTGGGAGGGAGAGCAAGCCTGAGGGATCCCAGTCGCAGCCCACGGGGCTTCTGCGAGGTGTCACCACCCCCGTGAACGTGCTGTAACCAACTTCAGGCTTCGTTGTTGCGGCTGCTCCAGATTCCATTTCAGAAGCAAGCAACTGGGGCCAGCGCTGTGGTGCAGCAGGTTAAAGCCCAGGCCTGCAGTGCCAGCATCCTGTATGGGTGCCGGTTCGAGACCCAGCTGCTCCACTTCCGATCCAGCTCTCTGCTATGGCCTGAGAAAGCAGTGGAAGACGGCCCAAGTCCTTGGGCCCCTGCACCCACGTGGGAGACCTGGAAGAAGCTCCTGGCTCCTGGCTTCGGATCAGCACAGCTCCGGCCGTTGCAGCCATTTGGGGAGTGAACCATTGGATGGAAGACCTCTCTCTTTCTCTTTCTCTGGCTCTGCCTCTCTGTAACTTTGCCTTTCAAATAAATAAGTCTTTAAAAAGAAGGAGGAGGAGACGAAGAAGAAGGAGGAGGAGGGGGAGAAGGAGCAAGCAATTGGCTCCTCTTGGCTGGAGGAGGGCAGGTATCTGGACTGATGGCCCTGGCAGACTGCAGCAGTCCAGGCGGGACATCCCCGGGAGGAGGCGGGGTGGGAGGGGGGTGCCCTCACCGCAGGCTACCTCTGCAGACTCTCCTTGCACCCTGCATTAGCCCGGCTTTCCAATGGATTCCAATGGCTTCCAACGGTAAGAAGACCTTTCTGTCTCTCTCTCTCTCCCTCTCTCTCTCTCACTGTCTAACTCTGTCTGGCAAATGTATATTTATTTGACAGGCAGAATTACAGAGAGGCAGAGGCAAAGAAAGGTCTTCCATCTGCCAATTCACTCCCCAATTGGCCACAACAGCCATAGCTGGGCCCATCAGAAGCCAGAAGCCAGAAGCCAGGAGCTTCTTCCTAGTCTCCCACACGGGTGCAGGAGCCCAAGCACTTGGGCCAACTTCTTCTTCTTTTTTTTTTTTTTTTTCTTTTGACAGGCAGAGTGGACAGTGAGAGAGAGAGACAGAGAGAAAGGTCTTCCTTTGCCGTTGGTTCACCCTCCAATGGCTGCCGTGGCCGGCGCACCGTGCTGATCCAATGGCAGGAGCCAGGTGCTTCTCCTGGTCTCCCATGCGGGTGCAGGGCCCAAGGACTTGGGCCATCCTCCACTGCACTCCCAGGCCACAGCAGAGAGCTGGCCTGGAAGAGGGGCAACCAGGACAGAATCCGGCGCCCCGACCGGGACTAGAACCCAGTGTGCCGGCACCGCAAGGCGGAGGATTATCCTAGTGAGCTGCAGCGCCAGCCATGGGCCAACTTCTACTGCTTTCCCAGGCCATAGCAGAGAGTTGGATTGGAAGTGGAGCAGCCAGGACTCAAACCAGCACCCATATGAGATGCCGGCACTGCAGGCGGTGGCTTAACCCGCTATGCCACAGTGCCGGCCCCTTGGGGATTAAATGTCAACACATGAAGCCTGGGGGACGCTGACCCCAGCCCCAGGCCCTGGCTCATCTCCTCAGTAAAGAGAACACACAGGGAGCAGCTGACTGTTCGCAGGGGCAGCCTACGCAGAGGGTCCCCCCAAGGAATTGAGGTCGGCTCTGAGCCCTGAGGGGTCAGGGAGCCAGGTTTAGGGCTGAGGGGGGGGAGCACTGAACCAGGAGGGAGCCACAGAGCAAAGAGGAAGGGAGGAACCCACGCAAGGTCCAGATCTCCCACCCCCATCCAGCGCAGGCTGCACGCGGTGGGCACTGGGGGCTGCATCCACCCCCCCCAACCCCCCACCACCCCATCCCCCCACCCCCCGCTTCTTCAGACAGCACTTCTGGAATCTCAGGAGCTAGGAACACCCCTCCCCCACCCCCAGTGCACCCTGACTAGCCCCCAGGCTGGGGATGGGGGTGGAGCTTTCGACACAGGGCTTAAGCCAAGAGCCGGCTATAGCCACCTGCCACAGTGATTGGTTAAGGGCGGTCCAGTGACCTCAGCAGGACCAATCAGAGACTTTGGAGGAACAGTGCTTAGTAGAAGCCTTTGGAATTCTCCTCCTGTGTGGGAGCACCGCTTTGAGTGCTGGCTGCTCCACTTCCCATCCAGCTCCCTGCAAATGCACCTGGGAAAGCAGCAGAGGACTGCCACCCACATGGGGGACCCGGATGGAGCTCCAGTCTGACTCAGCCGCGGCCATTGCAGCCATCTGGGCGGGGGGTGTGTGTGTGTGAAGCAGCAGATGGGATTGGTTCTGCCACTCACTGTCCCGGACTAGCTGCTGATGGGGGAAGGAAGGCCCCTGCCCAGAGAGACTGACCCGGGGTGTGTTACAGCAGTTCACAGGAGGAATGCTCTCACTATCTAGATCTCCGAAAATCCACCAAGCCCGGTGCTTACGGAAGCTGTTAGGAAAATGGCGCGACCTACACCCCTGACACCATCCTAGGCTCTAGCCCCTGCCTCCATGGCTGGGAGCCAGGTGCCCCCACGGCCCAACCACAGGTGTCAGCTGCACCCCTATCCTAATGGGATTTGCTGCTCCTACGTCCCTGCCCACTCCCGGCAAAGGTTTAACAGGACCCATTCCTGAAAACATGGCGCGCTCTCTCTCTCTCTCTCTCTCTCTGCCTCTCAAATTAAAATTAAAATTTAAATTAAAAAAAAAGCCATAGCTATGTCAAGAAAACAAAAAAGCTTCCGGGACATCCTCAGTTACAACCCACTGGCCAGTTGGAGGTCGCAGGGTCCCCGCCAGCTAAAAGCGCTTGGGAAGTCAGCGAGGGCAGAGGTGTTGACCTGCTGGCCAAGCAGACATGGTGAAGGGAAGGAGAAAGCTGAATCGGTGTGCGGGAAACCAGTGACCCCAACCTGGCCCCCTGCCTGTCTTTATAAATAAAGTTTTATCGGCATGTCGCTGTATCCACTTGGTTACAGCAGTACGGGAATGTGGGGAAGACTTCTCCGGGCCGATACAGCAGGCAGTGTCTACAATATCTACTCTCTGGTCCTTTACAGAAAATGCTGCCACCTCCCAGGGCGGGCGGCAGTGCCTGGCAGCCAGAGAAAGCCTGGATTTTTTCCCCCGGAAGTAGTTTATTATTTTTGAAAGAGTACCCCAATAATCCCCCCCAAAATCGGAACATCTTGTCTCTGCTGACATGTATTTTATAGTTGAGTATTTTATTTCAATTGCATATGCAATAAATAGTGAGCCTTTTTTAAAAAGATTTTATTTATATATTTGAGAGGTAGAGTTACAGAGAGGGAGAGACAGAGAAAGACAGGTCTTCCATCCACTGGTCGACTCCCCAAATGGCTGCAACGGACAGAGATGGGCCAGGCTGAAGCCAGGAGCCAGGAGCTTCTTCTGGGTCTCCCACATGGGTGCAGGGGCCCAAGCATTTGAGCCATCTTCCACTGCTTTCTGAGGCCTTAGCAGCGAGCTGGATCAGAAGAGCAGCAGCCAGGACTCGAACCGGTGCCCATATGGGATGCGGGCGCCGCAGGCAGAGGCTTGGCCTGCTATACCACAGTGCTGGAGAACAGCAGGTCTTAAACAGCCCAGAGCTTGGGGCCAACACAATTCTTGAACTGACCCTGATTTTCAGGTCTTCTGTTCATGGTCTGCCTTCCGTTCAAACAGGGTCTGAACTTTACCCTGGCAAGGGCTGTGCCAGGTCCTGGGTAGGGAAAGGGTGGATGGATGGGAAACCGAGATAGGGAAAGCAAGAGAGATGAGAGAGCAGACCTATTCCGTCGCTTCCAGGAGGATGTGCGGGTGAGAGGAAGGAGGCGGGTCTCCCGGGTCAAGGTGCACCTGCTGTAACAGAGGTGGTTTCCGTCTCCTAGAACAGTCTCCGCCCCACACTTGGGGTCCCTGGGTCTTTGCATTGTCTGGCTGCCATGGGTCCTAAGACATTGTCCTTGTCTGCACGGCTGTCGAGTCCATCTTCTGTAGCCATCACAAACCACTTGAGGCCGGGCAAGCGCCACAAGTTTGGGATGGAGGTAGAACAGATCTTGGAAGACAATTAGCGGTCGTCAGATTTCTTGGAACTCGGGGGCGAGATCACTGATGGGTGGGTGTCCCCAGGAGTCCTCAGTGCCACGGGCACAGCGTCACAGTCCCCTGCACCTGGGGACTCACTTCTGCTCCCCGCATCACAGGCAGAAATGGTCTCCCGTGGACGGCACCAGTGGCTCCCACCCATGGCAAGGAACTGGGACGGCATGCATGCTGGGACCTGTGCGTCCCATTGCTCTCCACCTCACACCAACCTCTGCCCACGGGGTAAGACCGAAAACTTCACCCAACACGGAGGGTTTCTGGCAAGGCCAAGGCAACTTGGGCTGGCTGACAAGGTCACAGCAGAAGGTCTGCCTCAGCAAGGCGTGAGAAGGACAGCTGTGGTCCTCTTGGTGGTTTTAGGTTTGTTGGGAACTGCACTCTGCATGAGAAAGCCAGAGTCCTGGTGGTCCTGCTAATGATCGCTGTATTTCTAATTTTAGGGAAGAACGCTTAGTCTCATAACCCCCAAAATGTCCACTGCTTTGTAGAATTCTAATCAAGCAGAATGTTAGTGTAGGAGAAAGGGTTAATGCTTTATGCAAGGTTGAGCTGTTAGTGGAAAAGAATTAAAAGGCAACAGGCTCTCTAGTATATACTTCCCACTAGAATAAAGACACATGTTAATAAAGCTTTAATTCAATATATGCTACAAATACAACAATAGCTAGGATGTCAAAAATATAGAATAGATTTAAATGAACCTTTAAATAAGTACAATAAAGCAATTAGAGTTACAGAAAGAACTACAAAGAGGGGATCCATTTTTAAAAGGGCCTGCTTCGGCCGGCGCCGCGGCTCACTAGGCTAATCCTCCACCTTGCGGCACCGGCACACCGGGTTCTAGTCCCGGTCGGGGCGCCGGATTCTGTCCCGGTTGCCCCTCTTCCAGGCCAGCTCTCTGCTGTGGCCAGGGAAGGCAGTGGAGGATGGCCCAAGTGCTTGGGCCCTGCACCCCATGGGAGACCAGGAGAAGTACCTGGCTCCTGCCATCGGATCAGTGCAGTGCGCCAGCCGCAGCGCGCCAGCCGTGGCGGCCATTGGAGGGTGAACCAACGGCAAAGGAAGACCTTTCTCTCTGTCTCTCTCTCACTGGCCACTCTGCCTGTCAAAAAATAAAAATAAAAAAGGAGGGGCCTGCTTCGAACTTGGGGCTTCTAGTAAAGATTAGATTAGGAAGGTAGTCTAGCTTGCGTAGCCAATTTCTGCATAGCTTGACAGCACTCCAGGCCTTGGCTTGTGTGGGCAGCCCGTTATCTCGCACCTGTCTGCGATTGTAACCCATGCTCTGAATATGTCCTTGAAAATCAAAGAAATTGTAATTAGAAAAAAATGGACAACAGACTTGTTATTGTGAGAAAAAAGAAGCATTATTTGACTTATGATATAAAAATAAAATCTGGTGCCGAGAGCCAGAGCCATGCCAGCAGCCTTGCTGTGAGTGTCTCTCATTTCTTCGATCACCAACACCTCTCACGCCTTGGGGCCCCTGGACTGGCCGGAGCTGGTCTCTGGCAGGTTTCAGCAAGTATCGCTCTTTAAGGAAGACTCAAAAGCACAGTGTTTTGTGGAAAGTGTATCGCTCGGGGGCCCCAAGGCCGTGAGAAACATCCTAAGGAATAGAAAGGATTTGAATCAGAGAAACTTGCTGTACCGGCCTGGGACAACCTTAATCCAAGGGAGTGGCATGAAGGGCAGGACTCTAGGGACAGTGTAATGGGGGGACACTGGACTCCTGGGGATACACTTCAGCCCCCTGGCCTGCAGAGAGCCCAGGCTACCCCCCCACACACACACATACACCCAGTGCCCAGTGCCATCTGCCCCGCCCTCCAAGTGCAGGGGGGTATCAAGGCTCCAGCTGGCACCGCATTAGCCGCTAAATTACTTCCTGTCCATGGGTCCAGAAGGCCCTTCCGGGAGCCAGGGCCTCACCAAGACGTGTTTGCCCAGCTTGTCACTCAGTGCTGTGTCAGGGCGAACTCTCCCCAGCCTGAAAGAGGAGAGGGAAGAGGAGCAGGCTCTGCCTTAACAGGCTGAACCCGCCACCTGCAGAGGGCGGCCCGGAAGGAGACCGCAGGTGGAGTGCGGGAGGCCAGCTCTGTTCCCCTAAGCCTGGTCTTCTCCCAAAGGTGTCAGGGGGCCTAATGGGGTCCTCTGGGTACACATGAGCCCAGGAGAGGAAGCAGGATGCCCTACCCCCAGAGGAGGAGCAGGAAGGCGGGTACCCCAGAGCACAGGGGACAGGCTGCAGGAGATGGCAAGGGGAGGAGCTCCATGGGGGAGGTCAGTGGGACAGAGAACCACTTCCTGTAGCCCTCCCAGTTCTCCGCGCCCAGCAACGCAGTGCAGAGATTTTACCTCTTTATTATGGAAGTGTTCAAATGTGCACAAAAGCAAGAAAATATTATTTATTTATTTGAAAGGCACAATTATGAGGGGGTTATGGGGAGACACACACACACAGAGGGAGAGAGAGAGAAAGGAGATCTTCCATCCACTGGTTCACTCCCCAAATGGCTGCAACGCCTGGAGCTGAGCTATTCTAAAGACAGGCGCTTCATGCGGGTCTCCCACGTGGGTACAGAGGCCCAAGCACTTGGGCCATTTTCCGCTGCTTTCCCAGGCCCATTAGCAGGAAGACTTGAACCTGCACCCATATGGGATGCCGGCACTGCAGGCAGTGGCTTAGCCCACTGCGCCACCACACCTGCCACCTACCAATCTTTTTTTTTTTTTTAATCTTTTTGGTTTGTGGACTGAGTGTTTTAAAGCAAATCACTGGCATGATATCACCTGTGAATTAAATGTGTGGAACAAAAACGAGAAGCCATTGGTGGGACTGGCCTGGTCCTCCAGGGCCCAACAACAACACAGCCCAAACCCAGAGACTGAGTCACTCGTGCAAAATGCCGCATCACCAAATCCAAACTCCTCCGACAGGTCCCAAATCACGCAAGTTCTTCCTGAAAACAGGGGGTGGGGGGCTCCAGTCCTCTGGAGTCAGCGCTGCCAGGAAGTCCTCCCAGCTTCATCTGCTGTGGACCCAGCGGCTCTGCACCGGCTGGTTTGCAGTACCGCGGTTCAGGAATCGCCGCTTAAACCAGTTCTCTCTATAACTAAATCTGGGGTCACCTTGTCGTTTGACCAAAGCTGCTAATTACCTGGGCTGGGGATACTACAGACAAGACCGTCTCGCGTTCACAACCGAATCCTGAGCAAGGGGTTAAGGACCACGAAGAAAATCCAGGTCGCCCACCACCCCGCGCCACGGCGGGCGCCAGGGTCCTGGTGGCGGCCTAGAGGGATGACCCCGGGCGGGTGACCGAGTCCCCCGGCCCGGTCCCCGGGAGGGGGGAGGGGATTTGTTACTCGTTACCGGCCGGAAGGCAGAACCGGGCCGTTGCCCACACTCACGAATCGGGCAGCCGCAGACCGGGCCAAGGATGCAGCTGGGTCACCGGACGTGGCAGCGGCGGTAAAGAATTGGGGGGTGGGGCGGTTTCCGAAGGCAGGGGTGGCCTCGGAAAGAGGAGGGGGCCTGCTCCCAGGGCCAGCAGGGTAACCGCCCCGCCGCTTCCTTCCCGGGCCGCCACGTGGCGAAAGGGCCCGCGAGACCGGCACGGCGCCCGCGCCGGGGGCCCAGAGCAGGAAGTCGTCCCCGGCGGGCGCGGCCCCTGGGCGCGGCGCTACAGGTGCGGCGCTGCAGGTGCAGCTTAAGGGCGGTGCGAGCTGGCGCCCAGCGCACTGGACGAGGTGAGCGCCGGGTCGCTTTCGCTGCTCGGGAGCGCAGCCCGGGGCGCCCCGACCTCGCCCCCCCGAGCCTGCTGGAAAGGGAAGGGGACCCCCGCCCCGGGGAAGGAGTGCTGCCTTGAGACTCCCGGAGCTCGACTCCGTGGGATTCCAGGATGCCTCGGACGCGGTGATAGAGCGAACAGGTTGAGGTCCGCAGGGGGCGCGGTGGGCCCCAGCCTCTGGCAACGGGGCCGGGGGTCTCGGGAACTAGGGGTGGTGAAAATGGGCGACAGGAGGGATCAGAGTAAGGTTCTGGAGCAGTGAGCTGGGGCTTGGTATGGGGCCAAGGGGGCTGGTTCCGGGGCGTCTGGAAGCCGAGGGGCGAGGGGTGGTGTCAGGGTTCTGGGGGCGCGCCCCAGACTCGGGGAGAGGGGCTAGTGGACCCGCAGCGCAGCGCCTCGGGAGCTGCGGAGCTCACGGTGGACGCGGGCTGGTGATGGAGCCCTCCCGGGAAGGCGGCGCAAACCCAAGCATTCAGAGAGGGCTCCCTGGCCGCCGAGGGCCCCACCGGCAGCGGGCAGCCGAGCCGAGCGCCACAACCGGGCGGAGACGCCAGCCAGACCCGCGAACGCCGGTCCTCCCGGGGGCTGTGGCTTTAAGAGCGGCGCCAGGCGAGCGGGCTCTTTAAGGAGGGGGCTGGGGGCGTGTCAGGAAATGAGCCCTGGGCCCGCCCCGCCCGGGAGGCGGCCTCGGATGTCCGGAGGCTGCAGGCTGAGCCGGAGCCGGCGCCCGGGGAAGCAGCGCGGCGTGGGCTCCCGGTGGCCCGGCCCCGACCGCGTCCTCCGTGCCCGCGCCCTGAGCACCTCTGACCTCCCCGCACCCCTCCGCGCCGCACGCCCGTGCTCCGTAAAGCTCCTCGGGAGCCCCTCTTTTCGGCAGCAGCCCCTGCCTCCCTGCACCCCGCTCTGCTTGCACCTTCTTCCCCTCGGCCCGCCCTCCCACCTTCTCCGCTTCTGGCTCGCCAGGATTCCTCCCTGCTAGGCCTCGGCCCCTGGCCCCAGCCCCCAGCCTGGCCCTCGCCGCCTCCGCGTACCTGGTCTCATGAGTCGCTCAGGGGGGCTCACCCCAAAGCCGCCTCTCCACCCAAAAGGGCCTTGGAGGAGCGTCTAGCCCGCCGCCCCGGGGGAGACCCAGTGGAGGAGGCAGCGAGCTCACCCCCTGTGCCCCAGGCCTGCAGTGACCCGGCTCCTCTGTTACCATGAACAGGGCCCCTCTGAAGCGGTCCAGGATCCTGCACATGGCGCTCACCGGGGCCTCCGACCCCAGCAGCGAGGCCGAGGCGGGCAGCGGCGAGAAGCCGTTCCTGCTGCGGGCCGTGCAGATCGCGCTGGTGGTCTCCCTCTACTGGGTCACCTCCATCTCCATGGTGTTCCTCAACAAGTACCTGCTGGACAGCCCCTCCCTGCGGCTCGACACCCCCATCTTCGTCACCTTCTACCAGTGCCTGGTGACCGCGGTGCTGTGCAAGGGCCTCAGCGCCCTGGCCACCTGCTGCCCCGGGGCCGTGGACTTCCCGACCCTGCACCTGGACCTCAGGGTGGCCCGCAGCGTGCTGCCCCTGTCGGTGGTCTTCATCGGCATGATCACCTTCAATAACCTCTGCCTCAAGTACGTGGGCGTGGCCTTCTACAACGTGGGCCGCTCCCTCACCACCGTCTTCAACGTGCTGCTGTCCTACGTGCTGCTCAAACAGACCACCTCCTTGTATGCCCTGCTCACCTGCGGCGTCATCATCGGTGAGTTGGGGGGGGGGGGATCATTGGTGAGTGGGGGGAAGCAGGTGGGCGTGCGGGCAGACATCCTGCAGAGCAGCCCCGCCAGGGGATTGGGGGGGTCTCTGGGCCTCCTCTGCTGCCCTGGTGCACCAGTCGTGTGAGGAAGACCCTGGGGCCCAGAGAGAGCTCCTGACTTGCTTACCATCGAGGTCACAGTCACGGTCATGGTCACGGTCATGGAGCGAGGCAGGGGCCCAGCCAGGGTGAGAACGAGCTGACAAGTCCACAGCCTATGCTGGACAGGTTAAGCCGCCACCGCTCACTCAGGACACCTGCATCGGATGGGATGGGTCTCCCATCCAGCTTCCTGCTGGTGTATAGCTCACGTCCCTCAGAGGGTCCCCGCCACCCACGTGGGGGATTCCTGGCTTCGGCCTGGCCCAGCCCTGACTGCTGCAGGCCTTTGGAGAGCAAAGGAGCAGATGAGGATTGATCGATCTCTCTGTCTCTCTCTCTTTCTCCCTCTCCTTCCCTCCACCCCCCGGCTCTGACTTTTAACTCAATAAAAATAAATTTAATTTTTTTTTTTGCATGTGCCAGGCATGCTCCTAAATAAGGTGGGATTTTATAGTCCAGGTTTTATGCAGGGAAAAGCAAGGCCCAGAACCGTAGGGAACTTGTCCAAGATCACACGGCGGACGTGTGGAAGAGCTGGGATCGGAGCACACGAGCGACCTGGCTCCGTCGTCCACGCACTTGGCCGCTGTGCTGCAGGGCTTCCCGGGAAGCCTGAGCCCCCAATGCTCCTTTGACAAACACCCCTTCGCCCTCTGACCTGGTCGCCCTCTGACCTTGCCAGCTCAGGGCAGCCCCTGAGGGGGGGGGGTCCAGAGATTCGCTTGGACATGCCCTAGCTGCCCTCCCAGACTTGGCCTTCAGATGATTGATGGAGACGCTGTTGCTTATCATTTCCCCTGTAGCATTTCCTTTGTCCCCCCCCCCCAGAAGTCCCCTGGGCAGGGGGATGAATGGCCCCATCTCCCTTCAAACAAGGAAAGTGGAGCACAGAGAAGCTAAAGGACTTGGCCAGGGCCACACAGCTAAGAAAGGAGCCGCGCGGGGACCTCCCAGGCCTGTGCTTCTAACCACCCTGCTCTGTTGGCTGCTGGAGGTTAGAGCTGCGCCATCCACTACACTGGCCCCATGCGCATCTAAATTCCTCCCAGTGCAACAGTTGCGGAGTTGTAACCTGATCCAGCACCGGCTTTTCCAGCTGGGGGCTGTTCTGTTGTATAGCACAGTTGATAGGACATTTCCATCACCGCAGAATTTTTTACTGGGCAGCAGACAGGATCCCGGAGTCTCCAGCCTCCTGTCCCTGCCTGGGGCCTCCAGGGCTCGGTCCTGCAGGAATGCGCTCCTGATGTGCACCTGTTCCCATTTTTGCTGGTGCTGTGCCATTCCTCTGACTTGGCCTATATATCCTTCCTGCTGCCTGGGTGGGGGAGGATGGACCCGTCCCCTGCCATCTGTCCTAGAAAATGCGTCCCCTTGCTGAGCCCCTGCTGAATCTACGGCTTCTCAGTCTAGGTCCCAGAGGTGGAGGCGGTTGGGTCCGGGGATGGGTGGTGAGTGGGAGGAGCTACTGAGACCCCGCCCCAGCAGAGCTCACTAAGCTGCTCCTGCTCTGCCCCCAGGCTGGTCCCCCTCACCGCCTCCAGTCCTCCCCCAGCGCCCCACTCCCACCCCCAGCACCTCCATGATTGGCTTGCAGAAAGGTGAAGTTACAGGAAGCTGAGTCCCGAAAGTAATGGCTTCGGAGGCCAAGGGAGCCAGAGGTCAGGGGTCAGGGGTCAGGTGCCAGGGAGGCAAAAGCTCCCTGCCACCCCGGGGCCTGGCCCCCACCTGCCCTGTTTCTCCTTCCTTCCTCCTCGTGGGGAAGATGGGACTCAGGCGACTAGCCCAGGCCGCCCCTCCCTGCTTCCCAGACCGCATGGCTGGGGAAGGGTGGGGGCAGAGTGCTGAGAGCTGAGTACCTCCATGTACTCATTCAGCAGCTGTTACGTGGTGGCTAGTGCCAGCTCTGGGGAACCACGCTCAGAACAGGTAGACAGCTCCTGCACCGCTAGAGGGCGTGGTGATGGTTATGCCAGGGTGCTGAGGGCTGTGCTGGGCACCCAGGGGTGCTGTATGGACCCTGTGGAGGGAGGGGAGGCAGGGAGGGGCATTCTAGGCAGGCTCCCTGGAGGAAGTGCACCGTGGTGTAGAGGATGAGTGGAGAAGAGAATGTCCTCGTGGTCATCTCCACGACGGGGCTGCAGCGACACACGCAGACCCCAGGCTGCCAGGGGTGCGGCCGTGGGGGCTGAGTGGGGTGAGTGTGGAATTTTTCCTGAGGGCAATAGGAGCAGCAAGGAATCTGTGCTCTGGGGAGGTCATTCCTAAGGTCAGAGTAGGGGTCATTCATGAAGGGGAAACGGAACCAGAGAGGTGCAGTAACTTCTGCAGGACCATTCAGCTTCCAAACTCTACAGCCGATTTGGGGCCAGATCTCTCTGACACCAAAGCTTTCCCACTGTCCCATGTTGCTGGGCATCGTGGCAGGAGGCAGGAGGTGGGTAAAACCCAGCCCCTGCTTTCCGGAAGCACAGGGCCTGGCTAAAGAGACCCGACAGCCTCCAAGGGCAGGTGCCTAGCAGCCCTGGGCAGCTGAGTGGCTTTGCTGGGAAGTGCAGACAGGAAGAGGCGTGGCTGCTGGGAGTATCAGGAAAGGATTCCCCCTGGAGAGGCTGGCTTTGACCTTGAAGAAAAAATGGCCGCCGCCTGGGAAGGAGGAGTGAGTTCCTGATCCAGGAAGGGAACCCTAGGGCAAGGATGGAGATGGGAGGGTGATCAGAGGACAGGGAAAGGCGTGGCTGAGGTGTGGCCTGCCCCGGTGCTCCGGGCAAGGGGGAGCCATGGAGGCTGGTGGAGCCAGAGGTGACCCAGGATCAGAGTCCCAGAACGACCGAGGGTCCTAGACTTCAGGCTACAGGTGATTCTGTCCCACTGCACCCAGGGATGAAGAGCCCAGGAAGTCACCTGCCCCAAGTCCGCACGAAGTGGCCCTCACGCCTGAGAACTCGCGTCCAGAGCTGTGGTGCTCAGGGCTTCCGGTGCAGGTCTATGGCTTCCTGCCGGCCAGCACCGCTGCAATTAATGGAATAATGGGGTTTGTGGCCTCCTCCTGGGTGGGAACAGGAGCTCCAGGCCACTGCCCCCTGGCCCCGTGCACTGTGCTTGGGCATGTCTTTACAGGGGAGGCCTGGGCAGGAAGGGACGGCACGGTCCCGTCCGTGAACTTCAGCAGCAAGATGCTCTGCCCCTCCTCCTCCCATCCTCATCTCGCTCCTCCCCCTCACCCTGGTCCTCTCCCCGCTGCAGGTGGCTTCTGGCTGGGTGTGGACCAAGAGGGCGCCGAGGGCACGCTGTCCCCCGTGGGCACCCTCTTCGGGGTGCTGGCCAGCCTCTGCGTCTCGCTCAATGCCATCTACACCAAGAAAGTGCTGCCGGCGGTGGACGGTAGCATCTGGCGCCTGACTTTCTACAACAACCTCAACGCCTGCTTCCTCTTCCTGCCCCTGCTACTGCTGCTTGGGGAGCTGCGCACCCTCGGGGACTTCGCCCAGCTGGGCAGCGCCCACTTCTGGGGGATGATGACGCTGGGCGGCCTGTTCGGCTTCGCCATCGGCTACGTGACGGGGCTGCAGATCAAGTTCACCAGTCCCCTGACCCACAACGTGTCGGGCACGGCCAAGGCCTGCGCCCAGACGGTACTGGCCGTACTCTACTACGAAGAGGCCAAGAGCTTCCTGTGGTGGACGAGCAACCTAATGGTGCTGGGCGGCTCCTCCGCCTACACCTGGGTCAGGGGCTGGGAGATGAAGAAGGAGCAGGAGGACCCCAGCCCCAAGGAGGGCGACAAGAGCGCCGTGGGTGTGTGAGCTCCTACAGGGACCCCTGGAAGGCTGTCCGGGCGTCCCCAGCAGCGAGGCTGGGGGGAACCTGTGCTTGCCGGGAGTATCAGACAGTTGCCAAACCCGTCTCTCCCCCGGGTGCCATTTCTGGGTTTCCGCCCCGCCCCCCCGCGGGATGAGCGCCCACTCCATCCCCTCCCGGGGCCTGTCTACCTCCACACCCCTGAGTGGGGTTGGTGCGGCCTGCGGCCCCTAAGGGACAGTATTGGCAAATCTTCACTTCTACTCAGGGCAGGTCGGGGTGTGACCCCACCATAGCCAGCTTGGGGGGCACACCTCCGGGGTCCTGGCCCCGCAGACCCACCCAGCTTCCGAGACAGTGGGCTGGTGCTACCACTCCTCTGCACCGAGACCAAGGCCGGAGGAAGCGGGTGGGAGGTTGAAGTGTCCTGGTGACCGACCCTGGCACCACCCCCGACCAGGGACAGCTGGAAATGGGGCGGCTCAGGAAGAAGGGGGTCCCCCACCCCATCTGCACCCTACCTTTCCAGCTTTAGAACACAAGGGGGCCGTGCTCCCCTAATCCCTAACCAGACACCAGACCTACCTGCCCCTAAGAGGCCACAGTGACCTCTGAGCTCCCAGCACCTGGCCGGGGGCGGGGGGGCTGCTTCCCCCTTTTCCCAACTCTGCCTGCCCCCAGGTCTTGTGGTGGGGCTCAGAGCCTTCCCCCAGGGGAGGTGCTCTCCCCTAACCCAGCCTGAAGGTGAACATTCGCATTCCTCCCTGAGTGGGACTGGAAGCACCCGCCTGTCACGTGGCTCCTTCCCTGGGGAGGCCTCAGGAGGCAGAAGCAGGAGCAAGCTCCCTCAACCTGTCTGAGCCCACAAGAGCTCCACGCTGCATCCCAGGACCTTGAAGGTGAGGGTCCCAGCAGATGAAATTGGGGGGGACGCAGATGGGAGGGTGAGGGTCCTCTCACCCCCCAGGTAGTCCCCCCACAATCCCAGGTGGTTTCAATGAAGCTAGGGGGCCTGATGCCCTGGGCTGCGAGTGATTTAACAATAAATGGAGTGACTTGTCCTGTGTGTGTGTGTGTGTGTGTGTGTGTGGGCTGAGTGAGGGGCTGCAGGGCCTGGAGGGGGCGGGGGTGGTGGTGGTGGCAGCCAGACCCTGTGCCACCCACCCTTGCTTTCCCAACCTCCACCCCAGCACGTGATGGAGGGGGGGGAACTGGTCTCCCATTTCACAGGTGAGGCCACTGAGGCTCAGGGGGTGGGATCCAGCATTCTCTGACTCTGGAGCACACAACACGCACTTAAGCACAGGGCCCTGGACTACCCCATACCCCGCCCACTGAGTCCCTTCTACATCTAGCACCTCCTTTTGAGCGCCTACTGTGTGCCAGGCACAGGACTGTGTGGTGTGAACACGAAGGCCCTCCCTCGCAAACCCCCCTCAAGGGCCCCTAACAGGAAGCATAGTGGAAACACTGTGCTCTGGGGGGTGCAGCCCCCCCCCCCACTGCACCACACCCCCCACATAGGCACAAGGAGGCCTGTATCATCTCTGAGCCGCCCTGGCCTGGCCTGGCCTCACTCATACCAGCCACACTCCCACCACAGGGCCTTTGCACTTGTTGATAGCACTGCCTGGTGCATTGTGACCCCAGATCTGATTGTTCCTTGGCCACCTTGAGAGCTTGCCTCTTGTCTTTCCTCAGAGGGTTCTTCTGTGACCCCCAAACTGAAAGCGTACCCGAGCACTATCCCCTAAGCCTTCTCATTCTTCAGTTTCTGCCCCCAAGTCCTGCTGACATAGCCAATGGCGGGGGCCTGCAGGGAGCTGGACAGGGCCAACCGCAGCAGCCGCGGTGTTTGCTCTGCAGGCCTGGATTGCTAGAACACTCCTCACGGTGTGCGAGAAGCAGAACTCATTACGCCGTCTCCTGATTTTTAAACAAGAGCCAGGCTTAGAGAGCATCGTGAGCTGCGTGGCACACAAATGGGCCTGGTGCAGCCTCGGGCCACCGTGTCGCAACCTTTCTTAGACTACAAGGGCTTGGGAAGCTCGTTGCGTGTGTGGGAGGTTGGCTGGAACAGAGCACCCGGGGGCAAGGGTGGCAGCACCTCCGTGAAGCAGAGCCAACGCGGCTGCCACTGTCGCCCGTCCCAGTTAGGGTGCCCGTCCTGCTCCACCTCCAGGGAAGAGAACCTTCCAGAAAGGGATTCCCCCGGGCTGCTTCCATCGTCTTCCAGCAGCAATTAGTAGAGTGTGGGCTCTTCGAGGATGTGAGAGGTTTTACTGCCCTTGTTATTTTTATTTTAAAGGATTTACTTTTTTTTTTTTTTAATTTGAAAGGCAGAGTGACACAGAGAAAGAGAGAAAGAATCTTCTATCCACTGGTTCATTCTCCCAAATAGCTACAATAGTCTGGTCTGATCAAGAATGAATCCAGGAGCCTGGAACTCCATCCGGGTCTCTCACGTGGGTTCAGGGGCCCCAGCACTTGGGCCGTCTTCTGCTGCTTTCCCAGGTGCCCGAACAAGGAACTGGATCGGAAGCAGAGTACTAGGGTCTCGAGCCGGGGCTCTAATGCGGGATGCCAGTGTTGCAGGCAGGCCTAACCCACGGAGCCACAGCACCAGCACCTACTGCCCTTACTCCTCTGAGTTCTCGCTAATGGACAGGGAGAGGAGAGGGAACCCGGAGGGGTTGGGTTGCTGTTTTGTTACTGCTCATAATAACAGTTGCAGGACAGTAATAATAACAAGGAAGTCTTGTGTTCTTGTAGACAACATTTGCTTAGGCCTCCACGGTTTGAGTGAGTGAAAAAGAATTCTGTCCCATCATCTTCCTCCCCCAGTCCCTAGAGGGCTTCAATTCTGCCAACAGCAGATCCCATCAGGATCCCCCAGCCATCAGGGCCTCGTGGAAACAGCTTCCCCTGGGGTGGGCATTTGGCACAGGAGTTGGGCTGTCGCCTGGGACGCCTGCCCCGCTTTTCAGAGTGCCTCTGTTTCCAGTCCCAGTCCCGGCTCCTGCAATTCCAGCTTCCCGGCTAATGTGCACCCTGCAAGGCAGCAGGTGATGGCTTAAGTAGCTGAGCCCCTGCCACGCCCGTCGGAGAGCTGGATTGAGTTCTCCGATCTTGACTTCAGAGCCTGGCCCAGCTCTGGCTGCCCAGGACATCCGGGGCGTGAACCAGTAGGTGAGAGATTTCTGCCTCTCTGTCTCCCCATGGGTCTTTCTGGCAAATAAACACATGGCTGAGAATCTGCAAAGGTCAAGTGCACCTGCTGAGCAGGTCCACCTGCCGCTCCCGGTGGGTGAAGAAGCCTCTGCCCTGGCTGCTTCTTTTGCTGGCTGGCTGAGAGGCCTCTGCCATGGTTTGAGTCCAGGAATGGTTAGTTATCTTGACCGGGTGTTCTCTTTGGCATCAACTTCTCCTATGGTATGTCCTTTATCTTTTGGTGCCTTTATCAGGGTAGATGCCAGAAAACCCAACAGAAAGGGCCTAACTCAGCATTTGACAAGAAAAGAGGTACTCTCCGCCTTGCGGCGCCAGCACACTGGGTTCTAGTCCCAGTCAGGGCGCCGGATTCTGTCCCGGTTGCCCCTCTTCCAGGCCAGCTCTCTGCTGTGGCCCGGGAAGGCAGGGGAGGATGGCCCAAGTGCTTGGGCCCTGCACCCCATGGGAGACCAGGAGAAGCACCTGGCTCCTGCCATCGGATCAGCGCGGTGCGCCGGCCGCAGTGCGCTGGCCACAGCAGCCATTGGAGGGTGAACCAACGGCAAGGGAAGACCTTTCTCTCTGTCTCTCTCTCTCACTGTCCACTCTGCCTGTCAAAAAAAAGAAAAGAAAAAAAAAAAAAAAAGAAAAGAGCTGGATAATAACTGGTGCTTTAACTCTGTGGGTCCCAGACAGCCGGAGCCGAAGGCAAAGTCTCAAGTGGGGCTGTGTTCTCATCAAGTTTTCCTTCCGAACACATGGCAAATCAGAGACAGCATGTAGATGAGTGGCAGCCTAGGGCTGGGAATAGAAGGGTGGGGGCGGGGCTCTACAACTAGACTGTGGGGAGGGAGGTGGCTGCACAACTCCATGCCCGTGATAAAAAGCATTGACCTGGGGCCTGTGCTGTGGCACAGCGTGTTAAGCCACCACTGGCATCCCGTAGGAGTGCCGGTTTGGGTTCCGGCTGTTCCACTTCCTGTCCAGCTCCTTGCTAATACACTTGGGAAAGCAGAGGAAGATGGATGAAATATTTGGGCTCCTGACACCCACGTGGGAGACCCAGATGGAATTCTGGGCTCCTGGCTTCAGCCTGACCCAGGCCTGGCTGTTGAGGCCATTTGGGGAGTGAACCAGCAGATGGACGATTGATCTCCTTCTCTCTCCCTCCTCTCTGTAACTCTGCCTTTCAAATAAATCTTTTAAAAAAATTAACTTGTCCACTTCAGTGAGTGCGTTTTCTGTTTGTGAATTAGATCCCACTTTTTAAAAAAAATAAACAGAACAGTCACGTACCATGGAACTATGTGCCAGTCAACACCAGACCACATGTACGACAGCCATCCCTTGAGATGTCCCACAGAGCTTGAAGAATCCTGTTGCCTAGTGACGGCGCAGTGAGGCCACACCACGGCACGCGTGGAGGGTGATGCTGGGAAGCATTGCCAGTTGTGTGAAAGTCGCACGTACAATTAGGTACTGCCATCACCCTTGAGAGTGGCTGACTGTGCCACTGGTTTGTGTATTCACGATGCTTTTTCCCATCATTCCTACCTGGTAAGAAAACAGCTGGGCAGGCACGAGGTGCAGCAGGCAAGTTGCTGCTCGCGATGCCCACCTCCCACGCTGGAGTGGTGATTCCTGGTAGGAAAAGAGGCGCAGGAGCCGGCACTGTGGCATAGTGGGTAAAGCCGCCACCTTAGTGCCTGCATCCCATATGGGCGCTGGTTTGAGTCCCGGCTGCTCTGCTTCCAATCCAGCTCTCTGCTGTGGCCTGGGAAAGCAGTGGAAGATGGCCCAAATGCTTGGGTCCCTGCACCCACATGGGAGACCCGGAAGAAGCTCCTGGCTCCTGCCTTTGGATCGGCACAGCTCCGGCTGTTGTGGCCATCTGGGTGAGTGAACCAGTGGATGAAGACCTCTCTCTCTCTCTCTATCTCTCTCTCTCTCTCTCTCTCTCTGCCTCTCCTCTCTGTGTAACTCTGACTTTCAAATAAATAAATAAATCTTAAAAGGGGGGGGGGGGGCCAGAACAGAGAGGAGGCATGAAATCACAGCCAGGCTAAGGTTAATCAGAGGAGATAAATTCTCAAAGGTGGGTGACCAGCTGCCCTCGAGCACACTGATGGGACTTGTGACAGAAGGCCCGACCCCCAGGGGTCAGGCCTTTTTACATTTTAGGAGGGGTGGGGGTGGGGGTGGGGGTGGGGGCAGCAGGCAGAGGGGAATTCCTGGAACTGGGCGGGGCCTTGGGAACCTGGAGGAGAATGCAGGTGGGGATGAAAGCCGTAGGGTGGGAGACCCAACTGAGATTCCAGGGCAAGGAGTGCATTCCAGTGTTCATCTCCTCTGGGCGATGAGCGGGAATGGCCGAGGCTTCTGTCCTTGTTCCACCAATGCCAGGCCTGGCTACTCCACTTCCCATCCAGCTTCCTGCTAATGTACTCCGGGAGGCAGTAAATGATGGTTCAAGGACTTGGGTCCCTGTCACCCCGTGGGCGCCCGGGCTGGAGTTCCTGGCTCCTGGTTGCCGCAGGCCTTTGGGGAGTGAACTAGCAGATGAAATACCCTCTCTGTCTTGCTTTCAAACAAAAGCTGGAGCTGGGTGTTGTCGTGTAGCAAGTTAAGGTGCCACCGGAGATGCAGGCATCCCACACGGGCGCCTATGTGAGCCCTGAGATCCAGCTGTTCCACTTGCCATCCAGCTCCCTGCTAACGTGCCTGGGAAAGCAGTGGAAGATGGCCCAATGGTTTGGGCCCCTGCACCCATGTGGGAGACCTGGATGAAGCTCCTGGCTTCAGCCTGGCCCAGCCCTGGCTGTTGTGTCCATCTGGGGGGTGAACCAATAGATGGAAGGTCTCTCCCTCTCTCTCTGTAACTCTGCCTTTCAAACAAATAAATAACTTTTTTTTTAAATCAATTTATTTGACAGATAGAGTTAGTGAGAGAGAGAGAGAGAGAGAGAGAGAGAAAGGTCTCCCTTCCATTGGTTCACCCCCCCCCCCCAATGGTCCCTATGGCCGAAGCGCTGTGCTGATCCAAAGCCAGGAGCCAGATGCCTCCTCCTGGTCTCCCATGCAGGTGCAGGGCCCAAGCACTTGGGCCATCCTCCACTGCCTTCCCGGGCCACAGCAGAGAGCTGGAGTGGAAGAGGAGCAACCAAGACTAGAACCCGGTGCCCGTATGGGATGCCAGTGCCGCAGGCAGAGGATTAACCAAGTGAGCCACA
This sequence comes from Oryctolagus cuniculus, assembly GCF_964237555.1. Lineage (NCBI taxonomy): Eukaryota > Metazoa > Chordata > Mammalia > Lagomorpha > Leporidae > Oryctolagus > Oryctolagus cuniculus. The sequence goes on along the minus strand of NC_091432.1, from coordinate 20,125,612 downwards.
GGGCTGGCCCCAAATAAATAACTCTTAAAACAAAAAAACAAAAACAAACAAAAAAAAAGATGTTCATTGTGCTGCCCTGCAGCACAAAGAACCGGGTTTCCTGAAACAGAGAGTGGGAATTCGGGGACAAGGACGCAAAGAATGGAGCCAAGACAAATCCTCAAGGCTTGTTTATTCAACAACTCCGGTAGTATTTAAACATGACCAGTTGTATACAAGAAGGCACACAAAAGATTTACATATCCAAAAGACTTTTGGGGTTACAAAGAGTTCCCAATAAGGTTCTTCCTGCCTCTTCCTGGAATCTCCTTAGCCTTTTTTTCTGTGCCAGGATGTCTCCATCCATATGTTTAACTGTAAACAAAAGGGGCCACTGCCTGTGGCTGCCCACAGTTCATGTTTGCCTTTGATGCCAAGTGATTGACCATAGGCGTCTGTTTGCGTGAGTGCACGCTACGTTTGTGCGGTGCTGACTGACGTGGCCTGGAACCAGGTCTCACCACTGAGCGACACAGGGCTGGACACCAGCGCTCGGAGCACTGCCGTTGTTACCGGAGAAATTGCAGGGTTCTTATCTTAGTGCAAGAAAGAATTCAGGCGTGAGACAGAGTAGTGGAAAGTAAAAGTAGCAAAGTTTATTAGGGTAGGCACATCCGTAAGGACGGATGGGCACCTCTCCAGACAGGACCTGAGAGAGAGTACAGTTGCTTGGACTTGGTGGAGGGGGAAGGAGCGAGGTTACATGGTTGAGTGGAGAGATTACACCTGGCCAGGCAGGCGGGCAGCTCAGCATAGAGGCAGAGGGCTGAGCACGCAGCCCGGTTGAGGCCGGGGGTTTTTAAGGAGATGGGTCTTTGCCTTCACACATCTGTCGCTCCCCGTCTTCGTGGAAGAACGACACAGGACCCTGCGCTGTTCTTTCGTCTGCTCGGCCCTCCCCGGGTTTGCTGCTGGTTCTTCCCGGGTTGGCTACTATCCCTTCCACCTCCGTGGAAGGGCGGTTCCCCCTGGCCACTTTCCCCACTTCCGCGGGGGAGCGGCACACCGCCGGCTGGCTCTCTCGGGGGCTGCTCAGGTGTTATCCGGATGTTCCCCTTAGATGTTCCTGGTGCATGTTGTCTCTCTCCTCCTTTATAGTCCTCTTCCGCCAATCCCAACTCGGCTGCCCACACGCCGAGTACGCTGCTCTCCTCCAATCAGGAGCAGGATCAGCTCCTGGAGGTCATCACTCAAGTTGGCAAGAGGCAGCTGCGTAGAAGCTGTTTTCTCCTCTCCCAGCGCCATATTGTGGGAGAGCAGATGCATAGAATAAGTCTTAATTCCAGTAACTTAGTCTAGTCCGAGTTGCTCCCCACAACATCTGCTCCTGAAACAAAGGATTTTATGGCTGTAAATACTAAGAAGCTCCTATCTGAGTTTTCCCTTGAAGGTATCAGACAGGAGGAAGGCTAGCTGGCGCCATCCTGGGTTCAGAGGAAGGATGAGCAGGAGACCTCCTAGAGAACGGGGATCCGGAGCAGGGTGTTTGAAATACAGATACTGGGCTGCATCTGGGAGACTGTGGAAGATTTGTCAGGCAGAAGGGGCGGGGACCTCCACCTGGCAGGTTATCAGGTAGAAGGGGGCAGGGCAGAATGTACATACCTGGCTGCCCCTGAAACATTGTCAGCAGATGCATATGCTGGACATAGACGTCTTCTCTTTAGGCCTTTATGTCACACACACATAAGCTCATAACTGACTTCCTACCTAACACCGTCACTGCAGCCAAAAGACAGAATCACTGCTGGTGTTTGTCGGTGGGTGAGTGGGTGAATGGAATGTGGTGGACACGTCCGGTGTAACCACTCAGCCCTAGCACGGAGGGAAGCAGGAGACGGCTATGACCTGGAGAAGCTGCAGAAGCCAGACATAAAGGACAGTGAGAGTGTGGCTCCTCCCCCACCAGGTTCCCAGAGCCGGCAACCTCGCAGACAGAAAGAACCCAGAAAATGAAGCTGGGGCAGCGAGGGCTACAGAGCTGCTGTCCCGCAGGCAGGTGGAAGAGTGCTGGAAGCCGACATCAGGGATGCTTGCACAAAACTGTGCATGGACCTAATGTCATGCATGTTTTACCGCATTTTTAAAAATGCTAAGAAAAGGGTCTGGTGCTGTGGCGCAGGGGGCTAGAGCCCCGGCCTGCAGTGCCAGCATCCCATATGGGCACTGGTTCAAGTCCCAGCTGCTCCACTTCCGATCCAGCTCTCTGCTATGGCCTGGGAGTACTTGGGCCCCTGCACCCGCATGGGAGACCTGGAAGAAGTTCCTGGCTCCTGGCTTTGGATCTGCCCAGCCCCAGCCATTGCAGCCATTTGGGGAGTGAACCAGCGGATGGAAGACCTCCCTTTCTGTCTCTACCTCTCTCTGTAACTCTGCCTCTCAAATAAATAAAATCTTTTAAAAAATGCTAAGAAAAGAAAATGAAGTGGGGGTGAGGCAGAGCGCTGGGGTGACCGCAAGAGTGTGATAAAAGTGACAGTGGCGATGAGGGCAGCCCAAGGAGGGCCTTGGAGAGCGGGAGAAATAGCAAATTCCAGAAAGATCCAGATCATGGAGCCAGGGCACAGACACCACACAGAGCCGCCCAGGAGGGCCCTGCAGCAGCAGCTGAGGATGGGCCGTGCTGTCCTCACCTCCCACGGTCACCTGCCCACCTGCAGCAGGGCTGCCCCTCCCCTGGGGCATTTGGACAGTCCCCACCTACCCACACAGACACCGCCCGGCAGCCCCAGCACCCAGACAGGGTCTGGCTCAGCAAGCACCCCGGAAATGCTCGTTCAGTGAAAGGGATGAGCTAGCATAGCAGCCTCTGTTGTAGAATGCGGAGGTCCCTTGTGAGATCTTTTTTCAAAAAAAAAAAAATTCTTTTCTTTTTTGAAAAGTTACAAAGTTGCTCCTTCTCGCAGCAAAGAATTGTTGTGTGCAAAATACCAAAGCTGAGAGGTCCAGCTGCTGAAACAATGGCAGGCACCGCTCAGAGAGAGCCTGCGGTGGGCAGGGCTGGGCAGGGTGTTTTACACAACTTGCAACAGCCCTCAAGGGGAGCCCAGCTCCTGGCTCCGATTTCAAGACAAGGGAAGCAGAGCTCAAAGTTCAGAAGCTTGCTCCAGGTTACACGGCAAGGATGGGCTCTGGAATTTGAACGCAAGTCTGTTAGACTCTAACTCCCATTAAAAGCTCCCAGGGGACCTGCAAACACACACACACACACACACACACACACACGCACACACACACACACGCACGCACGCACACACACACCTGAGCTTTCAGAATAGCTTCTGTTTCATTTTGATTTATCTGAATGGCAGACAGAGAGAGAGGGAGACAGATAGATAGAGATCATATGGCCACAATAGCCAAGGCTGGGCCAGGCTAAAGCCAGGAGCCAGACACCCACCCCAGAACTCCAGAAAGTCGGCTATGGCATGAAAGTGGCCCAAGTGGCATCTTCACACCGTGCCACCCCAGGAACTCCGGGTCCGAAGTTAAACACAGCCACCTGCCCCGTCCCCCGGCTGGAGCCTCCTCCCCCAGGTTTTGTTTCCTTGTGTTTGCTCCTCAGTAATGGAGACTCCACGGCCAAGGCCAGGGCCTTGTCTTCAGGGAAGACACTAGTGCCACTTCGGGGTGCAGTGGGAGGGACCTGCGTCTCAGGGACGCGGAGTCTTCTCCACGGAGGTCTGACAGCCACTATATGAGGGAGCGCAGGACAGATGAGCCCTCGCTGGGCCATTGCTCAAAGTCACCAAAGCGCGGGTGTGGTTGCCTGGCAGGGGGCGGGGCCCAGCTCACTGCCCCCCTCCCCCAACGTCCGCTGACTCCTCCCCCCTGTGACCACAGAACTGCAGAACCGGCTAGGAAGGCTCCTGGGGCAACTCCCAGGGAACCATGGCTCCTACAGGGGCTGGGGGGCCAGGGGCCTGGCTGCTGCTTGGGACGCCCGGGGGCGGGGGCTGGAGGGGGGAGGGGCAGTGCTAAACCCTCTCGGACCCCCAACAGCCAAAGACCAAACAGGGACCAGCAAGCGGCTGCTCCGGCCAGAGCCACCCCCTTAGTTTCTTAAGCTTCTCCGCCGAGGTGGAACAGGCAATGGTAGGAACCCTGAAAGCTTGCGTCTCGGTGAACACACCCGGGTAAGCGCCGTGCGTGCCAAGAAACAAGGCGGGGGCCGGCGTGGTGGTGCCGCTGCTGGGGACCCCCGCGTCCAACACCAGCTCCCTGGGTCCTTTAACTTTATTCCTTCTAGGAAGTCTGTAGCGGCACCTCATTGTCGTTCTAACATGCGTTTCCTTATCATCTCGCCTCTCTTTTTTATGGGTTGGATTCTATTTTATTTTATTTTTTAATTCTGACTTACTATTTTTATTTGAAAGGCAGAGAAAGAGAGAGCTCTTCCAACGACTGGTTCACTCCCCAAATGCCGGCTGCAGCCAGGCCAAACCAGGAACTCAGAACTCAATCCAGGGCTCTCACGTGGGTGGCAGGGACTTGAGTTCTGGCTGTAATTTCCCAGGGTGGGTGTCAGCAGCAAGCTGGAAGTGGGGACTTGGCCCCAGGCATCCCAATATGGGGTGCAAGCCTTACAAGTGGCACCTTAACTGCTGCCCCAGGCCACGCCCCTCAGGCACCTTTCCTGCCCTCATCTGTCCTTGGGGGTAGGGAGGGTGGACAGCGACTGTTCAAGTCTCCTGCCCAGTTTCACACTGAGCTGCCTTTTTCTTTTTTATTTGGAAAGGTTCATTCATACGCTGGATAGGAGCTTTTCAAGACTTTCAACTGAGGGCCAGTGTAGTGGAATGAGAAGGCCATGCCAAGGTGGCCACTGGCAAGGGAGCGTCAGTTACTCAGGAATGGCTTCAGAACCCACCTGGCAATGGAGCCTGCCTGGCAACAGGCTGTGATTGGATGGATTTGAAACTGCCTGGCAACAGGCTGTGATTGGATGGGGCATAGACCGCCCCTTGACCAGATTGGCTGGTCTTGGCTATATAAGATGTGGTTCCAACTGTAATAAACGAGTCTGTGGGCTGCTCACCTCTGCTCGCCTCAAGCCTGCTTTCACCTGACTCCCGGGATCTGTGTGGTGACTCCGCACCTCTTGCCCCCACCATGCTGCTCCTCTCAGAAACGAATCCACTGCAACATTGTTGAGAAATCAACTGCAACAGGCCAGCATGGTGGCACGGGAGGTTAAGCTGCCACCTGCAGTACCAGCACCCCATATGGGTGCCGGTTCGAGTCCCGGCTGCTCCACTGCTGATCCAGCTCCCTGTTAATGCACCTGGGAAAGCAGTGGAAGATGGTTCAAGTGCTTGGGCCCCTGCACCCATGCAGGAGACCTGGAAAGAAGCTCCTGGCTCCTGCTTCAGCCTGGTCCAGCTCCAGCCATTATGGCCCTTTGGGGAGTGAGCCAGCTGATCTCTTCCAATCTCTCTCTGTGTCTTCTTCTCTTTGTGTGTCTCTACATTTCAAATAAATAAATAAATCTCGGGGGAAAAAAGACTTAACTGTGAAGATCTTCCATCTGCTGGTTCACTTCCCAAATGGCTGCAATGGCTAGGGCTAGGCATGGCCAAAGCCAGGAGCCTGGAATTCCATCCGGGTCTCCCGCACGGGTGCAGGGGCCCAAGCACTCGGGCCATCCTCCGCTGCTCCCCCAGGTGCATGAGCAGGGAGCTGCATGGGAAGTGGGGCAGTGGGACTGGTGCTCATATGGGCATCACAGGCAGTGACCACTGACCACCCGCTGCGCCACAACGCCGGCCCCTTTTCCTCTCTTGATAATATTATCTTGATAAGCAGAAGTTCTCAGATGTAATGTGCCTGTTCAAGGCATCTCCGTGTGCCCCCAAGCCAGAGCTGATGTCCAAAGTCGCGTGGGTCCGTCTGGATTCTGACCAACGCCTCTATGCTTTCTTGCTCCAGTTCCACAAATGAGGACACGGAGGCACGGACAGGAAGTCGACTGTCCACGGAAGCCATCTTGCCAGCGGACGGCAGAGGCGGAAAGGGAACTCAGGGAGTCTGGCCAGCGTTTCCGTCCCCGCATCCACGCAGGCGGCTGGGGAATCCGGGCGGCTGCGCAGCGCTGGTCCTGGCCCCGGAGGCCGCCGCTGCGGTCCGCAGAGCCCCGGGCCGGGCGGCGCCCTCCCGGTCCCGCCACTAGAGGGCGCGCGACCTCCCCTCGCCGGGCCGCCCTCCCTCCGCGCCGCTCACCTTTCACCCAGTCATCAAATATTTACACAAAGCGCGGCTGGAAGCTCATGGAGAAAGGTGTCCAATCCAGTCTCCCGGGGGAACCCTAACAAAAGGAGACAGAACGGGACTGATGTGTCTCCAGAGTATCTTTGGGAAGGAAAGCCATGCAGCGCCACCTGGCAGATCTGTAACACCTTCAAACCTTCCTCTGCCAGTTTGCGACAGGTGCTTTTGTGCCACCTGTAGCGGAAAAGAGGAACAGCCCTTTGCAATCCTCGTGGTAACCTCTATTCACAGGTGCTTTTATATAACGAGGTGCACAGTTACCGAGTCGTCAGCTCTCATTTCTCACCGAGAGATAATACCCAGTTACCGTTCGCCTTCTTAGCAATTTGCGAGTGCCTTTGTTCTCTCCAATTTCCCTATGACCCTTTACAAATTATTTTAAAGGCAGAGAGAGAGAGAGAGAGAGAGAAGAATCTTCTATCCAGAGCTTAGCCGCTTGTTGCACTGGCATACAGACTCCCGTTCGAGCCCGGCTGCTCCACTTCCCATCCAGCTCCCTGCTAATGCGCCTAGTTTAAGGTAATGGAAGACGACCCCAGTGTTTAGGCCCCTGCACCTACGTGGGAGACCTGGAAGAAGCTCCTGACTCCTGGCTTCGGATCAGCCCAGCTCATGCCCTTTTGGCCATATGGGGAGTGAACCAGCAGATGGAAGATCTCTCTGTGTGTCTCTTCCTCCTTCTCTCTTTCTTGTAACTCTGCCTTTCAAATAAATAAATACATCTTAAAAAAAAAAAAAAGACATCTTCTATCCATCTGCTGGTTCACTCCCCAAATGACCCAAATGTGCACAACAGCCTGGATTGGGCCAGGTCGAAGCCAGGAGCCAGGAACTGCATGTGGTATCCCATGTGGGTGGCAGGCATTCCAGTGCTGGGGCCATCATCTGCTGCCTCCCAGGGTGCGCACCTGCAGGACGCTGGAACTGGAGCCGGCACTCAGAAGTCCTGTAAGAGCAGTGGGCAGCCCAGGCAGAGTCCTGAGTGCTGCGCCACGTGCCAGGGCCTCTCTGCTTGTTTTCAAGTGTAAAAGCGAAAGCGGACTTTGCGCTCCAGGACTCTACCCAATGCTAGATTCCCGTCCTGATTCTCCAAGGTTGCCTTGTTGACATCACCAAACAGTGTGAAGTTCCTCAATAAAACAATTCATCTGCAGCAATTTGAAGATAGTACAAACCACAAATAACAAACACAGTGACTCAGCAAAACAGACACGGTGCTGCAAAACAAGAGGTAAGGCCACTCTACACCTGTGCCCCACGACAACTCCAAAACCCGATGTGTGTGGAGAAAGCGTAGAGGGCAACGTGGAGATAGGCAATAATTGGTTAGGATTGGGGCCATCAGTCTTCCTTTTTATTTTTTTAAAGATTTATTTATTTATTTGAAAGTCAGAGTTATACAGAGAGAGAAAGAGAGGCAGAGAGAGAGGTCTTCCATCTGCTGGTTCACTCCCCAATTGGCCTCAATGGCAGGAACTGCACCCATCTGAAGCCAGGAGCCAGAAGCTTCTTCCTGGTCTCCCATGTGGGTGCAGGGGCCCAAGGACTTGAGCCATCTTCTACTGCTTTCCCAGGCCAGAGCAGAGAGCTGGATCAGAAGAGGAGCAGCCAGGGTGCCGGCACTGCAGGTGTCAGCTTTACCTGCTGCGCCACAGTTCAGGTCCCAAGTCTTCCTTTTTATTTAAAAATAAGCAAAATCTTTTATTCACTTAGCAAATTATTGAGCGTGTAAGATCCAGACTTGGTATTGCAAGGAATACAAAATCAGACACACATCCTGCTGTTCAGAACAGCCACTGACAACTGTGTATAAGGACACTTCCTCTGGCGCAGGTACTGCTACCCTCCCTATCACACAGACTAAGAAAGTGGAGAACAGGGGTGGGTGTTGTGGTGTAGTTGGTAAAGTTGCCACCTGTGACACCAGCAGCCCATAGAGGCGCAAGCTGCTCCACTTCCCACCCAGCTCCCTGCTAATGCACCTGGGAAAGCAGCAGAGGATCACCCACGTGGGAGACCCAGAAGAAGCTCCTGGCTCCTGGCTTTGACCTGGCTCTACCCAACCATTGCGGCCATTTGGGGAGTGAATCAGAAGATGGAAGGCCTCTCTCTCTCTCTCTCTCTCTCTCTCTCTCTCTGCCTCTCTGTAACTCTAGAACCAGGTGCCCACAGGCCCTGTTCATCCTTAGCAGAGCACCAGGCCTGTGGAGAGAAGGGGAGGCAGGAGAGGCAGACACACAGAGCTTCATGGGAAAACTCCTGAGGGGCAGTATCTACTCAGGAAGCAGGCGGAGAGGGGGTTCAAAGTCAGGACGGGGCCAGGACCGGGCCAGGGTTAGACCTTGAAGGTCCCTGCCAAGCTGAGACTGCGGGACCTGTTCAATTTTTACTCAAACACTCTGTGAGCGTTAAGCACCAAGCACAGTGCTGGACTTTGGAACTAGGACTGCCAGTAAACCAGGGCTCCTACCCTCCGGGAGTTTATAGTCTAATGGGACAGACAGACAAGGAAGCAAGAAATCCCAGACCCATGCGCTAATGGCCGGTGATGGAAAGTGGCACAGACTGAGATGGGACACATCGCAAGAAGGTGACATCTGTACAGAGCCAGTGACACAGGGCAAACGGAAGTTAAGAAGTGGGGAGGGACAGGGCGTGTGAGCTAGGCTGCGGGGACAGCTTGTGCAAAGCCCTGGAAGTGAGAGAGAGCCTAGGACTGCAGGGACGCTGGGTGGTGCCAATCAATGCAACCAAGCTGTTAAATTCTTGCGTAGCTCATTCTCAAGTCCAGGAAAGGCTCCAAGCCTGGGCTCAGTTGCTCATTCTCAAGTTCAGGAAACATTCCAAGCATGGGCTCAGCCTGCAGCCAAGCTGAAACTGACCGTCCTCTGCCTCCTGACCCCAGAGCTACCGCCTGCCCGGGCCGTCTTGGCCCACCATCAACACTTTGTCGCTGCTACACAGGGACCCAGGACAGCGCTGCTATCCTGAGCAGACCCGGTGGTCAGACAAATTTGTCCGGCAGCCTCATTACTATCTGAGCCCACGGCCTCCAGTCCTCACACTGCTGCACGGCTGGGCACTCTCCCCATGTTGCACCCTGCCACTTGCAAATGCCAAGGATTTCGGCACAGACAGCAGTATAGCTCCGTGGGTTAAGAGCAGATGCTTTGAGATCAGAATCAAATGGGTGGGATCCTCTTATTAGCTTTATGATACTAAGCAAGTCATTCAACCTGCAACGCCTCTGCTTTCCTCATCTTTAAAATGGGACTGAGGGCCCGTGCTGTATACTGGTTGGAGTCCCAGCTGCTCCACTTCGGATCCAGCTCTCTGCTAAGGTGCCTGGGAAAGCAGTGGAAGATGGCCCAAGTGCTTGGGCTTTGTAACCCAGGGGGGAGACCAGGACGGAGTTTCCGGCTCCTGGCTTCAGACTGGCCCAGCCCTGGCCATTGCGCTCATTTGGCGAGTGACTCGCTGGATGGGAGACACCCTAGCTGCCTTCAAATAAATAAACAGACCTTTAAAGACAAAATGGGGACGACAGCGCTGTTCCATAGCTTTATGGAGTGACAGGGCAGACTTGAGAGCAGCAAATGAGACAGTCTTTGCTCCGCACTCAGCGGGTGCCAGCCGTATTCCGACGACCCGGGTGGCGACGATGCCGATGGTGACAAGGCAGGCAGGCTGTCAGTCCTGCAAGGCGCTGTCTGGTATCTCGGCACCCTCCGCCAGCTCCAGCAGCTGTTTCCAGAGGCGGCCCTGAACAGGACCCGCGTAAGGGAACCCGCAGTCCCTCCAGCCTGAGGCCACGCCCCAGGCCTCAGCCAGCCTGCGTCACTCGCCCAGCCGGCCGGCTCTTAGCGGGCGGGGACGACACATGGCGGGAACGTGAGGGGGCGGGGCCGGATCCTGCGCTGCCGGGCCAATCGCCGGGCTGGAGGCGCCCAGCCAATGACGGAGGCGCTCCGCGGTCCACTGTGGGGCGGGGCCATAGCAAACAGCGGTTTCGTCATAGGTCAGAGGGCGGGCTGTGGGCGGGGCTCGCGGCGCCGCCGGGGGCGGAGCGGCGGTGGCTCCGGCAGTCTGAGCTGTGATGGCGGCGGCGGCGGCGGCAGTGGGTCCTGCGGCGGCGGCGGTCCCCGCGCCGGCGGCCAGCGCGAATGGCGCCTCCTCGGTACACTGGTTCCGCAAAGGGCTGCGGCTCCACGACAACCCGGCGCTGCTGGCGGCCGTGCGCGGGGCTCGCTGCGTGCGCTGCGTGTACATCCTCGACCCCTGGTTCGCGGCCTCCTCCTCCGTGGGGATCAACCGATGGAGGTGAGGAGACCCCGAGCGGTTAGGACGCAGCCGAGCGCCCCCGGCCCGCGGCAGCTGGGGCAGGGGCACGGCGCAGGCTCCCCGGAGGCGGGAAGCCGGGGCCAGGGAACGTGGTCAGCGTGCTGGTGCGCGCGGTGGGCCAGGGCCGCACCTCCCTCCGAGCGCCGGACCCCCGCACCCCAGGACCCCCACGGCACGGAGCAGGCGCTTGAACCCTGACGGCGCAAAGTTGACCTGCCCAGGTGTTGCCGGGCGCGGCAGGACGAGGTCTCCAGGTGTAGGGAATGCCCGTGCAGGGAGCCCAGCGGGTCTCTAACACTCGCCTTTGCGGGTCCTAAACTGTTGGAATCCGCCCTCTCGGCCACCCTGGCTTCCCTCCACCCACACTGCCCAGCCTCTGGAGGTGTCTGGAGACCCTCGCTTAGAATTGATAAGGTCTCCTCCCGCGAGTCCTGGCTGAGGACCCCGAGGGCGTCTGTGGGGAGACTCCGTGTCCCGAGAGCCCCAGAGCAGTTCGTAGCCGTGTTGGGGAGCCCTCTCAGCGGCCATGACCTCGCTGGCAAAATTAGACAGGAACCCAAGACAGCACCTCCCCCTCCTCCTGGTTGAGTTAGAAGGACCTGCGAGCCACTGTAGACGGCTCTCTCATGGACTGATGTGCCCCGTTCCGCATAGGGACCCGGGATGCCACAGTGTCGGAGTTCCCCATCTATTCCAGGAGGCGGGGCTGACAGGATCCTGGGAAGGGTTAACAAGTCGATAGTTGGAGTATTTTTTCTTTAATTAAAAATATATATATTATATATTTACTCATTTGAAAGGCAGGGCAAGAGAGAGAGAGGTCTTCCATCCGTTGGTTGACTCCCCAAATGGTTGCAACAGCTGGGGACGTGCCATGATGAAGTCAGAAGCCAGGAACTCTATCCTGGTCTCCCGAGTATCTACGGCAGGGGCCAAGCGCCTGAGCCCCCCTCTGCTGCCTCCCCAGGTGCATCAGCAGGGAGCTGGATCAGAAGCAGAGCCCCCAGGGCTGGAACCAGCAGTGGGGTCGCGAGCTTTTTTTCTGCCAAAGGCCGTTTGGATATTTAGAACATCATTTGTGAGCCAACAAAATGATCAACTGTAAAATGAGCCTGCTATGGGTTTATTGAATTTCAAGTCCCATCTGTGGTTGCTTTGGCAGGGCCAGACCAAATGATTTCAGGGGCCTTATCTGGCCCGCGGGTTGCTCGTTCCCTACCCCGACGTGGGATGTGGGGAACCCAAGGGGCAGCTTCACCCCCTGCGGATCCTGGGGGTTATTTTTTTGGCTGTAAGCTGTGTTCAGAACCAAGGAGTTTGATACCCACATACCCATCACCCTCAGACACCAGGGGCAGGTGCTTGGTTTATTTGCATTGATCTGGGGGATGTTTGCTTGTGGCCACACTGCCCAGATGGGCTGAGTTGTTCCCAGGAGACCATGGGCTCTCGGCACACCATTCTTTCCTCTCCAAGGTGTGTGCCCTGCGAGGAGAGAGCGCTCGTGGCAGTCGGTCTATTAAATGCTCCCCCCTGCCCGGTGTGTAGCAGGAACAACTAAAGATAGTCGTGGGAGAGTCTGCCCACACTGTTTTCAGCTGCACTATTGCTCCAGCTCTGCTCCACTTTCTATAGATAGGAGGCCGGCTTTGACAAACATCCTCAAATGACCGTCTCCAGTGTGGACATTAAATCAAGCCTCAGACTTTGTCCTCCCCGTGGCAGTGTGCCAACCAGAGCAGAGTAAATAGAATAGGAGCCACTTGTTACCTTGTCATAAAGGAGTTTCTTTTATGGAATTTTTTGGAGGGGGAGGGAGAGACATGGCTTAGGCCTGCTTACTCCTTTGTAGCATTGGGGAAGTAAAAATCAACAACAAAAACACGGTTGCTGATTAAACTGCATCTGCTAGAAACGAGGTGTTTATGGATTTTTGTAGGTCACCCTTTTGTAACTGTGCTCTCAAGGGAGTGCGGGGGCAAAGGAGGGTGGCAGCTCAGGTGCCTGAGTGACATCCGGAAGTCAGAGGCCACACAGGGATGTAGCTATTCCGAGAGGGATTATTTAGTGAGTGCTTAGTAGGTTCCAGGTGCTGCTCTGGGTGCTGCCGGGGTGCAGCGGGGACTAAGCTGATGCATGGCAGTGCCGCAGGATTCCCGGGGCCGCGTTTTAGTTGAGGACGTGGAAATAACCCCAGTTTGGTAGAACTACTTCTGTAAGAAAAATGAAATAGGGGCGCGGGGAGGGGCAGACCAGAGCCGCAGTTCTCCATCTTGGCTGCACAGTCGAATCTCATAAGGATCTTTAAATGCTGCCTGGAGCCCCCTGCCCCCTGCCCGATTCTGATGGGACTGGCCTGGGCCTATGGTTTGGGCATTAGGGTCTTGTAAGCTCTCAGTAAAGCTTGAGAAACCCCGAGCTAGAGAACAGCAGACCAGAGTGGCCACCTGGGATGCGGCCTGGCAGTGCCGTGTGGCAGTGCCCCGTGGCAGGAAGTCTAATTAGTATTTGCATTCGCATTCCGCAAGAAAGAGGTGAAATACCACCAAACAGATCGAATCTGATAGCTGCTGCTGGGCGCCTTCCACCCCGCCTGCAGGCTGTCTCCTGCACGTGGCTGGGTGGCTGGAGGTGGGGGGACTTGTGCCGGCCCGCTGTGCCTCTGCGCCTCTGGCAAGCTCCGGGGCGGTAATCTTCCTGTGGGCTTCCTGGATCCTGGCATTGTGCCGCTGAGAGGCATCTCCGGGAAGGGTGGGGGCATCCAAACCTGTGAGCTCTGTTACGCTCCTACACATCCTACGCTGACTCACGTACAGCCTTCATCTGCAGAGGGAGGCAGATGAAAATAGCTATGAATGGCACTTTCTTTTTGCTCAGATTTGTATTTATTTATATGATAAGCAGACTTGAGAGAAATCTTCCACTCACTGGTTCACTGTCCCCCTCCCCCGCGCCTGTGTCAGCTGGGTTTGAACCAGGCCAGAGCAGGGAGCCAGGAACAGCATCTGGGTCTCCATGTTGGCAACAGGAGTCCAAGCACTTGGGCCAGCACCTGCTGCCTCCCAGGATGCATCAGCAGAAAGATGGATTGAAATCAGGTAGCGGCCAGGACTCAACCCGGCACTGGCTACTTGGGATGTGGGCAGCCCAGGCGGCGGCTTAACCCGCCGTGCCACGTGTGCCTCCTAGGAATGGCACTTTGTCAGAGCAGACGAGGACAGAGAAAAGGCAACCAAGAAACACATCTGTTGGTTGGCACAGGAGAAAGCTAGCACACTCCTTGCCCTGGTGATACTGGGACGTTTCTGGGTTGCCTCCGGAATGTGTTGTTCTCAAGCACCAACTGGTATACCCTTGGTCATCCTCCCCAGCCGCACCTTCCCCAGGTTGGCTGCGTCTGGAAGGAGGCTCTATAGGGAGAAGCAGAACCAAGGGCACATGTGTGCAGCTTCTAGGTTTTAAAATAGGAGTTACTTAAAATAGGCCCTTGGAGTTTCTCACACCCTTCCTCTCCCTGTGGCCATTTCGATAGGTATTGGCAAGGATTTTCACACTTCCTGTAGATCGTTTTGTCCTTGTCTCAGGCGCTACGCCTCTTTCAGACCCTTCAGGGACAGAGGGAGTCGGGAGAAAGAGAACATTTGTTCTCAGTCGTAATGCACTAGGCTGGGGCTCTCTGCAGGGTGCCTGGCCAGCACCAGCATGGCCTCTTGCCCAGTGGCTGAAGGGCTGTGGGTGGTGCTTGTGGGTGGTCCGCCCGGGGAACTTGGTGAGTGGGGGGTTGAGAGCTGGAGTCTGCTGGTGGGGAGATGGAGTTTCCCCACGCCCCCCTCCCCCGGTGCACGGCCCAGGGGCTTTTCCACTGCTGCCCAAGGAATGTTTCCATTTGCTTAGAAGGATGGAAACCCTCTTCATCTTTCTCCCAGATTAGGAGAAAGCAAATACACTTTTATCGCGTAGAATTTGATCCCTGTGTGGATTGAGTTGAGGTTATCCTTTTCCACGGGGCTTAGGCTCTCGTAATCAGAAGAAAATTAATTTCTATTAATATGCTGCGCAGTCAGCCCGTGCTGGCTGGTGACATCATCAGCCTGGTTAGCTGACCTTGGCTCGAGGCAGAGAAACTTGGTCAAGGGCACTGTGGATCCAAAGAAGGGTTCACTATCATCTCCCTGCCCCCGTGCACAACAAACAACACCTTTTCCAAGGCTGACCAGCCTTCCCTCACAACACAAGTCCTTAACCGAAGTCCCTGCCCGTTTTATTCTAAAGGGCCAGCCTCGTGGACTCTGAATTACAGCATCCTCTCTGTATTTTTGGAAATCCCATTTTGGTCCTCTCCAGCTCTGGGCGCCTCCGGCTGCAAAGTGCTTATGTAATGTGATTCACTTGCACATGTTGTCTAATTCAAAGAGAGAGCTTTAACGGCTCGCTCAGGACCGTGTGCTCGGAACCTCGGCCATGTGAGCTCAGCCCGGAGCTGCCGAGGGCGAGGGGCCAGCCTCCAACACTGCCAGCGCCAATGCCCCGGCCGGCACTCATTGGAGGGCAGAGAGACGGACCACGTGCAGGGGAGGCGGGCCCCAAGGGAGCGCGGGAGGGAATGAGTGAGCCCTCTCTGCAGTGCAGGAGTGCGCCGCCTGCCCGCTGCTGGGGTGCTATGCAAAGCCATCACCTGGCTGGGCCGGTCAGGGTCAGTCGTTCTCTCCCGCCTGGAGGCTTGACTCTGGTGGGAGGGTGCAAGGAGCAGAGGTTTTCCAGAGGGCTGAGGAGGGGGCAGGAGCCAGGCCGTCTGCAAGTTCACTAGAGAAATTTCCCTGTGCACGGGACTCAGCGAGGGTCTTGCTGAAATGCAGCTGCTTTGGCCAGGCGAGCTCCCAGGTGACTGACAGCTGACACGCAGCCGAGGTGCTGTCAGGGCAGCCGTGCGGAGCCGCACGGGTCGCCCGGGCTTCGGTTCTGTCCACGTGGGTAGACGATATGGAGCGAGTTGCTGAATCTCTCCGTGCCTCGGTTTCCTCCTGTGAAAGATGAGACTGGGGGCGATGGCGCTTACTTCCTAGGGCTGTTCGAGAATGAAGGGAGGGGGTGTGTGCGAAGCACGCCGGACGGTGCTGGCTCGTTGTCGACACCGCGTGGTCCTTGGTGCTGCTGTTACCATTGTTATTGTCTCTTTGCTGGGTTTAGAGTTGAGCCTCTGTGGACATCTCTCTCTCTCTCTCTCTCTTTTAAAAGATTTATTTATTTATTTGAGAGAGTTACATAGAGAGAGAGACGTCTTCCATCTGCTGGTTCACTCCCCAATTGACCACAACGGCCAGAGCTGTGCCAATCCAAAGCCAGGATCCAGGAGCTTCTTCTGAGTTTCCCATGCGGGTGCAGGGGCCCAAGGACTTGGGCCAACTTCTACTGCCTTCCCAGGCCATAGCAGAGAGCTGGATTGGAAGTAGAGCAGCCAGAACTTGAACTGGCGCCCATATGGGATGCCAGCATTGCAGGTGTGGCTTTATCCGTTGTGCCACAGCACCAGCCCCGGACATCTCTTGCTATCAAGAGAAAGACCCGTAGGTTCTCTGGACCTTGGAGATACTGCAGAGAGCCCCTCTGAGACCGATTCACCCATTAGTATTTACACATTAATAAGCTGTGTGGGCTCTTGTCACGCATTCAGGGATTTCTGAATACTGGCACAAACAAACCAGGCAGCATGGTAGGTTTTTAAGCTGTTTATTTAGTGAGAGAAGTGCATAGGAGAGTGGGGGCTCTATCTAAGAGAGAAAGGGAAATCTGGATTCATACTGAGTAGAGAGCAGGCCAAAGCCAGCCACGAGGAGCGTGCAGCTGGAAAGCACGGAGCCGTGGCTCGCAGGCCACGCGCCCGCAGGCGCAGGCGCAGGGCAGCAAGGGGATCCAGGGTAGGGAGGAAAAAGAAGGGGCTGGGCCCACAGTGCTCCAGGCTTTTAATCCATGTCCAAAGGGGAGTGGTTAACTAGGCTGATTGGCAGGTGGGCGCACAGGTGTGGTCAGGTAGGGGCATGGGATCAGACAGGGGCGTGGTCTTCCAGCTCACAAATCTGATCAATTTTAACCTCTGTGCCTGCCCACATCGCCTCCTTTTAGTAAGAGAGGCTGAGAAATGGAGCCCTGCGGAGGCGGCTTCTCCCTGTAGGGGAGCCTGCGTTTCCTGGGCGTCCCCACCTTGGTCAGAGCTTTAGATCAGCATCCTGTGCAGCAGGTGCACCTGCAGGGACACTCCTGGGAGCCTCAGATGAGACCCCTGGCCGGGGCTTGTGGAATTCTGGTCTCCCCGCTATCTCCTGGCTTTCCCCCGGCCAGCCTGGGTTTCAGGGGACAGCAGGCAGTTTGCATAGATCTCTCTTCTTTTCCTTCTGGGAGGAGTAGTGAGGTGCGGCTGGCACAAGTGTGTCACCTGCCACTCAGCAGTCCAGGGGTGTCAGTTATTAAAAAGCAGACATTTACAGAGGCGGGGCTTTTGGTGGCATAAAGCAGCGTTCCGCCTCCCAGCCCGGCCCTTCGAGAGCCTCCTGCAGGCCTTTCAGCTACGGTGAGGCTCTGGGATGTGGGTCTCGTGGCCTCCAGCTGCCTGTGTCCCAGACAAGAGCAGGGCAGGGGCCGGTCCCAGTGCGCGGCTTAGGAACGGGCGCTGTTCCTGCGGTCCCCAGTCCTCGGGGAACGCGCTTCACTGCTTGGCCGTGCTCAGAACGGACTGCTGGTCCCCGTTGGAGGCTGAGATGCAGGGTGCTGTGGGCGGGCGGCTGTGACAGGTGCTGGCTGCCCTCGGTTCCTGGGGGAGACAGGAGTGCTGGCCGATTACCGTCCTCAGAGGAAGGGGTTCCCAGCTTCCTGGACAGTGTCCGGTGCCACCAATGACTTGAGAGATGTGGCCCAGAGAAGACTCCGGGGTCCCAGAGTCCCTCCACCCAGGTTCCTTCCCAGCCCTGCCACTCGACAGCTGTCATCTTAGGAGAGCTCCTTCCCCTCTCACCCGCGCTCTGTGTGTGTGTGTGTGTGTGTGTGTGTCTCACTTTCCTTCTCTGTGAAATGAGGAGAGGACTTTTTCCCTTCGAAATGTGTGGAGAGAATTAAATGGGAAGATGCAGGCAAAAAGCACGACAGATTCCTGATCACATTGATGACTTTGGCTGCCCTGGCGCGGAAGGACAGTTTGCCGTGTGCTCTTGTCACTGGAAGTTTGAGCTTTGTGAATAGCTGCCTGGTTAAAATGTTCATTTATAATAAAACGCCAGCGCACTCGGCACACGCTCGTCACCCTCCCCTTTCCCATGGTGGCCCATGCGGCCGGGGCTCCTGGGTCTGTAGTGCCCCCACCTCCTCCCCAGCCCTTGCCCCTGCAGATGTGTGAAGGTGCAGTGGGTGAAGCTACAGCCGCCACCTGTGACACCAGCATCCCATATGAGCGCCAGTTTGAGTTCCAGCTGCCCGCTTCCTATCCAGCTCCCTGCTGATGCCCCTGGGAAGGCAGCAGAAGATGGCCCAGGTAGTTGGGTCCCTGCACCCACATGGAAAATTTGGATGGAGTTCCAGGCTTCTGGCTTTGACTTGTCTCAGCCCTGGCTGTTCGGGATATTTGAGGAATGAACCAGCAAATGGAAGATATCCACCCCCCACCCCCCCGCCACCCCGCCACCCTCTCTCCCTCAGTCTGCCTGTGGTTCTGCCTTTCAAATAAATTAAAAATTTAACATTTTTCTTAATATTTAAGAGTAATATATATATATACATATAATTTTAAAGAAAGGAACCTTCTACAGTCTCTGCCTCTTGGCCTGAGAACCTGGTGGCCAGAGACCTGGAGAGTGAGCCACCTGCCACAGGGCTGGGGACAGGAACGCAGCGCAGTCTCAAGTGCGGGTGCTGAACGGCCAGGGCTTGGCCTGGGCTGGGGAGGTTTTCCAGCGCTGTGACGGTCTCGTGCCACAGGATTGCCTTCAGTTTTCGGGTGCCCATCCCAAGGCTGCGAGGGAATCGGCGCAGAGACACCACGGGAGGCACAGCTCACACGTGTCCTGGGATTTCTGCCTGCCAGGCACTGCCTGCGTGTTTTTCGTGCATAATTTGGTAGCCGCATCTTAGCCATTCTGTGAGATAAGCACTAGCGTCAGCTCTATTCAGCTGGGAGAATGGGCCACGGAAGTTAAGTTACTGCCTGAGGCCCAGTTAGTGAGGGGCCAGGCCGAGGTCACAGCCAAGGCAGAGCTGATCCGTGGCCTCCTCACGCCTGCACCGGAACCCCAGCGCCTCCAGCCGGCTCCCCAGGCCGCTCCTGGCGTGGCATCCACAGTGGACCCGTTCCTCTGGGCGGTCGGCAGCGAGAGCCGCTTCTTAATGTGTCTCACTCTGCAGGTTCCTTCTTCAGTCTCTGGAGGATCTGGACACCAGTTTAAGGAAACTCAACTCCCGCCTGTTCGTGGTGCGAGGACAGCCCACTGATGTGTTCCCAAGACTGTTCAAGGTACGTGCGCAGGGCCCCGAGGGGGGACACCTGCTGCACGCTGGGGGTGCCCTCCGTGCGCACGGGGGAGCCGGGAGCCGCCGACCGAGGAGCTGGGAGCCCAGGCAGCTGCTCAGCTTGCACCAGGAAGGAAGCTTGGGGAAAATTCCGTGCGACCAGAGACTGGGCAAGCCTCCAGGCCAGGCCAGACGTGGGATGTGGCTGCCTCTGGCTCCCGTCGTGTTGCCTTGGCCCAGGCCTGCAAGCTTTATTAGGGCTTGTGTGCCAGGGCCGTGAGGGTGGGGTTTCCTGTCTGGCGAGGGGCGTGCCCCATTGTGCCCTGCTCTGCTTATCGGGAAACAGAGGCCTGAGTCAATGATTGATGAAATCTTGACGTGGGTACCTTCGGTGCCGCCTCGGCCTCTGTGTGATGTCGAAGGGTTAGCCCATTCCTCCCCCTGCCAGCCACTTTAAAAAGCAGGCACAGGCCCCTGGACCGAGGGCTGTGGGGCACACGGCCAGCAGTGGCTGTTACACCTTTCTCCACGCCAGCCCCGGGGACGGGAAGGGAAGTCTCGTGTTGGGACAGGCGGCTCAGTCATAGGCACTCCCCGGGCCGCATGTGTAGTCGCAGCACTCGCTTATGGAGGGCTGACGGGGCCCAGCTGTTGCCCCGCCCCTCACGGCAGCCCCAGCAGGTGGGTGGGTGCTGCCCGTTTGGCAGGGCAGAGAGCAGCAGTTTGCCCGTGGTCATGAACGTACTGAGAGGTGGTCGTGGATTCTTCGAGTCCCCAGCCGCGTCCCTTACCTCGTCGCCAGCCTCACCTGTCGGCCTCTTTCCCCCTCCGCCTCACCGCTGTCTCCTAGCCACGCAGAGGCCGCCAGCCCGGGTCCGACCCAGAGATGGAGGCGCCTCAGTGGTTGAGTCGCTCGGGGCATGTGTAGCGATCGCTGCTGTGTGCGAGGCCCCTACTAGGCATTAGGTGGCGACGATGGAGAGCTCAGGTCTCCAGGCAGGCGACGTCACGGCCGTGAGATAAACGCCGTGGCGAGAGGAGCATCCCGCTGCAGGGAGGGATCAGGAGGGCTTCGTGGAGGAGTCATTTCCTGGGTGTTTTGTTAGCTTGTTCGCAGGGTGATTATGGGTATTTAGTGATGGCGTCTGTGAATCACTGCACGTGGCACCTGGCTTATTAAGGGCTCAGTAAATGTTTAGTGCTTTCATTGTTGGATGAGAGAGAGCCTGGGCCCGTCGAGGGCCCCAGTCCCCTGGCAGGTTCAGCTGTGACCACGCTCGCCAGTGGGCTGGGAGGGACACTGCCCCGGACTTCGGTTAGAATGTGTTTTCTGTCTGGCTTGTTGCATGCTGTGGGGCTTTCTGTGGGGCTCGTCTGCGCAGCCTTTCCCGGGGCCAGCTCGCTGGGGTTGCTGGGAGATCTGGGAATTCCTGCCAGAAGGGACTACAACTTAGCAAAGAATTTCCGTCTCACCACGCAGCCCCCGTGGCCTCTTTTCTCTGACCTCTGGGCTGGGAACGGCTCCTCCTTCCCGACTCTCAGAGCTGGAGCCCATTAGCTCTGTCTGCTGTTGGCTCGGGAGTGTTGCTGTGGAAACCGTCAAGGCACTTCACATAGCATCAGTCGGCCAAGAAAACTAGGCCACAAGTTTGCAGGCTGTGAGGAGCACTGGGAAAGGCTCACTGAGAGCAGTGGGGGCTGGTGATCCTGTCCGCCACTGTCTCCACCCGTGAGTCAGTGCCTCTTTCTGGGCCGGGGCTCCCCCGGGAGCATTGTGTTCATGGTGGCCTGCTCCTGCTCCCACTCAAGGACACGGCAGGTGCACAGAGCTTCCACCTCTCCCTGAATCCCCTGGCTCCCCGTCGTAGGCCTGTAGGCTCACACCTGGAGCCTCTGGCTCTTGGCTTCCTGGTCCGATCCTTGTACCTAGCGTGCTCTGAAGCCCATGCGGCCAGGCCTCCGGACAGATGCTGTTCCCGCCTCCCCAGACCCAGGGCTGAGCGTGACAGCTTCTCTCCCCACAGGAATGGGGGGTGACCCGCTTGACCTTCGAGTATGACTCTGAACCCTTTGGGAAAGAACGGGACGCGGCCATCATGAAGATGGCCAAGGAGGCCGGCGTGGAGGTGGTGACCGAGAATTCTCACACCCTCTATGACCTGGACAGGTAAGAGTCGGGGCCCGGGGATCTGGTCGCCAGCCAGGAGGGTTGCTTGGTGATTCGGGCCCCTGCTGAGTGGAACTCAGGGGATTCAGCCTTGGGGGCCCAGCGGCTCGTGAGCCACAGCATTTTGTAGAAGCTGCAGAAGGATCCAGAGTTGGGGCCACAAAGAACAGGTCCTAAAGAGCTTTACCCAGTTTGGCACGAAGGGATCAGTTAGGCCCAGGGCTGGCGGCGGAAGGGGCCCTCTCGCCTACTCTGCTCTGCACCATCTGTGCCGTGCGTTCCCACTTCTGCCCTGCTCCTCCAGGGCGGCCCTCTGACCCCAGGGGCCTGTTGCCAGCCCCACCAGCAGGCCTGTGTTCTTGCAGGCCCTACCCCTGCACCTGGGATCAGCTCCTTGGCTGTGCTCAGGGATCTAGCGGTCCCTGCCGGGAGCTGACAGCTACAGAGAACCTCCTCCACTCTCCTGCTGCTACTGCTGCCAAGCTGGCCCCGCCAGTGCGCCCCGCCCCCTCTCCCCAGCACTGCGCCGGCTGCCAGGAGGCCGGGTCACACAGCTGAGCACGTGAGCCTGCGCCCGGCTGGGTGTGCAGCTCTTCCTCCGGCCACGTGCCGAGGAGGGGGAGGTACTGCAGAGACAGCAGCCAGCCCTGCGTCCCACGGAGGGGGAGCAGAGGGAACAAACAAAATGAACTCACCTAGCCAGCCTGGCCTTGCGTAAGCTACTTCCTGGCCAGCCAGAGCCCCAGGAGTCTGGCCCCAAACCCTCCCAAGTGATCGTGTTATGAACAGTTCTTGGTTCTCTTCTCGCAGTAGGGCGGCTCTTTTCTTCACTCCTGAGAGATATCTGTAAAGTGCTGAGCAGAGCCTAGCTCTGACCCGGGCGGACGGGGCTGCCCTCCACGTGTGTCCTAGTACAGACACACGCGGCAGGCGTGATTTCCCGGAAGGGGACAGGTGTGCAGCACTTAGCAAAGAGCTTCCTCCAGGGCTCATGCTGGGACAGAGAGGGAGGCCCCCGGGGCCCCGGGGCTCGGACAGCTAGGCCAGGTACCAAGGCTAGCGGCCTTTTTCTGTGAGTGGTGAGGATGTGGTCAGTCTGTTTCCAGGTGGCTCCACTTGGACACCAGGGAACCCGGACTAGAGCCCCAGCTTTGGCCCTGGCTTGTTCCGTTACCGGACGCCCCTGCCACAGCCTGCTGGGCTTCGTTTTCCCTCGCAGTAAAGTGGAGATGGGGCCTGTGAGTGGCTGAGGAGAGCCACCCTCACACCCTCAGAGTCAGGGCTTGTTTCTGGATGGGCAGGGCAGCAACCGAGGGCCCCGCAAGTGACGCCACGTGTGCTGTGGGCCCCCCAGGATCATTGAGCTGAACGGGCAGAAGCCGCCGCTCACCTACAAGCGCTTCCAGGCCATCATCAGCCGCATGGAGCTGCCCAAGAAGCCAGCGGGCTCGGTGACAAGCCAGCAGCTGGAGGGCTGCCGGGCCGAGATCCAGGACAACCACGACGAGACCTACGGCGTGCCCTCCCTGGAGGAGCTGGGTGCGTACGCCTGCCGGGGCTGCCGGGGCTGCAGCCATGCTGGGCCGTTTTCCACCTTTGCCAGAGTAACACATAGCATAGACAGTTTGGAAGATCCGGGAAAGCAAAGATGGGAATAGCCGGAGACAGCCGCCCTTGGCCTTGGTGCTGGAGTGTGCCCTCCGTCGCCACAGCCGCGCGATCTTGGCTTCTCGGGTGTGCCGCCGGGTCTGCTGCTGCTCTTAGCGGGCTCCCCACACCGGGGTAACAAGGCTGGCTTCTGCTGAGAGGGGTCTGACCTTGGACTTGGGCCGAGTCAGCCTGTCCACCCTGAAAACCACCGTCCCTGCCCGCTGATGGGAGTGGGCAAGAGGCCAGACTTGTTCTCAGTGCCTGGAAGGGTGGGGCGGGAAGGGGCCAGCGAGGGGAAAGGAAGAAGTAGCGACGTGGGCGGAGAACCGGGAAATGTGGCCTCCAGGAGTGCGCAGCTCCTGCGGCACTGGGAACCCAGTGCTTCGGTCGCAGTCAGGTTCAGTTCACCGTGGCCAGACCCGCGGGCTGCCCCGTGACCCGCTGCTCGTCTTGCAGGGTTCCCTACTGAAGGACTCGGCCCAGCTGTCTGGCAGGGCGGCGAGACGGAAGCTCTGGCCCGCCTGGATAAGCACCTGGAACGGAAGGTATGTGGATGCTGACGGCCGTGCAGCTGCGGGACAGGTCAGGTTCTGTTCCTCCTAGCTCACGTGGGTTGAAAGATGAGAAACCCTAGTGATGGCGGTAACAGCAGCAGCGGCGGTCACCGTCAGCCCGTCTCGAGAGTCCTTCCCTCTGGACTGGGCACCTGCTGGCGTTACTGCCTGTAGTCTTTCCAGCAGTGTGCTCGGTAGGTGTGCAATTCTCTGTTGCACTCATTGTGCGACTGAGGCTTAGACTAAGCAGCTTGCCTGCAGTCACACAGCCCATGGCAGAGTGAGACCTTGCGGAGTCAGGCAAGCTATATGGTCTTTACCCCTGAGCTGTGGGCTGGCAGATGAGGGCCAGCACCTCTCTATAAAGAATTCTGATGGTTCTTAAAGGAAAAGGGAATGGTAGGGTTAAAGGACCGCCATTTGCAGTCCCCAGTGGGGACGCATTGTGCAGGGGTGACAGCCAGCAACATAGAGACGGTCGGGCATCATGTGGCCCCCGCCCCAGTGTTGCCAAAAGGTTGGGAGCCAAGCCCAGCCCGGTCTCTGACAGCAGCCACCTGATGGCAGGCCATGCGTGAGACGGAGGGGTGCGTGAGCCGCACCACGAATGCGCGGGCAGCAGAAGCTGGTGCTCGGCCACTCGGCAGGTCAGAGACTGTGTCCTCCGCAGAAAGGCAAACAGAGGTGGCAGAGACGTGGCGAGTGCAGGGGACTTGCGCGGTGGGCGCTGCACCTGGCCGTTGGGACTCCGCTTGGGACATCCTTTTCTTTTTCTTTTTTTTTGTTAAAGATTTACTTGTTTGTTTGAAAGGTAGAGAGACAGAGAAAGAAAGGAGAGAGAGAAAGATCTTCCACCTGCTGGTTCACTCCCTAAATGACCGTAATGGCTGGAGCTGGGCCAGGCCAAAGCCAGGAGCTTCTTCCAGGTCTCCCACATGGGCGCAGGGGCCCAAGCACTTGGGCCATCTTCAGCTGCTTTCCCAGGCACATTAGCAGGGATCTGGATCGAAAGTGGAGCAGCCAGGTCTGGAACTGGCGCCCATAGGGGATGCCAGCACTGCAGCTTTGCCCACTGTGCCACAACGCCGGCCCTAGGACATCCTTTTGTCACATTAGAGTGCTTAGGTTTATTTATTTATTTATTTATTTGAGACAAGGAATACTTTATTCAGAACCCATCAGAGAAATGAACTGCTTGGGTCTGTGACAAAGCATTTGTGTTTCAAAGTGTAAGTCGTACCCTGTTAAATACAGATTAACTGGTCAGACCCCAGGTTTCCACTGTTTAAAGCAGAAAAAGCTTCCCTGTAAAAGCAGCACCTTGGTGACATTTTTAGTATCCCTCGCCTTCCTCCTCAGCCTCCCCTTCAACAGAATCCACACCGACCTCCTCCTGATCCTTCCCCAGGGCTCCCCCGGCCATGGCCTCCTGAGCTTCAGAAAACTCTCCCTCCTCCATGCCCCCCTCTCCCCCAACGTACCAGTGAACCGAGGGTTAGACCTGTGGTCCAGGCGAGCCCAGGCGTCGGCCACGGCGCTGGTGTTGCTCACCATCACACCTTGGCCGGGTCTCCACCAGGCACCACCGTGGGAGGCTGGTAATTAATGCCAGCCTTGAAGCCAGTGGGGCACCCATCTGCAAACTGGATGCACGCTTGGTCTTGACAGTGGCAGTGGCAGCATTGACATTTTTGGGAACCACGTCGCCACGGTACAGCAGGCAGCAAGCCATGCACTTACTGTGGCGAGGGTCACACTTCACCATCTGGTTGGCTGGCTCGAAGCAAGCATTGGTGACCTCTGCTTCAGAAAGCTGGTCCTGGTGGGCTTTCTCAGCAGAGATGACGGGGCGTATGTGGCCAGAGGGAAGCGGATGCCGGGGCAGGGCACCAGGTGGGTCTGGAATTCTGTCAGATCCACATTCAGGGCTCCATCAGATCAGGGAAGCTGCGATGGAGGACACAGTTTGACCTATCAGCCTCTTCAGGTTAGTGGAGGCGGGGCGCTCGATATCAAGGTTTCTCCGACAGATGTCATAGATGGCCTCATTGTCGACCATGAGGGCACAATCGGAGTGCTCCAGGGTGGTGTGGGTGGTGAGGATGGAGTTGTAGGGCTCCACCACAGCTGTGGAGACCTCGGGGGCTGGGGAGGTGGAGAACTCCAGCTTGGACTTCTCGCCGTAATCGACAGAGAGGTGCTCCACCAGCAGGGAGGTGAACCCAGAGCCAGTGCCCCCGCCAAAGCTGTGGAAAACCAAGAAGCCCTGCCGGCCCGTGCACTGGTCAGCCAGCTCGCGGATTCGGTCTGGGACGAGGTCAGTGAGCTCCTGGCCAGTGGTGTAGCGCCCGCGGGCATGGTTACTGGCAGCGTCTTCCTTGCCTGTGCCTGCTCGGGGTGGAAGAGCTGGCGGTAGGTGCCAGTGTGAACTTCATCAATGACCATGGGCTCCAGGTCTACAGACACGGCCCTGGGCACGTGCTTGCCAGCGCCCGTCTCACTGAAGACGGTGTTGAAGGAGTCGTCTCCTCCCCAGTGGTCTTGTCACTTGGCGTCTGGCCATCGGGCTGGATGCCGTGTTCCAGGCAGGAGAGCTCCCAGCAGGCATTGCTGATCTGGACGCCAGCCTGGCCGACGTGGGTGGAGATGCACTCACGCGAGGTTGCTGCCGCGTACGGCGGCCGAGAGGGAGGCTGCTGCTGACAGTGCGGGCTCTGGGCAGCCGCTGTGAGAGAACCGAGAGTCCTGGGGTTTCGGGCCCAGCCCAGCTCCTGCTGACGCGGGCCTTCCGTGCAGGGGTGATGGCTGAGGAAGTTGGGGCCCCGCCAGCCACGGGGGAAACCTGGAGTGAGTGCCCGGCTTCACTGACGACACTGGCAGAGTGAACCAGCAGCAGGAGTCTGTATCCTCTGTCACTCTCTGGCTCTCATTACCTCTCAAATAACCAAGGGAAAAAAGAAACTAAATAACACATGACAGTGTGTTAAACAGCCAAGACTGAACCGTGGCGCCCGGGGATAGAAAGCTGGGGGGAAAGCCGCTGCTTGAAATGCAAGGAATACCTGAAGAGACCGAGCCCCCTGCCAGGCCTGCGCTGCAGTAGGACGTGGTGACGTTTCAGGGCTGCAGGCAGTGGCCGTGAAGTGGGCGGGGAGGAGAGTGCTCTGAGCGGAGCGTGGCCAGACTCCTGTTCTTTGACCTTTGCTGGTGGTTGTGCACGTGTCTCTGTGAGCTTCTGTGTGTGTGAGTCCGTTTCCGGTAGAGAGAGGACGGGAGGGGAGTCGCGGGGATGTGTGCAGGCCCTGAGGCCTGCTGTCTGGTGCAGGGGCTTCGCCTGCGGGGTGAGCCAAGGAGGATGTATGTGTGCACAGGTGGGAGAGGGCAGGGCGCCTGTGCACCTGCCAGTCTGTGTGATGTGGGACTGTGTCCCAGGAGGGCAGGAAGCGCCTGCCTGTGCCATCGGGGGGACAGGGACTTTAGGCGATGGCACTGTCCCAGGGTGGAGAGTGGTCTGAAAGGGGCCACTCAGGAGACTGTCGCCGTGGTCCAGTCTAGCTGTGGGCTTAGCCTGACCCAGACTGGCAGCAGGAGGGAATGGAAAGAGGAGGATAGATTGAGGACTTGGTGAGGGCGTGTCCAGGTGGGAGGCGGGTTTGTGCCCTGGGCGTGTCCAGGTGGAAGGCAGGCTTGTGCCCTGGGCAGTCGCTGGACGGATGGTGGTGCCTTGTCTGAGACTGGGGGGCCTGTCGAAGGGTGGTTTAAAGGAAAGAATGTGTTTTGCTCCAGTTACCCGGATGGGGCCACACAGCCCAGAGCCTGGAGGGTGTGTTGTCTGCAGAGACGGTCTTGGGAGCGGGGAATGGCTGGGCCCACGACAGAGCCCTGGGCTGCCGGCACTGAAGAGAGAGATGGAGGGGGAGGGGCTCAGGGAAGACTAAGAGCAGCCCATGAGCTGTGAGGTCACCAAGGCCCAGGGAATCCCCGGAGGAGAGACAGGAGCCGGCCATGGTGCTGTGCTGCTGGGAGAACAGGATGCGTGTGGGGTACGTGGCGTGGAAGATGGGAGGGACAGCGTGGCCGAGTGGAGAAGCCAGGAGCCAGCAGGTGGGCTGGAACGTGGAGGCGGGGGTGAGGGAAGTAGAGAGAGGTGGGTTTTGAAGGAGCACAGTGGGCCCAGGTGGGGAGGCCCAGCCGCACTGCTGTGTCCTTTGCTTTGTATATTTGAGCGAGAAGAGTGTTCTTGGAGTGGAAACTGGAGAGAGAGAGAGAGGAGAGAGGGAGGTTGAACAGACAAGGGGAGAGAGGGGAGGACTCCGAGCCAGGTCATGGGAGGGGAGGAGAAGGGTGGGCGTGGATGCAGGTGGGGGTTCAGTGACTGCAGGTGGCTACCTGGTGGCTCGTGTTGCCTTCTCGTCTGCTGAGGGGTGGAGCTGGGAAGTGTGCAGTGGAGGCCTGGGCGGGGCAAGCAGTCTGTCACCGGGTGCCAGGAACCGAAGGATGGGCGTAGGGGTTGCGCAGGAGGACACTTGCACAGGTAGCAGGGAGAGCCTGGTCAGGACTCGGAAGCCCGCCCTCCCCGGCCCCCAGGTGAGTCGCAGAACCTTTGAGCCTCGGTGCTCGTTTTCCAAAGGAGGCAACGACAAGGCTCCCTCGCGGGGCCGTGCAGATCTGACGGAGAGTGCGTGACGGCAGCCGCGGCCTCGGGCGGCGTGGGGCAGGGCAGTCTCAGGAGGCCCTGGTGACCAGAGACGGGCCTTGTTTCTGTAGAGGAGAAGCCTTTCCTTTCCTCTGATGGTTGGAGTCCACTCAGTCTTTTTCCAGTTCTTGGCTGTCTCATTTCGCTTCATCTCAGGGGAGGGGAAATGCTGTTATTTAATAGAGAAACAGCTGAGGGACAAAGTTTACACTCATCCGCAGCTTCACTGGCGAAGTCAGGGCCAGAACGCAGATCCACAGCTTCCGAGGAGTGGCGTGAGCACGGCGTGCAAGCCCTGGCCCCGTGGCTCTCCGTTCCTCCGTAGCACCCAGCTCTTTGCTTTGTCACCTTCCCCTTCCACAGGCGTGGGTTGCCAACTATGAGAGACCCCGGATGAACGCCAACTCCCTGCTGGCCAGCCCCACCGGCCTCAGCCCCTACCTGCGCTTCGGTTGCCTGTCCTGCCGCCTCTTCTACTACCGCCTGTGGGACCTGTATAAGAAGGTGAGAGCAGTGCGGCCTGTGTGCCTTCCCCGCTTGCAGCCAAGTGGCCCTGGGCCTCCTGCGTTTGCCAGTCACCCTGGAAAAGGTCCCCATCCTGTCCCTGGAGGTGGGGGCCTGTGTCATACATCCCATAGTCCAGAGTGGGTGGGGAAGGGTCAGTGCGCAAGGGCTGGCAGAGCCACGCGCCCAGTGAATCACTGATCTGCATCCATCCCCTGTGGTCCTGTGGGGCAGAGGAGGCCGCGGGGGGCCCAGAGGTAGCAGGTCCACTGGCTGGGGGTGGATGTGCACCAGAGCCCCAGCGCGGGACGATGGGCAGGTGAGGCTGGAGCCAGTCCTGCACTGAGCACAGCTGCCCTCTGGGGCTGCCCCCAGAGCACTGAAGGGACTGTCCAGGGGCTGCACCTGCCCATGAGCGCTGGGAGAAAGGCTCGAGGCAGGGGGAGAGAGTTCATGGGGGCCCGGCCATGGGGACCAGCAGCCCACAGGCATCCCTGGAAGGAGAAGGGACAGGTATCCAGTCCCCAGTCAGCGGCTCTTCCTTGGGGCTGCGTTTCTGACGTTTCCCTGTCCTTGCCAAGGTCATGAATTCAGGCCACTGGTAGCTTGGCAACTGGGGGGGGGGGGTAATCTTACGGTTTTAGGAAAATCATTATTTGCTTAGAGATCTGATCCCTTTTGTAAACAAATTATTATTTTATTATCGATTGATAGATTTGAGAGTCACAGGCAGACACAGAGCCCCCATCCCCTGGTTCACTCCCCAGAAGACCACAACGGCTGAGGCCGGGCCGGGCCAGAGCCCAGAGCCAGGAACTCAGTCCAGGTCTCCCAGGTTGGGGGGCAGGGACCCAACCCCTGGAGCCGCCACCTGCCACCCACTGGGGCGTGCGTTAGCGAGAAGCCGCGGTTGGGAGTGGAGCTGGGACTTGAACCCTGGCACTAATATGGAAGGCAGCCATCGCAAGTGGCATCTTACCTGCTGCACCTCTCGTTCCTGGAACTCCTGGAGGCTGGTCTCTTAACTCCTCCATGGACCCAGCCTGCGTGTGCAGCCTGTTTACCCCATGTCTGGACCGAGCATTTTATGCACTCTGATCAGAGAACTCCCCTTGACTATCTAGAAAGTGCAGCCAACCACCGTGGCCAGTCTTGGCAGGCTTGATTCCTGCCCACCCTGCCTGGCTTTCTGCAACCACTCTGGTTTTTTTGTTTTTTTTTTTTTAAATATCATTTTTTAGACTTACTAACTTCTCCCTGTAATGATTCCCCTTACATTCCCTACACATCTTTTTTAAAAGTTTTTTTCTTTTTTAAAATGATTTTATTTGAAAGGCAGAGCGAGAGAGAGAGAGGGAGACACGGAGATCTGCCATCCACTGGTTCACTCCCTAAATGGCTGCAGCAGGCCAGAGCCGGGAGCCGGGAGCCAGGAGCTCGTCCAAGTCTCCCGTGTGGATGGCAGGGGCCCAAGCACTCAGGCCATCTGCTGCTGCCTGCCAGGGCCGGGGCTGAGTCTGCAGGTGCGCTGCGCCGTTTCTTCCAGAGGACAGGCCCTCCGCCTGTCTAGGAGGTTTGGAGTCTGTAGGGACCTGAGCGGCCTGGCGCAGCGAGCCGGGCAAGCGTTCACGTGTCCGTGCCGCCCCCGCCCTCAGGTGAAGCGGAACAGCACCCCTCCCCTGTCCCTGTTTGGGCAACTCCTGTGGCGTGAGTTCTTCTACACGGCAGCCACCAACAACCCCAGGTTCGACCGCATGGAGGGGAACCCCATCTGCATCCAGATCCCCTGGGACCGCAACCCCGAGGCCCTGGCCAAGTGGGCTGAGGGCAAGACGGGCTTCCCCTGGATCGACGCCATCATGACCCAGCTCAGGCAGGAGGGCTGGATCCACCACCTGGCGCGGCACGCCGTGGCCTGCTTCCTCACGCGCGGCGACCTGTGGGTCAGCTGGGAGAGCGGGGTCCGGGTGAGTGCCCGCTCCCTCTGCCGAGCCCAGCTGTGGGCTGCCCTCTCCGGGCGGGGGGATGGCGTGGGAGCCTTCCGTGGCTGGCCCTGGGCCCCTGGGGGAGAACCGTGGCCGCGGATCCCCGAGGAGTCTGCTCGTCCCCGCCCCCGCCCAGGTGTTCGACGAGCTGCTTCTGGACGCCGACTTCAGCGTGAACGCGGGCAGCTGGATGTGGCTGTCCTGCAGCGCCTTCTTCCAGCAGTTCTTCCACTGCTACTGCCCCGTGGGCTTCGGCCGCCGCACCGACCCCAGCGGGGACTACGTCAGGTGCGGCTGCACGCCAGGCCGTCTGGCTTCTGGCCGCGGGGCCCCGGGCCAGCGCCTCGGGGTGCTGATGGGTTACGTGGGGGTGTGTTCCAGGCGATACCTGCCCAAGCTGAAAGGGTTCCCCTCTCGCTACATCTACGAGCCCTGGAACGCCCCGGAGTCCGTTCAGAAGGCAGCCAAGTGCATCATCGGCGTGGACTACCCGCGGCCCATCGTCAACCACGCCGAGACCAGCCGCCTCAACATTGAGCGGATGAAGCAGATCTACCAGCAGCTGTCGCGGTACCGGGGCCTCTGTAAGGCGCTGCCCCGCCCTGCCCCCATCTCCTCGCCCCCTGAAGGGAGGGGTGACACCCGCAGGCTGGGGGAGGCTCCACAGGGAACCCCAGATCCTTGCAGAGGGACCTCGGGTGCCGTCTTCCAGGCTACGACGTTGAGTCGCCCTCCTGGGCCCAGGACACATAGGCTAGGCTGGAGTGGGCCTCCCTGGGCAGCTGTGCGATAGCAGGAAGAGCTGGGCCGCGGCGCCACGATCCCGGCCTCCCGCGTCCCTTGCAGCCTCTGCGGGCCTGTGGGGCTGCGTTCTGATGACCCCCCACCCCCCGCCTCTCCAGGTCTGCTGGCCTCTGTCCCTTCCTGTGTGGAAGACCTCAGCCACCCTGTGGCGGAGCCCAGCTCGAGCCAGGCCGGGAGCGTGAGCGGCGCAGGTGAGCAGCAGATGGCCTGTGGCACCGCGTCAGGCCTTCCGGGCGGAGGCCAGACCGAGTCCTGGCCAGCAGAGCTCCGGGCCCGCGTGAGGCTACCCCCGCAGGACCAGTAGACCGTCGCAGACAGCTAGTGCCCTGGGGAAGCAGAGTTAGGAGTCTGGACGGGGGCCTGGGGAGGAGAGGCACCTTCGGGCCGTCGGGGAACGTGTCTGAGCTGTGGCTGACTCCCCGAGGGGTGCGCGGGAGCCAGCCCTGACGGGACGGGGAAAGAACATTCCAGACGAAGGGAACAGCAGGACGAGGCCCGGAACCAGGGCTGGCCTGAGCCCACCTGAGGGGTCAGAGGGAGACTGGTGGGTGGCGCGTCCTGTGCGTGAGGACGAGCCGGGGAGCAGCCGCTGCCTGCTCTGCACTGGGTGGCCAGCGGGCTGGGCATGGCCGGGCCTAGGTTTCTGAAGCCTCCTCCTGCCTGCAGTGTGGAGAGTGCAGGAGGCAAGGGGGGGCAGCCGCCAGGAGTCGGGGGGCAGACGGGGTCGCTGCGCCCTGAGCGTCCTCTCTCCAGCTTGGGATGGAGACCCGGGTGGCAGCTGCTTCCCCGGCCAGGCTGAGCTCTGGGAGGCTGCTCCAGACTTGCAGGGGGAGGTCTCAGCTTCGGAGCAGGGACAGCAGAGAGCAGCATCAGTCTGGCTGGGGTCTGGCCCTGCTGCCGGCAGGCCTGGTCACCTCCTTGGACGAGGGCGGTGCCGCCAGGAAGTCGGGAGGGCACGCGCTGTGCCCGTGTGCCCGGAGGCGCGGCGGGTGCCCCCGTGCAGGGTGTGCCTACCGTATGCTCACTCTCCGTGACCCTCCTCCCAGCCCCGAGACCACTGCCCAGTGGCCCAGCATCCCCCAAACGCAAGCTCGAAGCAGCGGAGGAGCCCCCTGGTGAAGAACTGAGCAAGCGGGCCAGGGTGGCGGAGGTGCCCACGCCGGAGCTGCCCAGCAAGGCCGTCTGAGGGTGAGTGGCGGCGCGGGCCAGACTTCGAGCAGGGGGGAAGCCAGGGCTGGGTTTGGAGAAGTGCCGCGCCGGGCCTCCCGGGATGGGGCTCCTCTTCCTCTCTCCCGTCTAAAAGGACGTGAAGGCCAGCCTGTTGTGCGTGTGCCGGTGAAGTGGGAAGAAGCGGGGTTTGGTGTTTTTTGTTGGTGCTTCCTTCCTGAGTGAAGTCAGGCAAAGCGGAAGCAGGGATCGCCCCCTCATCCTGTGACGCTGCCCGTGGGTAGGGGCGGCTGCAGGCCCTGCATCCTGCCCCAAGGCTGTGTTCTGCAAATAGGCCAGCAGGGGGCAGAACAGGCCTTCAGAAGAGGGGCAGGGGGCGGGGCAGTGGCTCCAGTCCCACCCACCTCAGGTCCCGGGTAACCCGGCCTTCCCCACCCCCCACACTGTATTATCTGTAATTAAGTGCGGGGTCCTTTCTTTCCAAGATGTCACCTAGAAATCGTTTCACCCCAAGAAGCATCTAAAGCAAGTAGCAAGCGCTGGGTGCCAGACCCCGGGCCACAGTGTCCGCCCCTGCTCACCCCCGGGCGCCGTGGCTCTCTGCCTTTCACAGCCCCCCAGCCTGCCAGTGCACGCCTTTCAGTGCCCCCTGAATGTCATTAGAAAGCTGGCTTCCCCTTCCCCAAGGCAGGAAGGGCCCGTTCTCCTCCCCGGGGGCTGTAAGTGGCTGCCGTCTGAGTCACGCTGTCACACTGTTCCTTTCGGGCCTCCTCGGTGCCGTTAGGCTGGAAGGCGGTGTTCTCGGTGGAGCTGATGGGTTTTTTCCAGATGCTGCCCACCTCAGGGCCGGGCCGGGCATTGGATGTGCTCTGTGGGTTGGCGAGTGTGGGCGGCTTGTACCCTTTGCCATTACTGGGCTGCTGACAAGGCCACTGCTGTCGGGCGGGTTTGTACTGTCTTCCTGGCAGTAGCAGCCCCGGCCTTCTCTCACCTCGGTGGCACCGAGTGATGTCCAGCCCGTGTTACAGCTGGAAACGGCCAGGCTGGTGCTCCGACGTCGCCCAGTGGGCAGGGTCAGCGTGACACCATGGCCAGCGGGCCTGTGAGAAAGGGGGCGCGTAACCCACAGTGTGGCTTGGTGTCACGCACGAGGTCGCAGTGTTCTGCCTCCGGGAAGGCACGGAGCCCATCCTTTCTAGGCAGGCGAAGCGGGCTCTGCTGCTGGTGCCCAGCGTGCCCTGGGAACACGTCCCCGAGGTCCCCATCGAGGGCCTGAGGGTGACTGGTTTTGGTCAATTAAACGATCAGCTGGGCCGTGTCAGGCAGGAGCATGTGGGACTGAGAGTAACAGAAGACCCGCCTACTGCAGCCAAGCAAGGGGCCTGGAGGGGGGTGTTACTGGTTTGGGGTCTGTGGCTCAGCCACGTCAGAGCCCCTTTTTCTGCGATCCGACCATTGCCTCCTGGTCTCAAGGTGGCTGCTGCAGCATCAGCCGTCAATTCTTCATTCAGATGAGGAGAGAGAAGGAGCAGCGGGGACAGCTGCTCTCACGTGCTCAGTCAACACACATCAGGAGTTCACAGCTTGCCGGGCCCGGTTCTGGACACTGAGAATTAACCATGAGCAAGACTGATGATATCCTGTCCCCCATGGAGACATTTCCGTGGGAAGAGACAGACAATAAACAGTAAATAGCTACTTAGTACTCAACAGGCCGGAAATGCTAGGACAGAAAAGCAGTGTGGAGTGAGCAGAGGGGAGAGGCTGGGCCCCAGCCGAGAGCGCAGCTGTACAGTCGGAGCGTTGCTGGTCCAGGGACCGCCCTGTGGGAATCCCTGGCCTAGTCCCGCCACGGCTGCTGTCGGGGCCGGGCCGCGGAGGTGTGGGTGCCGTCCTGTGCTCCTAGGTCCTCAGAAGACGCAGCTCCTTAGGTGTTGTGAAGGTTGCAGTGGGTCTGATCGTAGGCAGGTCTGGCCGGGGAGGCCCTTGATGTCCCCTCGCGAGCCAGGCAGCATCGTAGGTGCCGTCTGGGCAGCGATCAGGGCTGGGCGGGGCCATGCCAGCGATGCCAGCAAAGAACCCAGGCACGGGGACCGCCGCCCTGCAGCCCAGGAACTTGTCCGTAGCCCCCTGGGGCCTTCAGGACCGAGTCGCCAGCCTTCCTGTGCCCTCAGTGGGTGCCCATGGGGCAGCCAGGCCAGGCCAGGCCGTGAAGACTGGAGTGGAGGGGCCGGCGCTGTGGCGTGGGTAAAGCTACCTGCAGTGCCAGCCTCCCACATGGGCACCTGTTCAAGTCCCAGCTGCTCCACGTCCAGTCTGGCTCCCTGTGAATGGTCTGGGAAAAGCATCCGCAGATGGCCCCAGTCCTTGGGTCCCTGCACCCATGTGGGAGATCCGGAAGAAGCTCCTGGCTTCAGCCTGGCCCCGCTCTGCTAGTGCAGCCATCTGAGGAGTGAACCAGCAGATGGAAGACCTCTCTCTCCCTGCCTGTCTCTCCCCTTCCCTCCCTCCCTCTTTCTGTATCTCTGACTTTGAAAAAAAAAAGAAGAGGAGGTCAGAGGCCTTGGGCCATGCGGACTGCCCTCTGAGACCGATGGGGTGGGGGACATTGTTCCGCGGGAGCCCTGACAGGGAGGGGTCCGCTCTGCTGGCGGCGGCCTCTGCCCGAGACACGCAGCCCCCTCTCCTGTAGAGCCACGGTGCTGGCGTCCTGCCCCCGTGCTGCCCGGCATGCGCACCTGTGCAACCTGCACCGAGCCCCTGGGTCCATTCTCGGCATGCCCGTGCTCAGCAGTGGGTCTGCGGCTTCAGTCAGAGCCAGCACCTGGGGGCCGGTGCCATGGCTGTGGCTCATTTGGTTAATCCTCCGCCCGCAGCACTGGCATCTCATATGGGCGCCGGGGTCTAGTCCCGGTCGGGGTACTGGATTCTGTCCCGGTTGCCCCTCTTCCAGGCCAGCTCTCTGCTGTGGCCCAGGAGTGCAGTGGAGGATGGCCCAAGTCCTTGGGCCCTGCACCCGCATGGGAGACCAGGAGAAGCACCTGGCTCCTGGCTTCGGATCGGCGTAGCTCCAGCCGTGGTGGCCATTTGAGGGATGAACCAATGGAAGGAAGACCTTTCTCTCTCTCTCTCTCTCTCTCTCTCTCTAACTCTAACTCTAACTCTGTCAGTCGCCCTGAAGCGAGGGGGGAGGCCTGCTCTCCCTCCGCCCTTCCTGCCTGCTTTGAGCTGTGCGACTTCAGGGGGACCCGTGACCTGGTGGCGCCGCTCCCCATGAGCTCTGTGACGCTGCGTAGGCCGTGGCGCGCCCAGGGCCTCAGAGCCACCCCGTGTGTTGTGTGCTCTGCCGCTCAGCTCAGCTCGCTAAAGTGTAAACAAGGCAGCCTCCAAACAGCTCCCAAATCTGCTGACGCGCAGGGTTCCGCCAGCCTCCAGCCGTGCGCACCTCTCTCTCACTGGCCCCATTGTTTCCCCGGGAGAGAGCTGCCCGCGTGTGCCGCTTGCCCTGCCCATGATCTGATGAGCGGAGCCCTGAGCACACGCGCTCCATGGCCAAGGAGCCCCTGCCTCTTCTTTCCTAAAGGTTTCTCTCTGTATCTGGAAGGCAGAGTTACAACCAGTGGGAGACAGACAGAGAGGGAGATTGATCGGTCTTCCATCCACTGGGGCACTCCCCAAACGGCCACCACAGCCAGGGCTGGGCCAGGCTGAAGCCAGGAGCCTCACCCGGGTTTCCCACAGGGCTGCAGAGACCCGAGGACTTGGGCCCTCCTCCCCTGTGTTCCCAGGCACATTGGGAGGGAGCTGGATCGAAGTGGAGCAGCCGGGACGGGAACTGGTGCCCATATGGGATGCAGGCACCCAGGCAGCAGCTTAACCCGCTATGCCACAGCGCCGGCCCCAAGTACCTATCCCCTTCATGCTCCCCGCATCTGCAGTTGCCCACAGCCCTGGCCTCCTGGAGTGAACTCCACTCGCGTCGTGGTGACACTGCTGTAACTGTCCACGCCAGCCCTGGCTGTGACATGTGCCAGCTGCTCGGTTAGTGGCAGCAGAGGCAGCGTGGCACTTGGAGCAGAGCCCGGCTCCTCGGCTCCACCCAGGGGCCGCACGCCTGTCCTGCCACTGGCTGCCTGCTGTCACCTTGTGGGTCCTCGATTCCTGTCCTGAACAGGAGAAGGTGGGCCTGTGTCCCCGGCACTTCTCAGGCGTGGAGTTAAGTCACTAGTGATTGGTCCGCGTCCCTTCCCTGTGGGTGGTGAGGGGCCGAGGCTGCGCTGGATCCCTCTGCGTGCCTCCCCGGGCCTGACCTGGCAGCCGGTAGCCAGCCCCTCGTGTTGCTTGAGCGCTCGGGCCCCAGGCCTCAGCTGGTGTGGGCAGAGGGCAGAGCTGAGACTCGGTCGCTCTGTAGACCCCCAGCTGCTAGGTGCCCTCTGCCAAGGCAGGCGTGGGCTGCACCTCTAGCCACACCCCTCAGGGCAGGTGCACCTACAGACTGGCAGCTCTGGCGACCGGGCAGGGCTGTGAGGGCGGCGGTCCCCTGGGGCCATCCCAGCTCCCCTCGAGGGCACAGCCCGGAGCCGTTCACTGAGTCCCAGCTGCCTCTCCCCGTCCTGCGCTCCTGACCGGTGGAAGAGATTACCTCTCAGGCCGCTCAGGAGTTGATTTTCCCTGGCGCGCCCCGCTGGCTGCTCGCCCCTGCCTTTTAGTGCTGCTCTCATCACTTTCCTGCAGGGCCTCGTTGAGTTCCCCGCCCCCTCTGTGCAGACGCGCGTCCTCGGCCGAGAGCAGGCACAGCTGTCTGCTGATGGAGCAGCCTGCGGCACTGCTGGGCAGGCCTTGCACTGCCTTCGCAGACAAGGACACGCGGGGTGGTGCCTCTGACCCATCACAGAGGGAACAGGTGACCGGGGACCCTGCCACCTCCGCTTATGAGCCTGCCCCAAACTGCCCGAGTCGGCATGGTCATCATGGCCATCATGGCCCCTCCCCCCACGGCACCCGTCCCCGGAGCCGCTGTGCTGAGACTTCGGTGTAAACCCCTTGTGGGCCACATGCCCCCTGGGGAGCTTGGCGGAGGCTGGCGCTGTCCCCAGAATGCTGTGCACATCACACACAGAGCCAGGCCTGGAGCTCTGGTCTGGCCCGCCCCGGAAGCGGGTGCCGGGGCTTCCTGACGGGCCCTTGCTCCAGGGGAGCTTAAAGCATTCTGCACCTGCAGGTGGAGAGGGCACAGCACAGGGCGGGCGTCAGAGTGGGAGGAGCCGCAGGTGTTCTGAAGAGCAGGGGCCAGAGAGAGCCGTGGGCAGGGTCTGTCCTCACAGCCAGCATGTCGCAGTAACGCAGGTGCACCTCAGTAACGGACGTGTGTGTCCCCAGTGAGCACGTGTGACCGGGCTGTTGCGATAGACGCTTAAACAGAAAAGTTGGTGAAAATAGTGCCCCACCCAGGCGGCCACCGCCACTGTTGCACTATAGCCTTAACCACGAGGCTAAACACCCGCCTTGGGATGACTGATTTGAATCCCTCTCTACACTCTGACTTTTAAGAATATTTCTTGGCCAGTGCCGCGGCTCACTAGGCTAATCCTCTGCCTGCAGCGCTGGCACTCCGGGTTCTAGTCCCAGTTGGGGCGCTGGTTCTGTCCCGGTTGCCCCTCTTCCAGTCCAGATCTCTGCTGTGGCCCGGGAGTGCAGTGGAGGATGGCCCAAGTGCTTGGGTCCTGCACCTGCATGGGAGACCAGGAGGAAGCACCTGGCTCCTGGCTTCGGATCGGTGCGGCACACCGGCCACGGTGCACTGGCCTTAGCAGCCATTTGGGGGGTAAACCAATGGAAGGAAGACCTCTGTCTCTCTCTCTCTCTCTCTCTCTCTCTCTCTCTCTCTCTCACACTGTCTAACTCTGCCTGTCCCCCCCCCCCAAAAAAAAAAAATTTCTTCTTGTCTCCTAGCATCTCTACTTTCCTGTATGTTGCGTGGATATTGGTCTTTATGCCACTACGTTGCATTTCTTTTATATTCTCTTGAAGCCTGGATGAGCAGTACCGGGACATTGGACTTGCTGACTGGTAGTGCATGGTTTTAGAGTCAGACAGACCTGGGCTTCACGTCTTGGCTCAAGCAAGTTACTTAGCCCTCTGTGGCTTCATTTTTCTCATCGGAACACGGGGAGGCCCTGTCTTCAGGGTGAATGGGACTCGGGGTGTACTGGTCAGCCGGGTGCCTTCAACAACCGAGGTGTATCCCCTCATCCCTGCAGCCCAGAAAGCCAAGGTCAGGGTGTGGGCCGGGCTGCCCGAGTCTTCCGTCTCCCTCCGTGCTGTCTGCGTTTCCTCTTCCTCTAAGAAGCCCGGCCTCATTGGGTCCGGGCTCAGCCCTCTTAAGTACTTCCTTGAAGACCCCAGCCCCACATGCCCACTGAGGGGCTGGGGGCACACGGTGTCCGTGCCTGACCCGTCATCCCCCACCCCCACCCCGGAAGCCTGCGAACTACCCCTCCGCGCCCAGCCCACCCAGACGGTGGCCGCACTGGGTGACAGGCTGGCCCCGTCCTCTGTCGTCTCGTCCCTTGGCCCCAGATGTGGGATGTCATATATCTTGAAAATGAGTCCTCCTGGCACCCCCTCCACCGCTGCCGGCTTCCGCGCTGCGCAGGGCCCTTATCCGCCTCTGGGGACCTGCTCACCTCTGACGCCAGGCGGGTCCTCACACTCCTCCTCCTCTGCTCACCCCCACCCTGGGGCGGGTCTGCAGCGAGAGCTTGTCCTGCAGTCCTCAGTCAGCTGCACCACAGCCCCGCCGCAGCCTGTCCCCAGGCCCTGTGGCCCGTGCTGTCACACCTTGGCTCTCCCAGCTCCCCGGCTGGGTGTCCCCAGAGAAGCGGCCACAGAGGCTCAGGGCCCCAGGCACCGCGCAGCCTCCTGAGTAGCCCCTTTGCACTTGTTTTTGTCTTGCAGCCGCAGAGCCGTCGCTCCGGGAGCCAAGCCTGGGTGCCTGGGAAGCCCCGCGGCAGCGCGTGCGACCCGCAGAGAAGCCGACCGCTGACGGAGGCGGCGCGAACATGTGTGCGTGTGTGTGTGCGCGTGTGCAGAGGAGGGAGCGGTGTGCCTGCGTGTGCATGCGTCTGTTTACACTGTAGAGATTCAGAATGGTGCCCGGGCTGGCGGAGAGCCCGTGGCGCACTTCACCATGAGTGCTGTTGCCCGGCCTCCGACACAAGGCTGGGCCGTGGCCGTGACCTCCGGCCAAGACCTGTCCCTGCGAACCGGCTGCCTGTCTGAACGGCCATGGTGGCCGCCGGCATCACCTCCCCCAGCCTCCTCCCTCTTCGCATCAGGCCAGGTGCGGGAGGCCCGAGTCACTGGCTCTGGTCCGGAGCATGGGGTTTAGAGGCAGCCGAGTCTGGGGGCTGGGCAGGTGGGCACGTGGACGCCATCCGGCGTTGGGTTTTCCAGACGCTTCCCGGGCGTCTGGGACTTAGCACGAGGCTGTAGACCTAGGAAGTTCCTGCCGCAGCACCAAAGTCCACCCAGACACCTCCCCGTGTGGTGAGCGCCCAGCACCATGGCTGGTGGCCTGAGACAGCCCGTCCGCCTCCTCAGGGCTCAGAGCCCGAGGCAAGGAGCCGAACTCCAGCTCTCACGTTCCTTCCAGAGCAGCAGGGAGCCAGCCTCCAGCCCGTGCGGGCGCTGTGGCGCAGCCCCCCCACCAGGAGGAGAGCAGGTGTGGGGACTCACAGGCCCCGGCCCCTCTGGCGGCACCCCAGGGCCTCCCAGTGCTGCCCGTGGGGACCGCTAGCCGGGGAAGCCGTTCTAGTCTGTTCTGCGGGCTTCCAGGGCCTGCCCTGGACTGGTCCGCATCCAGGCTGCCACATCAGCTGTCCTGGGCCCCAAGGCCCCAGGCGGAGGGACTCGGGGTGGGGCAGTGCCGGGGCAGTGGGCGCAGGTCCAGTAGAGGTCACACGCGGGGCACCACCCCTTCCAGAAACAGCAGGTGGGAGGTTGGACCCAGAGAAGCCAGGCCGTGCATTCCAGGAGTGGCCTGTGCCTGCGCCTCCCCTCCTGCTGCCCGAGGCCTGTGTGGAGAGAGGGACATGTAGTGGGCAGAGAAGTCTTCCTTCCACCCTGCGGCCTGCACTTGAGCCACCGAGAGAGTGTGTGTGCGTGTGCGTGTGCGTGTGCGTGTGTGCACGAGACTGCGAGGGCCAGTTCCCATCGGGAGTCCATCCTCACACGTCACGTTAAGCTGGCCTCCGGGCCTTCTCTCTACCTCCCCTGTGACCTTTCCCCTGGCCCCAGCCCCAGCCCCAGCCCTCACTGTCCTCTGTCCTTGGACCAGGAGCCGGGGTCAGGCTCGTGTCTCGGCTGTCCGGCACGTCCACAGGCTCCTCCCTGACATGTCCTGAGGCGCCCTCAGCCAGAGAGCTGCCCAGTCCAGCTGTCGTGTTTGTCGCCCTCACCGGCCTGGGGGAGCGGGGTGCGGGTGGTGTGTTCTTAGCCTTGTTCCCACGGCCCCAGCCAGGAGGGGGGAGCACTGGGGTCGTTTCCAGAGGGAGTGGAGTGAGCCCCGGGCAGAGGGCCACACTCAGTGTTCACACAGCAGCACCTCCAGGTGTCAGGACACTCCCTGCTCCTGTAGACTGGTGACTGCTCCCCAGCCCTGGCCTGCTGCCTGTGGGGAGCGGCGCAGTCCAGTCCTAAGCCAGTGGGGCTGGGCTGAGCAGAGGGCAGTAGCCTGGAGCTCCTGATGGAGTTGTGTGTCGCTTCTCCAGGCCCAGGCGGCCCCGGGGCCTGCCACAGGGCAGGGCCTCAGATCTCGTCCGGAGGCCAGCATGGGGAAGAGACGGTCGCAGGCAAATGCACTTTACAGAGATTCCCTGTTGCTGGGAAGGTGTGTTTCTCCCCCAGTTTGTTGTGAATAGTCACTGTTTTATAAACATCCGATCCCGTCTGAGCAAAGCTGTGCTGTCGTCCGTTTCCTGGGAGGGCTGGGACTGGGTAAGGCCGAGCTCCAGAGCTCGGTCAGTCGGCTCCGTCTGTCCTGCGGCGCCCCAGCTTCACGGCCCACGGAAGGCCCCCGGACTGTGGTGTGGCCGTGGCCGGGCCGTCTTTGCCTGGTCCTGAGCTGCAGCCGGGGGTGAGGGAGTGCAGGCCCTGTGGCTCTAACAGCCCAGGGGCCGGGACGCTGAGTGTCACTGCTGCCCTGCAGAGTGAGACGGCGAGGAGAAGAGCCCGACCCTGGCTCTGCTCTGCACCTCCTGCCCCTCCCCTCGCTCCCCACCCCAGCTTCTCTCGAATGGGGCTCCGGCTTGACTGGGATAACCTTTGTTTAGCAGGAGCTTCCGGAGAGGGGAGGTAGCCGACACTCACATAGCCCGGACCTCCTGCGGAAGCGCCCTCGCTGAGAGAAGCCTGGTTCTAAGGAACAGTTAGGAGCCACGGCAATTAGGCAAGACTGCCTTCCTGGGCAGAGAGGCCGGGCGCCAGAGCAGCAGATGGCTGTGGTGAGGGCCCCGAGCCAGAAGAGCAGCACAGGTGAAGTGGCCTGCCTGCAGGCCGCAGGCACAAGGAGAGGCCGCCAAGGCCTTTGGCTCTGGGTCCTGGCATGTTCTTGGGGCCGGGACTGAGGTTGCCCACTCCCTGGGTGGTGCGCTGAAGGAGCGGGCCCAGCGTGACCAGCTGGCTGGCATCATGGGCAAATGGGACTCCACCGCTGTGGAGCAGTGCGCGCCACCTGCCCTGTGCGGGACAGTGTCTGGGGTTCTCAGGCGGCCACAGAAGCAGCCACTGCGGACTGGCCAGAGGCTACAGACCACCCAGAAGGGGACCCTGGGCTTGGCAGTCCATGCTCTGAATAAACTCAGGTGGGGGCCAGCGCTGCGGCTCACTAGGCTAATCCTCCACCTGCAGCGCCGGCACACCGGGTTCTAGTCCTGGTCGGGGTGCCGGATTCTGTCCCAGTTGCTCCTCTTCTTGTCCAGCTCTCTGCTGTGGCCAGGGAGTGCAGTGGAGGATGGCCCAAGTCCTTGGGCCCTGTACCCCATGGGAGACCAGGAGAGGCACCTGGCTCCTGCCTTCGGATCAGCGCGGTGCGCCGGCTGCAGCATGCCGGCCGCGGCAGCCATTGGAGGGTGAACCAACGGCAAAAGGAAGACCTTTCTCTCTGTCTCACTGTCCACTCTGCCTGTCAAAAATAAATAAATAAATAAAAATAAAAAACTCAGGGACGCTGAAGGCCCAGGCTTACCTCAAAGGGGTGAGAAGACAGGAGGAAGCCATGGCCCAAACCCAGCAGGGGTGGGAGTCAGTGGTGGGGCGGGGGAAGGCCCAAGTCTGGGTGCCTGGCTGCCAGTGGTGCAGCAGAGGTGCTGTGAAAGGTCTGACCACAGCGGGGAGGCGCCTGCTCTGTCCTCGCTGGTGGACTCTCCATTGGCTGAAGGGAGGCTTGGGTCAGCTCCTGCAGCATTGGCGTCTCCTGTCATCCTGACAACTGCCATGGGGGCATAGTATTGTCACCATTTCACAGGTGAGAGAAGCACATTTTGGGGCCCTGACGTCACTGACCAAGGTCCCCCACCCTCTCATTTGTGGAGCCAGGCAGTGAGCTGACAGCGCCTAAAAGTTGCCTCTCCGGGACTCCACTCACAGCCCAGGGACCCTCCTTTCCCGCCTGCCTCCTCTGTCTCTGCCCGGGGTGGCCCAAGAGGGTCTTGGGGGCCAAGGGGCCATTGGTTACCTGATGCCGGAGGGCATCGCCAGCAATGGGGATGGGGGCGCCCTGCGAGGTTGGGGGCGGGCAGGTTCGGATTAGGACGGGGCG
Source organism: Oryctolagus cuniculus (assembly GCF_964237555.1). Taxonomy (NCBI): domain Eukaryota; kingdom Metazoa; phylum Chordata; class Mammalia; order Lagomorpha; family Leporidae; genus Oryctolagus; species Oryctolagus cuniculus. The sequence continues at coordinate 20,082,129 of NC_091432.1, read as the reverse complement.
GGGCCAAGCCCGAGCCGCGGGGGCCGTGCCTTCAGCACCATGGAGAGCGCCGCCTCTGGGGCGGGGCCGGCGGCGCGGGGGCGGGGCGCACGAGACCCCGGCCCGGCCCGGGGGTGCGCGCGGGGGCGCTCTCGCCAGTGCCGCCAGCCGCGCGCCGTCGGGAACCGCGCCCTGCCCTGCGCAGGTGCGCCCGCCGCGCCCTCCCCGCCCGAGCCCCGCGGCGGCGGCGGCCTCTCCCGCGCCCCCGCCCGCTGCTCCGCCGCCGCCGCCGCCGTCTCCCCCGCGCCGCGCTCCGCCCGGATGGCCAGGGCTGTGCCCGAGAATGGCGGAGCGAGAAAGCGGCGGCCTGGGCGGGGGTGCCGCGTCCCCGCCGGCCGCCTCCCCGTTTCTGGGGCTGCACATCGCGTCGCCTCCTAATTTCAGGTGAGCATCCCCAGCCGCCGCGCGCCCCGCCCTTCCACCGGCACCGAGGCGCCGAGGCCCGCGCTCCCCGCCCCGCAGCAGCTCGGGGCGGCGTGGGGCTGGGTCGCTTCCCTGCACCGAGGCCCTAGGAAGCCAGCCTCGGTCTGGACGGGTAGCCTGTGCCGTGCAGCTTCCGCCGCCATTGCGCGTCCTCGGGTGCAAGGTGATGAGCTGGAATTGGAGGAGGGGGCTCCGAGGACGCCCTCTTCCCTACTGCGGGGCCGCAGTCTGGGCCTGGGGTCTGGGTCGAGGTCGAGAGCAGGCAGGCCAACTGGGCTTTTGCCTGTGCTGGTCTGAGTGGAGAGGGGAGCGGCCAAGGGTGGCACTGGGGTCTGTTTCACCGGGTAACCGACAGCCTTGGTGCTGGAAGGCGGGAGTGTGGATCCCTCCCCCAGCCCTGCCTGGCCAGATGGGCCCGACTGCCAGGCCGGCATAGTCAGGACCCGGTGTGGAGCTGGGCACCCCAGCCCAGCCAGATGTGTCTCAGGGCAGGTGCAGCTGGCCCAGCCTCAACCAGGGGACTCCTGGGCCTGGCTGCTGGAGTCTGCCTAGGGGTAGCCAGGGACATGGGCAGGGGGACTGTGCTGAGCGAGTACCCGGGACTCTGGCCTCAGCTCCCCTCCCATCTGGTGTTAGGCCAGGTGATTTTCAGGGCTGTGAAGGGTGGGTGGGTGGGGCAGAGAGGAATGCACCTCCCCTCCATGCTGCTGGCTTTTGGGAGAAAGCAGCCTGGACAAACTCCATTGTTTCGCCATCTCCTGAGCTGGCGCCTTGCGGTCTCCTGGGGCCCCTGCCCCAGCCAGGGCTCAGCTGGGGCTTTAATACCAGCCCCTTCTCTGAGCAAGGGGTCTGTGGCTCCCAGGCCCTCAGGTGCACAGGGACCCCTGGGGGTCTCTAATGGCATCATCAGGCCCTGAAGCCTCCCCGGGGGCTCTGAGCTGAGCCCAGAGGACAGAGGGAGGCTCCAGGACTGCAGCCCCTGGCAAGACACAGAAGGCCTCCCCAGCAGGAGGCTGTCCCACAGTGGGAGAGCGTGGGGCTCGGAGGGCCCTGGGTCCAGATCCTGGCTCGGCCACTTCCCCAGTGCCTGCCCCACGCGGGTGTCTGGCCCCTGTGGGTTCCATCGGTTGAGTGGGATCTTTAGTATTGACTCCTGCCTGGGAAGGAGGCCATGTCCACGCAGTGGGTGTCCAACAAGTGGCAGCCCACGTGCATGCCGACACAAGTGGGGCTCCCCAAGCCCTCTCCAGGGCTGGCCCACTGCGCCCTCACAGCCACCCCCAGGGGGCTCAGCCTACCCATTCTACAGATAAAATAAATGATCCAGATTGAGGAGGGCAGCTGGCCTGGCCCCCAGGTCTGTGCGTTCTGTCCCCTGCACCCCCGGCCCCACCTCTGCCCCCCCCCCCCCCCCGCTCCCCTGGCCTCTGGCAGGTGCAGCTCTCATGCAGTCTCTAATGAGAGGAGCTATGGTGGCAAACACTGGGAGTGAGTGTGCCCAGCCCTGGCCGGAAGGCTGAGGCGTGGGCCGGCCGGCCAGGACACCATGGCCTAGCAGTGGGGACGAGGCCAGCTCGTGGGAATAACAGCAGCCCCTGTCTCTGGCCCTGCATGCCTGGCCTCCGGCGCCAGCAGCCCCCGCTGCCCTTTCGCTTATGCTGCTCCCTCACAGCCCTTGGCCCAGCTCCACGGAGCCCTGGGCAGCTAGGGCTGTGTTACGGCTGCGTGATGAGGTCATGGGCCCCACTGCTCCGGGTTTGCATCCTGGCTGGGCCTTCTTAGCTGTGTGCTCCGGTACTGGGCTCGTAACCCCTCTGAGCCTCCCTGTCTTGTTCTCCAAGGTGCTAGTTTGGCCCTTGCTCGGGGTGAGCCTGAGCCCACACATGTGTGTGGCTGCACCCTGGGCCGCCGTGAGCCCCCAGCAGGCGTTGGGGGTCCGCCCCAGCTGCTCAGCACAGAGTAGGTGCTCGGTGACGCCCTACTGGTGTGCTCCCTAGCTGAGGACAGGGTTGGGCACTGGAGCGGTGGATTTGCCCAGGCGCCACCCTGAGAGCTGCGTGTGCGCATGCGCGAGCCAGAGCACGTGGCCCTTCCCACGCCCGTCCCACATGCCCGGTGCTGTGAGTCTCCATGCTCTGCAGGTGCGGAGACCGGAGCCCTGGAGAGGTTAGAGAAGCAGCAGAGCTGGGGTCTGAACCCAGGCTGTGCGATTGCAGAGCCAGCCCCCAGTAAGACAGAGCCCTGGCGCACTTACTGGGGGAGCGTTTGCCGAGCGGGTGAGTGGGAGGCCGGGCGCGGGGGGAGGGGGGGGGGGCGGGCGCTTCTCGGGTATTGCGGGTTGTTTGTCCTGAGTGCTGTTGCAGTCGGTTACTAGTGGTTACCTCTGGGTGCGGGACAGGGTGGGGACCTCTGCCTCTCCTTCACGCATTTCTGTGTATTGGAGTTTTTATTTTTTTATAATGAGCACAGTTATCTGTATACCTCGCAAAATAATAAAAGAAAATGTTATTAAAGTGATACATGTTCATGACCAAGAAGAGAATGTAGCAATTTACACAGCGGGTACACTGGCACCGAGCGAGCCGGATGAAGGAAGGGGGGATAGCGGACGGTCCTCAGGATCGGGAGGGTCCCTGGGGAGCAAAGTGAGCAGCCTGACTTGGGTGTGCAGACAGGGACTCCAGGAGCGGGGAGCTCCCTGGGGCCGGTAGTGAAGCCGCTGCTTCCGACACTGGCATCCCATATCAGAGCGCCAGTTCCAGTCCCGGCTGTCCTGCTTCCAATCGGTGTCCCGTCCCCCCCCCCCGCCCCGCCACTAACACACCTGGGAAAGCAACGGATGACAGCTCAAGTGCTTGGGCCCCTGCCACCCACATGGGAGACCCAGATGGAGTTCCAGGCTCCTGGCTTCAGCCTGGCCCGGCCCTGACTATGACAGCCATTTGGGGAAGTGAACCAGCAAAGGTGTGTATGTGTGTGTGTGTGTGTGTGTGTGTATGTGTGTGTGTCTTTCTTTCCCTGTCACTTTGCCTTTCAAGTCAATAAATAAATATTCAAAAAATAAACTAAAAACAAGAAACACAAAGAAATCAGCTCATCCAACCAACCCCCACCCCCTAGGAGAAAAGAAGGGGTGAGCGACTTCAGGCAAAGCTGGGAGTGGGGTCCGGGGATGCCTTCCGTCCGCTGCCTCTGGGAAGGGAGCGGAAACCGCCGGGGTGGGTGGGCACGCTTGGCTGCTCCTCCGTCCACGCAGCGAACGAACATTCGCTCTCTGCCAGGCTCCCTGGGCACCCAGGTGGGGGCGGGGAGGCCGGGGGACCTGCCCGGCCGCGGTGAGCAGGGAAGCAGGGCGTGGGGAAGGCAGAGGGGCCAGGTGCACCCACCTGGGGAGGGATCTGGTCTCGGGGCAGAGTGTGGGGGGGCATCCTGAGGGCGATGAGTTTGGAAGTCGGTTGGTGGGCACTGGAAGACCCAGTTGGAGGATTCAAACAGGAATTGGCTTGAGGGACACCAGCCCAGCCATGGTTTAGCAGGAGGTGGGGAGCAAGAGTGGCTGCTACTGCTTGAGTCGCCCCCTCCTGGGGCCCCCGGGAGCTGCCCCTGGCCCAGCTCCTGCCGAACCATGAGCACTGGGCTGAGAGATGTGCACTGGCCTCCCGCGTCTGGGATGTGGGCGAAGCCTCGCCCATCACGGCCGTCCGGCTGCTCTCTGGATTCCTGGGAATGCGTCACAGCGCAGGTCTAGCTTGGGGGCCCCAAGAGTCCCCACAGACCGGGTCACTGCCGCAGGTTCCTGCCTGCTCTGTGATGCCACCTGGGTCTCCAGTCCGCACATCTGCAGGAGCCGCTGCTGGCCACCTGGCCTTCTGTCCCTGGAGCTGCGGGCGATGCACCTGCGGCTCTTGTGTTCTGAAGCTTTCCATGCCCAGCCAGGGCTTCCGGTAAGAGGCACTCCGTGGGCGTGCAGGGGGTCTTGGGCTTTGTGCGTGGACTGACTGGAGCAGGGGTGGGGAGCAGGAGTAGCCGAGGTCCGGTCTGCAGGACACCGGCCGCTCTGGAAGAGGCCTGGGTGTGTGGCACTGGGTGTGTGTGACCCGGCTCTGCCAGTCTGCCAGGGGAGGGTGCAGGGGGCACAGGCGGCCTCCGCAGGTTCACCACGTCTGACCACCATGCGGCACGGCTGTTACTAACTGCCTGCGGCTCCTCCTGCTGCAGCCGCATGTTCTGCCTTCTGGTTCATGTTACTGGGAGCCATTTTCCGTGTTCGTGCACGGTTCTAGAATGTTCGTGCTGAGAGCCTCCTTGTACCCGCCCCCTGGTGCTAGTGCCTGGCCATCTGGGGTTCCCCTTGGTGGGGGAGTCTGTTTCCACGTGTGGGGTTGTTCCCCAAAGGCCCAGTCACTGGGTTCCCCGAGCAGGAGAAACACAGCCTAACCCTGGTGGGGTCGTCTCCTGGCACCTGTTTCTTGGACTGGACTCGGTTTCCACTGGAGCGGACCCCACCGTGGACTTGGCCGGGAAGGGCATTCCAGCCCCAAGAGCAAGCCCAGCCTGACCCCAGTGTCCCCCAGGGCTGGGAGGCAGGCATGGCTGCACCACGCCAGCGCCCATCCCACCCTTTCAACACCCAGACACCCTGCCGCCCACTCTGTGCTGTGGTGCCCATGGGACAGTCGGGGGACAAGTTCATGGGGAGCTGACTAAGAGATTTCCAAGGTGAAAATCTGGAAAGGCCCGGGGATACCTGGGGTCAATCATTCCTTCAACACTCACTCTTAAGCACCTGTTAGAGGCACCATACGTGCGGCAGAGAGAGACGATCTCACCCTGAAGGATTAACTGCCTCCCACAGGAGCCGCCCCTGGCCATGTGACCCAGAGGTGACCGTGCCGTGTCCTGGGAGCCACCCATCAGGGGACTGGAAGAGCCCTTGACAAGGCGGCTGGCCTGAAGGCCAGAGAGTGGAGTCGGGGTGGGGGAGAGGGGTGTGGCGGGGAGGGGAAGGGACACCTTGGGGCTGCCGCAGGTGGATTTTGGTCTCCAAGGGCCAGGGCCCAGATTTGCATTTCAGATGTTGGTTGGCACCTGGTTGCCTGGTGAGGACACGGGGTGGGGGTTGGGGGGACCTCCTTAGAGTGAGCCACCACTCAGCAGGTGTCCTGAGACTGCCTCCCGCCCCCATGGCCAGGACCCAGGCAGGAGTGGGCTGGGGCAGTGGGGTGGGCAGCACCCAGACTCCTGCAGGAAGAGGGGCCTCTGAGGTCAAGTGAGGCTCAGAGGTCAGGAAGCGACCTTGCTCTCATCCAGAGAGGCCAAGCAGGTGTGGCTGATGGGCAGCGACAGCGCAGGAGGGGGTCGTAAGACAGAGCAGGGCGGGTGGCCTCCTGGTGCCCAGGGCTCAGGTTTCCATGGGAAGGAGGATAGGGCAGGGTTGAGAAGGGACCTTCCTCCTCCCACCCCTCCATCCATCCTTCCTTCCTCCCCAACGGGCGCCTTCCATGATCCCCGCGGGACCAAGGGTCTGATAGGATTTAGGCTGGGTCACCGGGACATCAGTGTTTGGAGAAGAGGGAGGAGGGAGCAGGGTCCTGGGGAGGGTTGTGGCTTGCATAGGGGACACCTTGGTTGATTGCTCCCCCCACCCCCACCCAGTCCTTGGTGGTCCCTTCTGGTCCTCCTCACCTGCCCCCTGAGGTTGGTGGGCAGGGGGATGGGTGGCCTCCCTCTGTATGGGGGATGCTGAGGCCGGAGATGAGCCCCTCGTGTCTGAGCCTTGGTGTTCCTCATCTGCTTAACGGGTGGCAAAGAGCCCTCCCGCAAGATCATGGTGAAGGTTGAGGTGAAGGTGCACGGAGTAAGGGTCGAAGGCTAGGGCCGGCAGCTGCTTCTCAGTGAGTCGGGGTTTGGTCTGAGCCCTCCTGCCCCAAGCTCCCACCGGAGGTCAGGGCAGCACTGGGCCCAGAGAAGCCGGGCACAGGATTCGGCCCCTAGCAGGTCGCCTTCAAGGGCTGTGGGGTTTTTTGTTTTATTCATTTGAAAGGCAGAGAAACAGAGAGCTTCCTTCTGTCGGTTCACTCCCCCAAATGACAGCAACAGCTGGGGCTGGGCCAGGCCAAAGCCAGGAGCCTGGAACTGCATGCGATGCCCCACGTGGGTGGCAGGGGCCCCAGTACTTGGGGCCATCTTCTGCTGGGTTCCCATAGCAAGAAGTTGGATCGGAGGCGGTGCAGCTGGGACTCGAACCAGTGCTCCAATGCAGGAAGCTGGTGTTGCAAGCGGTGGCTTAACCTGCCGCACCCAACACCGGCCTCACCTTGGAGGGTTTTGAGCAGGGCCAAGATGGGTGATGGTGTTTCCAGCAGTTTTGCCTGATGGTGGTGGGTGGGGTGGTACAGGATTGGGGAGACTGAGGCAGGGAAGGCCCTGGAGGGGTCTGGGAGGGCAGAGGCAGGCCCTGGACTAGGGCTCAGCCGTGAGGATGTGCTGACGTATGCAGGGGGCATCTCCTGTGGCTCCGGGCGACACTGGCTGGGTCCGGGGCCCCTGTGTGCTCGCTGCTTTTGTATTTGGGGGTTCTCATCCGAGGTCCAGAGGTGCTGCAGGGCCCTGGCTGGACTTGGGGGCCACTCTGGCTTCTGGACCAGGCCTTCCTACTTCCACATACACTGCGGGGTGGGGGGGGGCCTGGGAACCAGCACCCCTAGGCTGCCGGTCAGAAGGGGCCTTAAAGAGCCCCTGCTGTGTGGCTCCGTCCGGAGGCCTCCGGGTTCTGTTGATGTCACTGCAAGGTGACAGGGAGCTCGTGACCACCCTGCAGCCCTCCAGCTGGGCTCCGAGGAGCCCCAGCACCAGCCTGCTCCTATCTCTGCCTCCAGAGTCCCCTGTACCCCTTGGCCCTTCCTTCCTGGCTCCAGAGGCAACCCTAGGCCTGGCTGGGGTAGGTCGGGACCTGCCTGCGTCCACAGAGTCTCCGTGATGCTGGGTGAGGCTGGGGTATCCGTTCTCGGGGATTTCGGGGCGCCTCCCCATCTCCCACCTGGCTCCCTGAATGTGGTGCTGGCCCTTTAAAACAGAGCAGGGGCTGGGTTTTAGGGGGAAACTTCCCAGATTTCTGCCATCTGTGTACCAGCCTGGGCCGGAGAGGGGGGCCCTGGCCCTGGACAGGGGCATTGGAAGGGCAGGTGGAGCCCGTAGCATTGATCGCGGTAACCTGATCCCGCGGCAGAGGCGGCGACAGAGCCTTGGCCGCTGCGGCTTCGCCATGGGCCGGCTGAGGGAGGCTGCCTGCGGCTGAGGGCTGGGCCGGGAAGGGCTGGGGCTGGGCCCGGGTCGGCAGCTGCTGCCTCCTCTCCCTGCCCATTTATTTTTAATGAGCTCCTGGGCTTCTGCAGCGGGCAGGAGGCAGAGGGGCAGGCCCAGGCGGTGGAGGCCGGCGGCCCTAGCCCTGCCTTGAGCCCCGGCCGCCCCCCCCCTTTCTGGGCATGAGAGGGCAGCCCTGGGGCCCCGCAGCCCCCCGGCCGGGCAGGGCTGTCCATGCAGCTGGTGCTGAAGATGGATTCGAGCCCCGACAATGACAGCTGGTTGGAGGACCAGTGGGAGCGCTGGTAGGGGGTGTGGGGGTGGGGCCGGGTGTCGCGGGGAGCTCCGTGGAGCTAAGGGTCTCTGTTTGGTCTGATTGAGGTGAGAGGCAGGGGTGTGGGCCTCCCATGTTCCCCTGGGCGCTGGGCCGCTACCTCTCCTGGGTGACCTTGGACCAGTGGGTTTGCCTTGCCCTACGCCTGCCTCCTGGTGTTACCTGGGGGGAAGGCTCCGACATTCTCTCCAACTTCCCACACCACACCAGGGCTGGGGAGGAGCCGGGCAGGGACAGGCAGGGCCCGCAGTGGGAGGCCCAGCCCTGCTCTCCAGGGTGGGTGCACGGAGCTGGCCCAGGCCGTGGGAGGTGAGGCTGCAGTGTCGAAGTGGCACCCGAGCTCCTGGCACCTCCAGCCCCAGCCGGGAGCCTCTCTCGACCCCACCAGGGCAGGTTCCTGTTCTGGGTCCTTAGCCTGGGCACGGAGGAAGCAAGAGTTGAGCCCAAGCACACAGGGTGGAGGCACAGCCTCTCCTGGAGTGGACGCCAGATTCCCATTCACTCATTCTCAGGGCTCACGGTCATGGGCACTCTGGGCTGGGGGCGTGGAGCACTCCTGTGAGCCTGCTGCACCCCTGCCGACCCCTTGGGTCTCCGTACTCCTTACCCCTTGGATTGCGTGGGGACCTTCCTACCCCAGGTGGCCTTGGCCTTCTCTGCAGGTGCCCTTGTCTTGGCACCTGCCTTGACCCTGGCAGAGCTGAGGCTCTGACCTCTGGGCCTTCTAGGCACCACCTGGGGGTTGGCAGCAGGTGCACAGCTCCCAGCCGGGAGGAGCAGGAGTGACCCGGAGCCTCCCACCCCACAGCTGCCCTAGAGGACTGCCTTTGGGCATGTCCCTACTTGGTGACCGCCTCCCACATGGGAGCAGCTGGACCCCGGGTCCCACCCTCCGGAGCCGACGATCGGCCTGTTTGTTAGAGGCTGCCCTTTGGCAGGCCTGGCCGACCCTCTGGGTTGTAACTCTGGCTTCCTGTCCCCCCCAGGCTCACCCACGACATCAGCCTCGAGGAGTTTGAGGATGAAGACCTCTCAGAGATCACTGACGAGTGTGGCATCAGCCTGCAGTGCAAAGACACCCTGTCCTTCCGGGTAAGGGCGGGCTCCTGGCTCCCCGGAGACCCCGAGTAGGGCGGCAGATGGGTGGGGATGGGAGGGAGGCCCCCAGGCTACAAAGGGGGCTTTCAGGTCCGGTGGCACCCTCATGAAACGGTGTGCAGGCAACACCCAGTGCAGCGCTTGGCACGTCTTGGGTGCGCAGTCAGAATTTGATTTTTCTGCCCCAGGGGCTCAGGCAGGAAGCCGGAGGCCTTGAGATCCAGGAGTGGGGCAGGAGGGCCAGAGTCCCTTGGGGAGCCGTTCCTGGCCGGGAGCCTCAGGCAGAGCAAGGGTGGAGTCTGGGACTCTGCAGTGCTTTGGGGACAGGACAGAGGCGCCAGGAATGACCCGGAAGAACTCCTATGGCTGCTGGCTGCCAGTGCGCCGTACCACGCCGAGGCCCTCACGGAGGGCGTGGCCCAGCATTGCTGATGCTTTGGGCCCTTTGGGCCTGGCACAGGGAAGATGGCTGTCTCCCGGCGCGGCCAGGAGGCACTCAACAGCCTCGGTCTTGCAGAGCAGGAAGAAGGAGCCAGGTAGCCCGCAGGACGAGGGCCAAGCTCGGGGCTGGGTTTGAGAGCCCTGCACTTCCTTCCGCCCCCAGGAGGGCGGGAAGCCAGATGTGGTATTGGGGTGGGGGGCTGCCATGAGGGTCGCGGGAGAGGCACCAGTCTCTGTGCAGACCTCTTGCTACCCGCGGAGGTTCTGTAAGCTCTTCCAGGCAAGAGACAAGGGGTGAGGAATCCTCCAGTCCTTACTGCAACCCTCTAGCCTGTGGCCAAGTCAGGAAGGAAGGGACACAGAGACCACTTACTGTGGACCTGGGGAGGGGTCCCAGGGCCCTGACGAAGCTTCCCTCCGAGGCCATGCACCTGTCTGGAGTCTCACGCCACCCTCTCCCCACCATGCACCGTCAGGGCCTTGGAGAGGGCGGGCCCTGCATTTAGCTGGGGCCCCGGGGGAGCACTGGCTGTGGGACGGGGGCGGTGGCCTTAGATGCGCCCCAGGGGCTCTCAGACACGCTTGCCAGGAATGGAAGGGTCAGGGGATCTGTCCAAGGTGCCAGGCAGGCAGTGGCAGAGCTGGAACTGGGAGGGGCTGTCCCCTAGGAAGGCAGGGCTAGCTTGCCCATGGAGAGGCCTGGGCCCCTGGGGTCCGACCGCCCCTGTCCCCCGCCTCGGCGACCCTCTTCCGGCGCTCCCAGGGACTCCAGTCCGCAGTACGGCCCTCCTCTCCTGGCCAGAGACTCGGTTTTCCCAGGGTCCCTCCTAGACTTCTTCAGATACAAATGTGCGCCCCCTTCTCCCCAATCTCTTGCGGGGGCCCAGCTCCTCGGGCGACCCCACGTCTCCATGGCAACAGCGGTGACTTCATTCTGGGAGCTGCTTACAGCCCGGGTGAGGTCATCGGCCGTTGCCAAGGGAACGGGAGGGTGCAAGGAGCCGGAAGGGGGGTCCGCGGGGAGGGGAGAGGGTGGTGTTCTGCAAAGGGGGCGATCGGGCGGGGAGGGGCGGCCGTGCGCTTCCCGCAGGGGCGGCCCGGAGCCCCCTCTCTTCCCTGCCGCTGCTCTCCGCCCCCCGCTTCGTGGCCGCGCAATGGATTCGTCCGGGCAGGGGGCGGTGCGCGGCGGCCTCGGCCCCGCCCCACCCGGCGCGGCCCCGCCCCCTGACGCCCCTCCGTCCGCGCCGCGCAGCCCCCGCGCGCCGGGCTGCTCTCTGCGGGCGGCGGCGGCAGCGCGGGGAGCCGGCTGCAGGCCGAGATGCTGCAGATGGATCTGATCGACGCGACCGGGGACACTCCCGGCGCCGAGGACGACGAGGAGGACGACGAAGAGCGCGCGGCGCGGCGTCCGGGAGCGGGGCCGCCCGAGGCCGAGCCCGGTCAGGGACCGGCGTCCCGCGGCCAGGGCCAGAGCCAGGGCCCAGGCAGCGGGGACACATACCGCCCCAAGCGGCCCACCACGCTCAACCTCTTCCCGCAGGTGCCGCGGTCTCAGGTGAGGCGCGGGGGGCGGGGCTGAGGGGGCGGCGCCCCGGGGCGGGGCCGGCTCCTGGGAGGTGGGCGCCGGGGGACGGGTGGAGGTCCCTGGAGAGGGCGAAGGAGCGCAGGGATTGACGGGGCCCGGGGAGGGGTTGGAGTAGGGAGCACAGGGCTTGGAGCGGTGGCAGAGGTGTGGAGTTTGGGACCCTCAGGGTCTGGGGTCCCTGGTGAAGGTGGGGCAGAAACGGCGTGGGGAGAGGGGAGAGGGAAGTGGTCCGCTTGGGCGAGGGCCTGGGAAGTTGTGGGGGAGGTGGGGCCTGGGAGCTGGCGTCTGAAGTGTGGGCAGCCTGGACTTCCCAGAGGCAGGGGGGAGGCCTGTGGGATGGCGCTGCTCAGCTGAGCTGGGGGCCTGGGGCCCCTGGGCTGCTGGCCGGAAGCCAAGGAGAGTTGAATAGGGTGGGGAGCGCTGGCCAGGCCCTTTGTCTCCCGGGTCCAGTCAGGAGAGGTAAGGAGGGGACCCAGGGAGGGGGAGCTGCCAGGGGATGGGCGGGGGCTGCAGAGAAACGGGGTCCCTCTCCCTGGATCCTCTGGTAGCCCAGCTCGTGGTGTAAGGTGCGAAGGAGACTTGTATGTGGGCGTTGTGGGGGCCGGGCTGGGGAGGTGCTGCGGATGTGGGCAAGCAGCCGGGAGATCCGGGAAGGGGTCTGCTGCCAGCCATGCCTGTCGCCCCCGCGGGCTGGGCCCCTGGTCTGGGGGCCAGGGGAGACAGTGCCCCGGAGCCATCTGAGTGTCACCGCAGGCTCCCAGGGTACCTCACTGCTTTCTACCCAGGCTGGGCCAGACCGGCCCTGCCCCTTCCAGGATGGGAGTCACGCTGCCCCCCCACTGCCCTGGGCATCTCACGTGGGGGTCCTGAGTCTGCTGCAGACTCCCCCTCCTCACCCCCCACCCCGCAGCCAACCAGCACCACCTTTGCCCAGGCTGACACTTCCCTGGCCACCCCTCACCCCTGCTGCCTGCTGCAGGGCAGGGTGGGGGCAGCGAGCAGCCTGGGGGGGCCCTGTGGGGGCAGGGCCAGGGCCTCCCTGTGCCGGGCACTGCTGACCGCCTCTCTCACAAGGGCCCTTTGTTCGCTGCCCAGGACACACTGAATAATAACTCTCTCGGGAAAAAGCACAGCTGGCAGGAGCGCGTGTCCCGCTCGTCCTCACCCCTGAAGACAGGTGAGGCAGACCCCCCCACACCTGGGCCTCAGCCCGCCCCGAGTCGCCCCTGCAGGGCCCCCACCTTGCCCATGGGGGTCCACCAAGGCCTGGGCTGCGGACCCAGAGCCTGCCCGGGGCCCTGGTGCATGGAGCAGGGACCGGGGTGGGGGGCCCAGGTGAAGGCAGCCCGGCTCAGCACTGCCCCCCCACCTCCACCCTGCCCTGCAGGAGAGCAGACGCCCCCCCATGACCACATCTGCCTGAGCGACGAGCTGCCCCCCCAGGGCAGCCCCGCGCCCACCAAGGACCGAGGCACCTCCACCGACAGCCCTTGTCGCCGCAGCGCTGCCACCCAGATGGCCCCTGCTGGCGCCCCCCCCACGGCCGCCCCTGGGGGCCGGGGCCACTCCCATCGAGAGCGCATCCACTACCAGGCCGACGTGCGGCTGGAGGCCACGGAGGAGATCTACCTGACCCCGGTGCAGAGGCCCCCAGACCCCGCGGAGCCCAGCGCCGGCTTCCTGCCGCCGGCCGAGAGCCGCATGTCGGTCAGCTCCGACCCAGACCCCGCCGCCTACCCCTCCACCCTGGGCCGGCCACACCCCTCCATCAGCGAAGAGGACGAGGGCTTCGACTGCCTGTCCTCCCCGGAGCGGGCCGGGCCGCCGGCGGGAGGCTGGCGGGCGAGCCTGGGGGAGCCGCCGCCGCCGCCGCCGCGGGCCTCGCTGAGCTCGGACACCAGCGCCCTGTCCTACGACTCGGTCAAGTACACGCTGGTGGTGGACGAGCACGCCCAGCTGGAGCTGGTGAGCCTGCGGCCGTGCTTCGGCGACTACAGCGACGAGAGCGACTCCGCCACCGTCTACGACAACTGCGCCTCGGCCTCGTCGCCCTACGAGTCGGCCATCGGCGAGGAGTACGAGGAGGCGCCCCGGCCGCGGCCCCCGGCCTGCCTCTCGGAGGACTCCAGCCCCGAGGAGGACGTCCACTTCTCCAAGAAGTTCCTGAACGTCTTCATGAGCGGCCGCTCCCGCTCCTCCAGTGAGTCGACCTGGCCGGGGCTCTCCCCCTGCCCCTCCCCTGGAGCTGGGGCCACATCCTCCTGCCCCTGCCCCTGCCCCTCCCCCGGAGCTGGGGCCACATCCTCCCGCCCCCTGCCCCCCCCAGCTGGGGCCACATCCTCCCACCCCCTGCCCCTCCCCCGGAGCTGGGGCCACATCCTCCCGCCCCCTGCCCCCCCCCAGCTGGGGCCACATCCTCCCACCCCCTGCCCCTCCCCCGGAGCTGGGGCCACATCCTCCCACCCCCTGCCCCTCCCCCGGAGCTGGGGCCACATCCTCCCGCCCCCTGCCCCTCCCCCGGAGCTGGGGCCACATCCTCCCGCCCCCTGCCCCTCCTCAGGTGCAGAGTCTTTCGGGCTGTTCTCCTGTGTCATCAACGGGGTGGAGCAGGAGCAGACGCACCGGGCCATATTCAGGTGAGCACCCTCAGCCCGGGGCAAGGCTTCGTCCACTCTGCCCTGGGCCCCTGTGTTCAACCTCTGGGCATGCAGAGCAGGGTGGCAAAGGGCCGTGGTGCGTGGGAGCCCGAGGCTGCGCCTACACACACAGAAGCCACCCTGCGCCCGCCCAAGCCTCCCGCAGACCGAAGGGCCCGGGTACCCTGGCCTATCCGCCTCTGCAGGGCTCCGCCCATGTCCTGCCCTTGATGGCGGGCGCCTGATGGACGCTGCCCCCTGCCCCCCGGCTGGCGTCGGGCCGGCACCCGCGCTGCTTTGCAGGTGTTGGCTGAGCTAAGGACACGGTCCTGGGGAGGGCCCGGCCGGGAGGCCCCGCTGAGGAGTTCTGCCCGGCCAGGTTTGTGCCGCGGCACGAAGACGAGCTGGAGCTGGAGGTGGACGACCCCCTGCTGGTGGAGCTGCAGGCCGAGGACTACTGGTACGAGGCCTACAACATGCGCACCGGCGCCCGGGGCGTCTTCCCCGCCTACTACGCCATCGAGGTCACCAAGGAGCCCGAGCACATGGCAGGTAGCGTTGCGCCTCCTGGCTGCCCTGTGCTCCAGCTCTCGGCAGGCTGTCGCGAAGGGGCCATTGCAGATCCCGCCCAGCCAAACCCGACTTCCGGCCACTTCCAGCCACATGCCGGAAGTGGGATGTGGCTCCCCCTGCTGGCCCTGCCGCTCCTCTGCCTCGCGCGCCCTCCTCGGCTTGCCTGCCTCTGCTGGGGCTCACTTCACGCTTGCTTTCCAGCCCTGGCCAAAAACAGCGACTGGGTGGACCAGTTCCGGGTCAAGTTCTTGGGCTCCGTCCAGGTTCCCTACCACAAGGGCAATGACGTCCTCTGTGCTGCTATGCAAAAGGTACCGGGCCCCCACTCCCCGCTCCCAGTCCAGCCCGTGTCTCTCTGGGGAGAGGGACCCAGGTGTCCAGAGGCAGGGAAGGCTTCGGGGCTCGGGGCCCAGGGTCCGGGACAGGAGAGATGGGCAGAGAAGTGGACACATGGCGCTGACTGTCCCCGTCTCTGACCCACAGATTGCCACAACCCGCCGGCTCACCGTGCACTTGAACCCGCCCTCCAGCTGCGTGCTAGAGATCAGCGTGCGGGGTGTCAAGATAGGCGTGAAGGCTGACGACTCCCCGGAGGCCAAGGTGACTTCCCCGACCCGGCCCTCCCTCCCCCCAGATTGCCCGTGAGCAGCTGCACGCCTCCCGCCAGCCTGCACCCCTGGGCGCTGGGTGACTGCCCCCTGCTTCTTTCTCCTACAGGGAAATAAGTGCAGCCACTTTTTCCAGTTAAAGAACATCTCTTTCTGTGGATACCACCCAAAGAACAACAAGTAAGAGGGGCGGGGCGGGGCTCGGGGCACTGGGCGCGGTCTGGAGCCACTGTGGGCGGGGCGGGGCCCAGTCCACCGCACCGCAGCCGCACCCCTCCTCCCGCAGGTACTTCGGGTTCATCACCAAGCACCCGGCTGACCACCGGTTTGCCTGCCACGTCTTTGTGTCCGAAGATTCCACCAAAGCCCTGGCAGAGTCCGTGGGGTACGTAGGAGTGCGTTTCCCGCCAGCACCCAGCCCGGGGAGCAAGCCGCAGGCGTGGGGCCCAGAGCTGCCCTGGGGTCCCGAGGAGTGGGCCCACGCTCGCGAGCACAGGCCCTTCTCTGTGGTTGCCATCTTCCTTGGGAGCTGCCGCTCCGGAGTGAACAGGGGGAGCGCCTTGGGCTGCAGGGGCCAGAGCCCCAGCCTGGAGCCCCGAGGCTCTGACGTGGAAACCCTGGGTGGAGCCCCGTCCCACCCCCCACAGCCCGCCTCTGTCACGCGTGTCTCTGCCTTCCAGGAGAGCCTTCCAGCAGTTCTACAAGCAGTTTGTGGAGTACACCTGCCCCACAGAGGACATCTACCTGGAGTAGCGGCACCCCGGGCCATGGCGCTGCTCGCCCAGGGGCCCCTGCCACCACCGGAGGGCAGACGGGGAAGTGGGGCCTGTGGCCCGGGGTGGGGCGGGCGGGGTCCTGGGGAGCGCCAGGTGCAGTGTGCTGTAACATAGGGGGCTAGATCCATCCCCGGAGAGGGCAGAGCGGGCTGCCCGGGGATTGGGAGCGGGCCCGGCTGGGGCGGGGCCAGGCCTCCCGCGGGAAGGGGGACCGGGGAAGGAGTGGAGGCTTGGCCGCAACCTGTGCTGCCTGCCCCTACCGGGGCTCTTGGCTCCCGCCCCGACGAAGGCGTGTCACCGGCAAGTGCCCACCCTCCCCTCTGTCCACAGTGCCCCCCGGAGGAGCCCGAGCTCAGGCTGGGCCCAGTCACCTCCCAAGGACTTTGCAGTGTGCCAGTGGCCCCAGGTGGAGGTGCAGTCCCTGCCGGCAGCTCTGTGGCCCACAGCGCCTCCCGCCAGCTGCCACCTGCAGCCTCCCCGGCGGGCGGGCCCCTGGCAGGCTTAGGGGAGCTGCCGCGGGGGCCTGCCTGGCAGAGGGAGACCTCCTGCCTGGCCCAGAGTCCCGTCTCGGTCCTGTTGCCCTGGCCACGACTATTAAAGTGCCATTTCCTGTCCGGCCCAAGGCGGGTATGTGTGCGCGGACCGCCCCCCTGCCCGCCCGCGGGCCCACAGCCAGGAGAGCCGCGCGCCTGCCACACAGAACAGCTTTATGGGGGCTTCACGTCACAGGGGGGCGTCGTAGTAGTACTCGGCCATGTCGGGCCCATCCCGCTTGCGCTGCTGGGCCCGCGAGAGCAGGGGCCGCGGCCCCCGGGGCCAGGGGTGCTTGGGTCGGATTCCGTAGTCTAAAGAGAGAAGAGGGTGTGGGTGGGGGCTGCAGTCCCCTCCAGGCGCGGCTGGGCGTGGGGGAGGCGGGGGGGGGGGGGTAGACACTACCATCCACCAGGCCGGAGAGTGGCTGTGGCAGTTCCAGGGGTGCCGAGAACTCCTCAGGAACAGAGCGCAGAGACCTGCGGGGGGGAGTGGGGCAGGGGCTCAGCCCCGTGCAAGGGCGGGATCCAGCGCCAGCCTCCCCTGGGGGGGGGGGGGGCCATCGGGAGTTACCGCAGAGGCTGGGGGCGCAGCAGCGTGGCCGCCAGGATGAGGTAGAAGAGGAAGAGGCTGAGGCCAGCCCTGGGGTACAGAGCCCCCAGCATGGCGAGCGCCATCTCCTCCACGGCTCCCTCCCCCGCACTGCGATGGAACACCCCCCCACCCCACCCCCAGGGCCACCTCACAAAGGGCCATGGTTCCAGGGCTGGGCGTCAGCACCGCCGGGTGAGGTTCAGGGTTGGCTGGCTTGACTGGTGCTGGAGGCCGGCACGTGCCCAACCAGACCTCGTCCCCGGGTTGAGGGCACGGGCCTCTGAGTCGCATTTCAGCTCAGATCCTGACCTTGTCCCTTGCTGATGGACACGCCCCTTCATCTGTGTCTAGCTCCGTGTCTGGCTGGGGGGCAGCGTGCAGACGCAGCGCGGTCTGGCACACGGCAGGCCTTCAGCAGAGGTCACTGCGTGCTCACACCCAGGGCCACCGCCATCCACTGGGCCGCCTCCCCCCTGCCCCCATCACCGTCCCCGTGGAGGTCCTGCTGGCTCAGCCGCCCGAGCTGCGCAGTCCACCAGACGGGGCTGCATCGGCTGCACGCGTCGCACTCTCCAGGGCCCCTTCCCACTGCGTCTTCTGCAGCTCAGGACCCCCGGACCTTGGAGCTCCGTGGGCCTCGCCCCGACCCAAGGCTAGAAAGAGGGTTTCCCGGACCTGCCCCCCAAGAAGACGAGAGCAGGCACGGCCTGGTTCACTGTGGACTCCCCGGCCCTTGACACCCAGTGGGTGCTCGGTGGACAGATGGCGACGTGGGACACTGGAGGTGATCCTCTCGCAGGCCCGAGGCCCCACTGGAAGGCGCACGGCAGCCCGCTCCTGGAGTGTCCCCGGCGGACATGCGGCACAGCGCTGGACATTGCCGGGACGCCCGCGTTCCCTGCTGGAGGGCCTGCCCTTGACCCTGGTGCCGGCTCCCTGCTGATGTGCACCCTGGGAGGCAGCACTGACGGCTCACGTGGTCGGGTCCCCGCCACCCACAGGGAGACCGGGGTGGAGCTCCTGGGCTGTGGCAGGCACTTGGGGCGTGAACACGTGGACTGCAGCTCTTTCTGCCTTTCGAGTATGTAAAATAAAAAGCTGGAAACAAACTGCGTGGGCGCACTCCGGATCTGTGCTGTCAGAACTGCGGCTCTAGCCTTGGGAGCCCCTTCGCCTCTGCAGGTCTGCTGTGCCCCCCCCCCCACCTTTTTTAATTTGAGACCGCTCTCATCTGGTTCCTTCCCAGATGCCCACGGCAGGGGCGAGGCTGGGCCACACCAGGAGCCGAGAACTGGGTGCGATCCGCCTCACTGGAGCCATCGTCTGCTGCCTCTCCCAGGCCGGTCAGTGGTTGGAAGCTGAGAGTGGGAATGGAGTCGGGACTCAAACCCAGGCACTCCTGCTAGGGGTTCAGGCGTCTTCCCTGCTGGATCAAACCCTGGCCCAGCCCGGCCGGGCCCCTCTCCTCCAACTGCTGAGGCCTCCAAGGCCCAGAAGGGAGGCGGCCTGTTGGCAGCCCCGGTCCTGGTCCCGAGCGGCCCTGAGGGGCTGTGGCCTTTCCTTCAGCTCAGTCCCCTGGCCCGTGCCCTGAAGTGTACATGCTGACGTCCCAGTGGCCACCTCCCTGGCCCGGCTCCTGGGTCCCCACCAGGAACCTGCCATCCTGTACGTGTGCCCAGGCCTGCTGGGGCTACCACTGGTCTCTGCCGACCAAGCCATCCTCCACAAGGCTGCTGGAATCTCACAGAGCCCTTGCCCACTGCCTCCCGTATGAGGGCACCTCGAGAACTTGGAATTAAAGGATTTTTATTTCGGTGCAGTGTTCTGAGATCCATGCATGGTTTTTCCTAAGACACAGTGGCTTCCTGCCCCAGTTGGAGTGAGCAGTCGGGTCTGAGCCTGCCTCTCCAGCCTCCCAGTCTGCTGCTCCACGCGGCGTTGCGACACTGGCCCCGCGGCCCAGCCAAGTTTTGATGGGCACTTCCAGCAAGCGCAGGCCTGGTCAAAGGCTTTGCTCACCTCCTCCGCTGCCTTCTGCACACTTGGCGTGGCTGCAGCAGCCCTGGGCCCGGTGTGCAGATGTCGCCATCGATCAGCAAGAGCTCGGGGCGGGAATTAGGCCTCGCTCACCTGACTGCAGCACGTGTGCAGACTGCCTCCCCAGCTAAGCCGGAGGTCGCGGGAGCAGGAGCTCGGATCCTGCCCGCCCGGCCGCCCCGCCCCGCCCACGGAGGACACACGTGCAGCCAGAGCCCTTCAGAAACACAGACGCCCGTGCGCTGGCTCAGGCCTCCAGCAGTTGGTTCTTCCACCCGTGAGCCCCGGGCCAGGCCGCGCCCCTCTCAGCAGCCCACGGAGCCAGCAGGGAAGTTCTGAGACGCCAGGTCCGGGCCCCTGTTCTGCACCCGGCTTTCCCGCACCCACACTGGCCCCGGCCACCCTTTCCCTGTGAGCTGGGGACCCGGGCCTTAAAGGGCCACTGTGGCTGACCACACACCAGGCTCCACAGCGGGCAGCCGGGGCAGCCCTGTCTGCGCAGGGCCCAGTGCGAAGTCTGTACTCCCGCAGCTGCTGTGGCGAGCACCTCATGCCCGAAGAGGTTAAACTGCAGGTTCCCGGCCCAGCGACACGGCCCGGCCGCGGTGGCTCCACCACCAGAGTGCAGGCGGGGTCAGGAGGGACTGAGCAATGCTGGTGGCGACCAGGGCTGCGTGCAGAGGCCGGCTGCGGCAGGGGAGGGGCCTGGTGCCCTGGGCAGCGGGCACAGAGAGGCCACGTGCTCGGACGCTGCCACAGTCGGTTTTATTGGGGAAGAGGCCCGGGCGCTGCAGGGCTGAGGCACCCCGGCCGACGGCAGCCCCGGCCCCACTTCCGGGATCTGTCAGCCCCAGCTGTAGAAGTAAATTTTCTGCCAGGTGGGCAGGTAGTCCATGAGTGGCCCTGAAAAAAGGAGAGAGGATGAGGGCTGAGGGCCCAGCCCCGCCGCGCGCCGCTCTCCTCGGGGCGCACCTGCGCGCCCTGTGCCTGGAGCCAACCCCAGCCGGGGAGGTCTCTGTCCCCATTACAGACGGGGACCCTCAGGCTCTGCAAAGCCAAGCAGCAGGTGCAGCTAAGTCGTCCTCTGCTGGGGCGGGTCGCCAGGCAGCCTGGGGGCCCTTCCCTGCTGCCCCGCCCCCCCCCCATACTGAGGCAGCCTGCCCGCCCTCCTGCCGTAGGACCCCACCCTTCCAGGGTCGCCTGGCCCACGCCCAGCACGGCCCCCACCCAGCCCTGCCTCTGGCCTCCTCTCCTCACTGCATCGGTGTGAAGAGGAGGAGCAGGCAGGCAGACGGCGCCCAGCGCGGGCGACCATCACAGCCCCCAGCACGGCTTACTTGCGACCAGGCCGATGCCAGGGACGTGGTCTGTCAGCAGCTGGAGCAGGAAGAGGATCCTGGCCCTGAAGGGAGGCGAGACAGAGGCCAGGCTGAGCTGCGTGCGGCCCCTACATGCACGGAGGCCCAGAGCCTTCATGGACTCAAGGCCGTGCAGCTGGGTGACAAGCAGTGGCTGGACAAAGCTGGGGGCCCCAGACACAAGGGCAAGGCCTTCACCAGCCACGGCCCAGGGAGCTTAGCAGCTCAGCTTTGGGGCCAGCGTTGTGGACAGTGGGCTAAGCTACCACGTGTGACACCAGCCTCCTGTATCAGAGTGCCTGGTTCAGGTCCTGCCTGCTCTGCTTCCAATCCAGCTCCCCACTAACGCACCTGGGAAGGCAGCAGATGGCGCAAGTGCTTGGGCCTCGGCCACCCGAGTGGGAGACCTGGAGGGAGCTCCTGGCTCCGGCCTGGCCCAGCCCTGGCTGTTGCAGCCATCTGGGGGATGAATCAGCAGATGGAAGATCTGGTAGTCTCCCTCGCTCTCTGCCTTTTAGATTATATCAATCAATCTATCCATTGCTTTTTAAAAAAAGCCTCCCCTCCCTAAAAGAAAAAACACCACCTCAGCCTCAGGTTGGCAGGCGGCTCCGAGCACCCGACACCGTGTCCACACCTCTGGCTTTCGCTGACAACACACGCTTCCTGGGGCAGGAGGTGGAGGGGTCGCGGGGAGCAGAACCCTGGCCGGCCTGCCAGAAGCCCCCGGGCTCAGAACTGAGCAGCCTTGGGAGCCAGCACGGAGGGTGGCTGGGGCCACGGGGCCATGGCCCTCCCTAGAGACGAGGGTCTCCCAGGGAGGAATCCTGGGTGGGATGAGGCCGGTGCGGGCCACACTAAGAGAAATGCTGACCTCACACCACAGCACCACCCCTTAACCTCGCCGCGAATCCTAGGCGGGGGGCACGTTACTGTCCCATCTCACAGATGGGCAACGGAGGCACGGCCGGTCAAACAGCGCCCAAGGTCACAGACGCACAAGGCAGCCTGCCTCCCGGGACGAGCCTGGCCGTCTGACTGCACCCGGCAGGCCTGCTGGGACCCGTCCTTGGGAAACAAGCCATTTCTCACGGACTCTGGGCCCTGCTCGGCACAGGGCCCCCGCTCGGGGGTGCAGGGCCGGTGCCGGCAGTGGGAGAGGGGGCTGGGCCCTGCCATCTCCGAGTCCTTGTTCAACACTAGCAATCTGCGGGGAGGTCACGCGCACGGCAGGCCTCTGGAACGCTTCTCTCCCAGTGTGGACGGGATTTCGCTTTAATCCCTTGTAAGCTTCCGAACTTCTCTGAACACAGCAGGGGCTGCCAGACAAAGCCATTTTCTGAGGTTGGGCGGCCATGGCATCCAGCGCCAGGCCAGCCACTGCTCCAGTTTTTAAGTCGAGCACTGGCTAAGCCCGAGACAAAGTGCTTCCCGAAGCTTCGGCGGCGGCACAGCCCCAGCCACTGCGCAGGGACTGCGTGCTCAGGGCCAGGTCTGACCTCACACAGTTGCCCTGGTAGCTCGTGGAGGCTCGAGCCCCGAGGGGTGGGGCTACGTAACTACCTGCAGGGGAAGAGCCTGCGCGCCCCCGCCCCCGGGGCCTCCTTGTAGCGCCAAAAGCCCTCCTGTCCCCCTGGCTGGCCGCCGGTGACTGCCCTGGCCAGTGGACTGGGGAGGGCGGGACCGGGGAAGGAGCCCCGCCCTCTGGCCTGTCCTCGCGGGGGGCGGGGCCTTACTCAGAGAAGCGGTCGTAGAAGGGCGAGCGCAGCAGGTAGTAGAGCAGCATGATGGTGCGGCGCCGCAGCTCCAGCCGCTCCCTCCGGCTCAGGCCCTTTCTGTCATTCAGGAGGCTCAGGCTGGGGGACGCGGGGACAGGGGAGGGCACGGTCAGGGCTGCACGTCCACAGCACCAGCGGCGGGAGGAGCCGGCAGGCAGACCCAGGCTCACCTGGTCACGTCCACAACGCCGGCCAGCAGCCAGGGAGTCCACGACCGCTGACCCCACAGGCCCAGGCTGAGCACTGCCGGCCAAGGCGTCAAGGAGGTCTCCGGCACAGGCGGCAGGCCACTCCCCATCCGTCCCCAGCCGCCACAGCGCTGGCCCGCCCAGGCTAAGGATACAGTGCAGCAGGGGCCGGGCGATGTACAGGGACTCGGCGATGGTCTCCTGCAGCCCCAGCGGCGTCGGGGGGACGCTCGGCTCCACCTGCTGCTGCCGCCCCTCCCGCTGCTGGGGCGCTCCCCAGTGCCTGGCGTGCAGGGCCGGGGCTGGAAGATAAGGGCGGCTGGTGAGCAGCGGGGCCGGCGCGGCGCGGACGGGAGCCAGCCCCGCAGGCCCAGGCTGACCTTGGCTCCCATCCTCCACTTACTGTTCTGCAGCGTCCGCACCACTCGGTTTGACCGCTTCCCCACGTAGGACTGCTCCTGGCCGCCAGGGCCATGGTCAGCGTCTGGCGGGGACAGACAGGAGGCCGTGCAGTGAGCAGGACGCGTTGCCAGCGGAGCCTGGGCAGAACCTGTGCGCGGCGAGCGCTCGGGGCCGCACGACAGCAGGCGCACTGGAGCCCAGGCAGCCGGCACCGGGGGGGCCCACGCGGCATTGCACACAGCACAGAGGAATCTTTGTGGAACTGTCCTCTGTGTCAGAGGCAACCAAGACCCCCGGCTTCCCCGGGACAGAAGCAGGGCAGGGAGGGGCCATGGTAGGGCAGCGCTGCACCCCCCAGGGCAGGAGAAAAGAGACGCAGAGGCTGACGAGGGATGGGCCCGGGGCCCGGGGCCCGCTGGAGGCCACAGCCCCTGATCCAGAACCAGACTCCTGTCTCCTGCGGATGCTCCGCCCCCTCGGCTGTCAATCGCTCAAAATAAAGAGGACTCCGGCATCAAAAAGTCCCAAGTTCAAGTTCTGCTTCTCGGGCAGCTCTAAACCCACGCGTCAGTCCCATGCAGCTCACCTGGAGCCTGGGCCTGGGTCTCCCTGTCCAGCGGAACAATGGGGGGCGAGGTCTGGAGGCCGGCCTTGAACCAGATCAGCATGAGCATCCGCAGGACAGCCCTGGAGGGGGGGGAGTGCGGCAGGGCTGGGGGGAGGTGCCAGCCGGCGGGGGCGGGGGGGGGCGGCGGCTGAGCACCCCGTGGGCAGCTGCCCGCGGCACTCCCGCCCACGTGCCGCCCGCGGCAGCCCTGACCTACTTGGCTAGCTGGATGAGGGCGATGACGAGCCATCGCCCCACTTCGCCCCACACCTTGGCGGCCCCCATCTCCATGAAGACCTCCACGCACTCCAGCACGCTCAGCCATGTCAGCAGCTTCTGCTGAGTCAGCGACTGCAAAAGGCCCAGGCCGAGGGGTCAGGGGACTCGGGCACGCGGGCGCCTGCCCCCACCTCGCTCCTGGGCCCCGGGCTCTCACCACAGGCAGCTTCTTGCGGAGCTCCTTGCGCAAGATCGCGTCGTTGAGCAGCACGAGCAGGTTGGAGGCGGAGTACACTGAGGGGCACAGCGGGGCCCTGACCCGCTGCCCGCCAGCCGCTGCCCGCCCCCCCACAGCTGCGGGGATCACCTGGCACCTGCTGGGCCCGGCCACCCACAGCCTGCTTCTCCGCCCACTTCCTCGGAGCTCCAGCGCCCCACCACGACCTCGTGAGGGGTGGCTGGGCAGGGGGAGATGGGCTGATCTCTGTGGCTGCCCTGCCCGCCACTGCCCAGAGGGCTCCCAAGAGGCCCACCCCCCGGCCTGTGCTCTGGCTGCAGCCTGGTCCACTGCTACCTTGCAAAACCCGGCTTCTCCTCCCAGGCCGGCCTCCAGCACCACGGAGGCAGTGCCAGTCCCGGGGCCCTGGAACCCTGCGAGATCTGGACTCGAATCTCGGTTCTGGGCTCACCCTAACCTCACCGAAGGTCTGTTCCCCCAACTGGACAGTGAGGTCAGTCACAGTGCCCACCTCATGCTGCAGGGAGGACTACCCGGCGCCTGACCAGTACTGAGCACTCCATCAAGGGCCCCTGGCGTGCCTCTCCACTACGGGGACACGGAGGCTCTGACACTGGCCAGGGACCGGTCTGATTCCCTCATAGCACGAGGTGATCGTACGGGCAGCCCAGGACCTCGAGCCACGGCCGTCACTCCCACCGGGACGCCCTCCCGGGCCCAGGCCCCCGCCCCCGCGCCTGGCTCACCCAGCTCCGACAGCTCGTGCGAATCGGCGAAGCGACCTGCGGAGAAGGAGCAGACGGCGCCCGTGAGCGAGCGTTTGCTTCGGGTCCCCGGGCGTCCCCTCCCATCGCCCTGTCAAGCACATGGCTCACTACCCTGACTCCGCAGCAGTCGTGGGGCCCTGAAGGGTCATAGCTCAGAGCCCGGATGGGATAGGTCAAAGGTCAGGGCTGCACCTGCCAGCAGGTAACTGAGGCCCCGCACCGCCGTCTCCAGCTGGGCCGTGGCGGCCGGGTGACGAGTCACGTACTCCTGGTAGCGGAGCCCCAGGAGCCGCAGCTTCTCCATGCCGCCCTGGGCACCGACAGACCCACTGGCCGGCAGTACGACTGGCTGCGGCGCCCTGCTTCCTGCGCCCTCCTTCCTGCTTCCGGTGCTAGGCCCGCCCCTCGGCTGCCTAACATCCGCCGGCCCGCGGGAGGGCTACGCGACGAGCCTTCGAACCACTCTTCACCCCATCTCTGAAGTCAGCTCCCCCTCGGGAAGCGCTGAGCCACTGCGGGCCCAGACCCGCCCTCCTACTCTCCCGAGTCATTGGCTAGCACACTCCCCGCCCCCGACCGGCCCAGCGCCGTCCGGACCGGCCTTTCCGCCTTCCGGGTTGGCTGCCCGCGCGCCTGCGCAGTTACAGCGCAGGGACGGCTCGCGGCAGTCCGAGCAGTCCATTCCAGAGAAGGGATCTGAGTCCCGAGTCTTTCCAATAGAACGTCGAGAGGCTCCAACAGGGAGGCCCGCCTCGTAGCGCGCGGAACGGAGCTTCGATCGCCAGACTCGGGCCGTCTAAAGAGGGCCAGGCTGTGTCTCAGGAGGCGCGCATCTGGCCAACTGCGCTGTCTCCCGCCCGCCACCGGAGGGAAACCGAGGCAGCGAGCAGGCCGGCCTCAGGCTCCCCTAAGGACGTGCAGCTGGACTCCCACCTCCGCGGAGAAAACCCTGACCCGGGCCTCTGCCGTCGGGTCGGGCTGACCTGGGAGCGGGAGTTTCCTTCCTCGGGGCCTAGGGTTCCCCAGTCAGTAAAACGGCTCCAAGACAGAGGGTCCCTGAACTCGGCCCTCGGATGCACCTGCTGGCACTCGGTCGCGCGATTCCTGGAGCTCCCTTCCAGGGGGAGGCGCGGCGGCAGGAGAGCCGTGGTCGGAGCTGGGGGGCGGGTGACAGGCGCTGGTTGGCTGGGGAGAACGGGGCGTGGCACGGCTGCAGGTTGGGGGACCGGATCAGCAGATGG
The DNA here is from genome assembly GCF_964237555.1 of Oryctolagus cuniculus. NCBI lineage: Eukaryota > Metazoa > Chordata > Mammalia > Lagomorpha > Leporidae > Oryctolagus > Oryctolagus cuniculus. The sequence continues at coordinate 20,056,354 of NC_091432.1, read as the reverse complement.
ACCGTACCCTGAGAATGGTACTGCATTATTTTACCAGGTCTCCACGGCAAAGAGGCTGTTTAAGAACACATATCCAGACTGCAATCCTGGTCTAGCCTGGCACCAGTTAAAACTGGTCCAGTTGTTTTAAGCATCACACCTCCCGTGGGGGCCACAACCCTTCCTTCCACTTCCTCCCCACCCACGTCCAGCCCCCCCCCCCCCCCGCAGCTGCCTCGACTTAGGGACGGATTGGGGGGGGGACCTCAGGTGAGCCGGGAAAGGTGGGCTCCGTCAGCTTCCTTTCTTGCCTCCTGAGAGCCAGCCCCTCCAGCTGGCAGGGTCTCCCCATCACAGATGGAAATCAGAGACCCAGGGAGGCGGGAGCACTTGCCCAAGGTGACACAGCAAGGCACTGAGCCCGTGAGCCACGTGCAGGGTGCATGTCTCCAGGGGCAGCGCCCCTCCCACCCCACCCTCCCCAGGGCAGCCTGGCAGGGGCAGTGACCTGTGGAGGCTCCTTGGCCACCGGGCATGTTCGCAGCTGGAGTTAGGACCGGCCTTGGGTCCTGTGCTTCTTGGGGGGAAGGGGAGAGGGGCGTGGAGGATTCCCGCACGCACTGGGGCACGCACTGGGACTGGAGCCCGTTTGCCTCCAGTCTTCCAAAACTGGGAGGGACTGGAAGGGGGCGCCCAGCCCAGCACAGATGCCTGAATTTCCTCTTTAGATCCTGGGCCTGATTAGGTCCCAAAGACAAAGAGCCGCGGTGTGTGCAGGAGGCGCCCAGGGCAGCCCCACCCTGCAGGGCCCTCGCTTAGACCTGGCTCCTACCTGGGCTGGGACCAAAGGGCCTCCCTCCTTCAGGCAGCCCCTAAGTCACCACAGAAAAGAGACCGCCCAGGCCAACAGATCCCAGTGAGGACACTGGCGCCCAGAGAGGGGGCCTGCCTGCTCCAAGGCCACACAGCAAAGTCCTGTGCCGCTGGAGCTGGACCAAGCTGGGTCTCAGGCCTGGGGATCAGCACCCTCTCCTGGGCCCACACCTGCGTCCCGTTGTCCCTCAGTGTCCCCAGGACAACCCTGTGAAGACATCTCTGCATTCCCCCTTCCTGAGTGCTGAGTCCCAGCCTTGAAGGCACTGCCAGATCTGCAGACTCAGGGCCCCGCCCCGCCCTCCTGGCCCCGCCCCATGCCCCCCCCCCCACTCGCCCGCACTCCCCCCACCGACTGTGTCTGTCCAGGGGCTTGGGCATGGAATCGCCCGCCTCCTTCCCAGCTACAGGGCCTCAAAGCGCTAGACACCTGGGTGGCCCCTGCATCCCTCTTCCCATCTCCTCTCAATCCCTGCGCACACAAGGAGCGGCCATCAGTCTCCATAGTAACCGTTACCCCTGGCCTCCGAAGGCCCCAAGCCTGACCTCCGGGCAGGCCCCATCTCCCAGAGAAAGGCATCCTGGCCTGCCTCCTGGAGGAGGGGGCTCGGGGGTCTCCGGCTGGGCTGGTTTCTGCAGCCGCTTTTGGGGGCGCCTCAGTTTTCTCGGCCAGAGAGGGGCTAAGGGACACAGCCAGAGCCTCTTCCCAGGTCAAGGGGTGGGGGCAGCTTCTTCCTCCCACACTCTTTGCGTGCGTACTGAGCGCCTGGAATGCACGTGGTGGGCCTGGCTCTGGGCACCGGGGACCCAGTCCCTGAGCAGCTGACATTCTAGGAGGGAGCCAGGCAGTAAACAAGCAAACAACTTGAACTTTCCGCGGGAGCTACAAAGAACATAAACAAAGGGATGAGCAGGGCAGGCAGGCAGGAGGAACCCGGGGCAAGGTGGGGCGGTGGGGGGTGGGGAGACCCATACCGGGGAGGAGCAGGGGAGGCCACGCAGGCCTGGGGCTGGGTGAGGGAGGCTCCAGCTGGTCCCTCGGGCGCTGGGGTAGGATCACCGGGACAAGGTGGGGGATCCCCAGCCAGGCCGCTGGCCTGGGCCAGCTCCTAGCCAGCTCCGGGCCGAGGCGGCCTTCCTAAGGGCGCTGTGTCCCAGCCGGCCGCGCCACCTGCGCTGAGGGTAGTGGGAAGGAAGTGGCGGCTCCAGGTGCTCCAAGGCTGCGGGGCAGGTCCCGGCCGGCCCCGCCCCCCGTCCTCGGAGCAGGTGTCCTCAACCCTAGCGGCCGGCGGACATTCCGGGCCTCTCCCCGGGCCGCCGCAGCCTTTAGATCCCGAGCTCGGGGTCCCGAACCCTGTTCTGGGAGAGGTTAGGAAGAGGAGCAGGGTCTCCAGCGGCAGGAGGAGGGGGGCTGGGCTCAGAGCAGGTAGCAGGGTGGGCCTTGCTGGGCCGCTGCCCCCAGGCCGCCCCGCGTGTCGGTGGGAAGCTTGGCCCAGAAAGGGGGGTTCCCCTTGCTCGCAGGCTGGGGTGGGGGCTGGCGAGGCCAGGCCCCCGTGGGTCTCCCCGCCCCTCCGAGTCAGCCAAGCGGAGGTGAAACCTGAGCCCAGGTTGGGGGCGGGGCCGGCCTGCGCCTCCCCCCGGTTCCCCGCACCCTGGCCGGCGGCTGGGAGCGCGGGGCCGTGCCCGGGAGCCGCCGGGGCAGGTGAGGGCGGCGGTCGAGCGCGGGAGCGGCGAGCGGGCGGCCGTCGGGCCCCGCCGCCCAGGGCCGACCTCGTCTCTCTGCCCTCGCTCCGCAGGGCCCGCGATGGAGCCCGCTGCCAGGGGTCGCGCCCCGCCTTGAGCGCCCGGGCAGAGGGCCATGCTGCGCCGAGGGCGCCCCCGGGCGCTGGGGGCCGCCGCGCTGCTGCTGCTGCTGCTACTGCTCCTCGTCGCACTCTTGCTGCTCGGAGGGGACCCGGAGAGTGAGCACCGCGCGAGGGCCGGGCGGGCCGGGGACGCGGGATGCCGCCCCTGGCCGCTCACGCCACGTGTCCCTACAGATGAGCGGCTGCGGGGAGCTGCCGCCCTCGAGGGGGACCCGCCGGCGGGCCGCGAGGGCCACAACCGCTCTGGCTGCGTCCTGCAGCCGCCGCTGCCGCCCAAGTGCGAGGTAGGTGCGCGCAGCGCCCATCGGGGCCGCCGCGCCCCCGGCCCCGCCGCCGGAACACCTGTGGGAATCACCACACCTGGCCGGGCGGGGCGCCGAGCAGCCAGCTGGGAGCGCCTCGGCGCGCGCCTCCTGTGCCCCTGGCCTCGGTTTCCCGGTTTGTGAAGTTCAGGGGTCGGACGCCTGCCGCCCTTCCCACCTTCCCGGGCCCTGATGTCGGGTGGGGCTCCTACCCTCCAGGGTGCCGACCTGGGTGTCCCCTCCCCAGCTCCTGCACGTGGCCATCGTGTGTGCCGGACATAACTCCAGCCGGGAGGTCGTCACCCTGGTGAAGTCCATGCTCTTCTACAGGTACGGCCAGATGTCCGGCTGAGCAGGCGGCTCAGACCTGGGGAAGGGGCAAAGTCCTGGGCGAGGCCTTGGGTCTCGGGCTTCAGCCGTGACCACGGGGTGGGGGGCAGCGTCCCCACTCCTTCCCCCCTGCCGGAAGCTCCTGTTCTTTGCAGGGGGAAGTCAGGGCTTCGACTCTGAGGCCCTGGGGTGGGGGGGCAGGGGTCTCCCTCCCAGACTTACTCCCTGTCCACCCTAAAGGAAAAACCCGCTGCACCTGCACCTGGTGACCGATGCCGTGGCCAGAAACATCTTGGAGATGCTCTTCCACACGTGGCTGGTGCCTGCCCTCCGGGTCAGCTTCTATGACGCCGAGGCGCTGAAGGCAGGAGCCCTCCCCTTCCACCCCCGCGGCGTGCTGGGCTGGGCCAGGAGGGGCCTGGACCCATCACGCCTTCCTCACTCACAGCCCCAGGTCTCCTGGATCCCCAACAAGCACTACTCTGGTCTCTATGGGCTGATGAAACTGGTGCTGCCCGCCGTGCTGCCCCCGGACCTGGCCCGCGTCATTGTCCTGGACACCGACGTCACCTTCGCCTCTGACATCGCGGAGCTCTGGGCGCTTTTTGCTCACTTTTCTGGTGAGAGACCTGGGACCTTGCCCTAGCCAGTCCCCCGCACCGCCCCCCCCGGCCCCCAGCCCAGGTCCTGGGTGGCCTCAGGCAGCTGCCTCCTGCCCACTCCTCGCAGACAAGCAGCTCATCGGGCTCGTGGAGAACCAGAGCGACTGGTACCTGGGGAACCTCTGGAAGAACCACAGGCCCTGGCCTGCCTTGGGCCGGGGATTTAACACAGGTGGGGGCAGCGGCAGGCGAGGGCAGGCGGGGTGGGCTGCCGGTCAGGGCGCTGGCACCAAACACGAGGGAGTCCTACGGGAAGGACCCTGTGTGGAGGACGACAGCTCAGTCCTGGCTGAACGAGGAGACTTCAAAAGGCCATAGAAGGTGGACTCAGAGGAGAAGTGCCCTGGGCTGGGCGAATGGCCCAGTAGTTTAGATGCCACCTGGGGCAGGTGCATCTCATACCCGAGTGCCTGGGTTCAAGTCCCGGCTCCACTCCTGACTCCAGCTTCCTGCTAACGGGAGCCCCGAGAGGCAGTAAATGTTGGCCCAAGTAGCTGGCTCCCTGCCGCCCATGCGGGAGACCCAGATGGAGTTCCTGACTCCTGGCTTTGGCTTGGCCCAGCTCCAACCATTATAGGCCCTGGGGGAGAGAACGAGAGGATAGGTGATTCCCTCTCTCTCACACTCACACACACACATCTCCCATCACTGGTTTACTCCCCAAATGGCCCCAACAGCCAGCCCATGGCCAGGTAGAAGCCGGGGGCCAGGGATTCTCTGTCTTCATTAGAGCTGGAGCGGAATTAGAGCAGCCGGGACCGGAACCAGCGCTCCAGTATGGGATGCCGGCATTGCAGGCGGCGGCTTAACCAGCTGCGCACAGTGCTGCCCCTAAGCGTACCTTTTAATTCCGTTTCCCACAAACATGCTGAAGCACTATCGTACGCACTGGGTGACTCGAGCCTCGGTTTTCTCATCCACTAAATGGGGATGACTTTCATTGACCTGGGGTCACTGAGTGAGGAGATGGCTGCACCTGAGCATTGGGCTGTGACAGAGGAAGTTCATGGTCACAGCCGAACCGTCAGGAAGTACAGTCCTGTGTTGCTACAGCCTGAGAATGTGCATCAGGCGAGGCCATGCTGTGCCAGCAGCACCAAGGCCCTGCCAGGGACTTGAAGTTCCATAGCTCTATAGCAGGCTAATTTTTTTTAAAGGATTTATTTATTTATTTGAAAGAGTTACACAGAGAGAAGGAGAGGCAGAGAGAGAGAGGGGTCTTCCATCTGTTGGTTCACTCCTCCAGTTGGCCGCAATGGTTGGAGCTGTGCCAATCTGAAGCCAGGAGCCAGAAACTTTTTCCAGGTCTCCCATGCAGGTGCAGGGCCCAAGCACTTGGGCCATCCTCCACTGCTTTCCCCGGCCACAGCAGAGAGCTGGATCGGAAGTGGAGCAGCCGGGACTCGAACTGGGGCCCATATGGGATGCCAGTGCTGCAGGTGGCGGCTTTACCTGCTGTGCCACAGCGCTGGCCCTTCGGCTAATTTTTAAGTTGATCGTTTTGTATGGCCCTTGGTAGCAAGGAGGTCCCAGCCCTGCTGGGTGCAGCCTCCCCCAGACCCAGGCCTGTTGCTGCTGGCAGACTGCTGGTGCTGCAGGCCAGTGTGGCATAATGGCCTCTGAGTATCTGTACCCAGAAAGCGTAGTGAGAGGAATTTGCAGTCCCACTATAATCTTATGGGACCACCGTCACACACGTTGGTCCATCGTTGACCGAAACGTGGTCCTGCAACCTGTGACTGTCCCAGCAAGTCCATAAAAAGTAAGCATTGGAAAGCCGCCCTGGCTGCCTGGGGCTGGTGGTCCCAGGTGGGCGTGACCCCTCCCCCCCATTGGCAGGTGTGATCCTGCTGTGGCTGGGCCGGCTGCAGCAGGCCGGCTGGGAGCAGATGTGGAAGCTGACGGCTAGGCGGGAGCTCCTGACCCTGCCCGCCACCTCACTGGCTGACCAGGTGCGGGGAATCCTTGGCTGGAGCGGGGGGTGGGGTGGGGGCGGGCAGCGGCTGGGGGCTGAGGCAGGACGGGTGTCTCTGCCCAGGACATCTTCAACGCCGTCATCAAGGAGCACCCAGGGCTGGTGCAGCCGCTACCCTGCGTCTGGAATGTGCAGCTGTCGGACCACACGCTGGCCGAGCGCTGCTACTCGGAGGCCTCGGACCTCAAGGCGAGCGAGCAGCCGAGGGGCTGAGGGCTGGGGCTGGGCCAAGGCCGGGGGACCCTGCTCCACGCTCCCACCCCCCCTACTGACACCCTCCTGGGCCCCAGGTGATCCACTGGAACTCGCCGAAGAAGCTGAGGGTGAAGAACAAGCACGCGGAATTCTTCCGCAACTTCCACTTGACCTTCCTGGAGTACGATGGCAACCTCCTGCGGAGAGAGCTCTTCGGATGTCCCAGCCAGCCCCCAGCCGGGGCTGAGCAGGTGAGCGGGAGCCACGTCCCCCTGCCTGGGGGCTGCTCGGCCCCGGCCCCTATCCCCTGACCCCCCACCCCCCTCAGCTGCAGCAGGCCCTGGCGCAGCTCGACGAGGAAGATGCCTGCTTTGAGTTCCGCCAGCAGCGGCTCACCGTGCACCGTGTGCACCTGACCTTCCTGCCCCACAAGCCACCGCCTCCCCGGCCTCATGATGTCACCCTGGTAGCCCAGCTCTCCATGGACCGGTGAGGGTGCTGAGGGCAGCCTCGGCCAGCACGGTGCAGGCTGGGTCTGGATGCTTCTGAGAGGCGAGTTTGCTAGGGTAGCCGGGTGCGGTGGTAGTGAGCTGCCTGTCCTTTGAGGAATTCCAGAAGTGGGAGGCGTTGGCCATGGTGCAGGTGCCTGACACTGCCCTGCAGGAATCCTAACACGTCTGGGCCCTTAGTTTTCCCATCTGTCAAATGGGTGGGTGGGGGGGCAGGCTGGGAAGATTAAATCAGGCCAGGCTGTCAGCTGGTGGGGGCCAGCAGCGGCTAACTCTGGGGAGGTCCTCCCGCCCTCCCCGGCTCCTGACCACCGCCCTCACCCCAGGCTGCAGATGCTGGAAGTGCTGTGCAGGCACTGGCCGGGCCCCATGAGCCTGGCCTTGTACCTGACAGACGCAGAGGCCCAGCAGTTCCTGCGCTTCGTCGAGGCCTCGCCGGTGCTCTCGGCCCGGCAGGACGTGGCCTACCACGTGGTGTACCGCGAGGGTCCCCTCTACCCTGTCAACCAGCTCCGCAACGTAGCCTTGGCCCAGGCCCTGACGCCTTACGTCTTCCTCAGCGACATTGACTTCCTGCCTGCCTACTCTCTCTACGACTACCTCAGGTGGGCCTGCGTGGGGGCGGGGGCGGGGCCAGGACGCCCCTGCTCCTTCCCGGGGCTCAGTGCCCCCTGGGCGGTGGGGTGCTAGAAGCCTGCTTCTCTGGGCTGGGACACAGACGAGGGGAGCCTGGGACCAGCAGCTCCCCTTGCCTTGCGCCCACTTGTGGCTTCCAGGAAAGCTAGCCCTCCAAAGGCAAGGTCCCTGGGCCCCGACCCCAGCCCCGAGGCAGGGGCCCCACTCCCATGGGTGGTGTGCTCCTCAGGGCCTCCATCGAGCAGCTGGAGCTGGGTGGCCGGCGGAAGGCGGCCCTGGTGGTGCCCGCGTTCGAGACGCTGCACTACCGCTTCAGCTTCCCCACTTCCAAGGCGGAGCTGCTGGCTTTGCTGGACGCGGGTTCCCTCCACACCTTCAGGTAGGAGAGGCCTTGCGGGCCCCTACCCCGGCCCCCGGCCCCCTGCCGCCCCCTGCCGCCCCCAGCCCTTAAGCCTCAGCTTGGCTCCCTCCCGCTCGTGCTGCACAGGTACCACGAGTGGCCGCAGGGTCATGCGCCCACAGACTATGCCCGCTGGCGGGAGGCCCGGGTGCCGTACCGCGTGCAGTGGGCAGCCGACTACGAGCCCTACGTGGTGGTGCCGCGTGACTGTCCCCGGTACGACCCTCGCTTTGTGGGCTTCGGTTGGAACAAGGTGGCCCACGTTGTGGAGCTAGACGCACAGGTGAGGAGGGTGCCTCGTGCTCGGGTGGCGCTCCTGCAGGTCGCCCGCCCTCCTGCCCTGGCCGCGCCATGCCCTCCGTCCACCCCCTACAGGAACACGAGCTCCTGGTGCTGCCCCAGGCCTTCATCATCCACCTGCCGCACGCTCCGAGCCTCGACCTCTCCCGATTCCGCTCCAGCCCCACCTACCGCTCCTGCCTCCAGGCCCTCAAGGAGGAGTTCCACCAGGACTTGTCTCGCCGTTACGGGGCTGCCGCCCTGAAGTACCTCACCGCCCTGCAGCAGCCGCGGAGCCCGGCCTGAGCCTGGGGGCTGCGCCCTGGCCTCGGCTCCCCCCGCTCTCCCTGCAGACACTGGAGCAGCCTTCCTGTGCCCACCCTCCTGCCTGCCCTCATGCTATTTAAATTATTTAAGGTCTCTTTGGGCTGGGTCCTGGGGTCCTCTGCTTGCTGCTAACCTACGGCGGGACCCCTCCTCCTCCTCTTCCTCAATTGTACGTCCAGTTTTCGTCATTAAAAGGTTTTTTTTTAAACGTGCTTTTCCGCCTGGTCGTGGGGCAGGAGGGCGGCAGTGAGCGGGGAGGGGCCCTGGCCCGAGTGCGTCTTGCCCACCACCCTCCCCTGCCCCAGACCCAACACCATGAGGCTCAGAGACTTTATTTGGCTTTATTTAGTAAAATGTTAAAATAAATAAATACAAATTGATCAGCTGCTCTGTATCCCCCCCACCCCCTGAAAACAAAAACCAAACAAACAAAAACAAAAACTTTGAAGCACGAAACTCCAAATACAAGTTCTACCAAGACTGAATTCACAGAGGGCACAGACGACAGACAGGACTGGGGTCTGGCTGGCTCTCCTCTGGCTCCGCCCGCCCCGCCCCGCCCCGCCCCGCCAGCTGAGGGCCCAGGACACCCGGGGTGGGGGGTGGGGAGGCAGGGCCCAAAGGCTGCTGCAGGCTGCGGTGGAGCCCTCTGCGGGGGAAGAGCCCAGCTGGGGTCGTGGGATTTGGAGCCCTGCCTTCCCCTCTTTAGAGTTCCCAGCCTGGCTCTGGGGAGGTCACCCAGCTCCCTGCCCTCCACTCCAGTGGCAGGGCCAGAAAGTCCCCCCGGGGGGCACCCACACTGCTCTTGGGGTGGACAGGCAGGGTGAGAATAAGACTCCTGTCTCCGGCCAAGGGGAACGGGCGAGTCCACAGTCATTTATACAATCAAGCCCTGGAGTCTGGAGAACTCAGGCCTGAAAAATGTCCCTGGGCCACCATCCGTCCTACTTCCATAAGAGCCTCAGCCCCAAGTCTCAGCAGTTCAGCCCTTTGGATCAGCAAGAAGGATCGTATTCCCCAACAGGAGTGCAGGGGGCGCGAGAGCTGGGGGAGGGGGCCTGAGGCCTAGGGAGGCTCTGATGGCCTCTCCAGAGGTGAGTACCAGAGGCGGCTGGAAGTGAGCTGGACACGCGGTCACCCTTGGGAGGAGCTGCGCTAAGTGCACACCTCTTCACGACGCCTGTTGGGGCTGAGCCAAGCAGCAGCAGGGACAGAGAGCTGGCACTCACAGCACCAGCTGGAGGTGGCCCAGGCTGCGTGGAGACTGACTTCACACCCCCGCGGGGACTACCCCCAGCTAGCAACTCCAAGACAGGTGCAAGCAGCAGGCTCACTACCAAGGCCTAGCAAGGAAGGGCAGATCTCAGAGGTGATGAGCTCAGCGGAGGTGAGACAAGACCCAGCAGGCACCAAGCAAGACAGAATGACCTGCAGGCTCAGGAATGTGCAAGGCAGGGATGGTGGCAGCGGCAAGGCCTGCCTGATGGGGACTGCCAACAGCGGGCCTCGGCTCAGCCGCTCAGCTCCAGGCTGGGGGAGAGCTAGCAGGAGGGAAGGAGGGAGCAGCGGGGGCAGTGCTCACAGGCACCCACTGGACAGTGGAGGTCAAGGAGACCAACTGGCCAGCACGGAGCGGGGAGCAGTGTTTTGGAATCTGAGTCCAGCATGTAGGTTTGGGGGCGGGGCTGCCCTTGCAATCCACACTAGCTGAAGCAACAAAAAAAGGCTGAACCTGAACTTCAGGGGAGAAACCACACCTCACACAACTTCAGGTGAGGTCCCAGCAGCAGGTGACCCCACCTGGTGTCACGGCTTCCCACCTGCTCCTGAGAAGAGACAGGCATTGTGCAGCAGCCCCCAGCCTATGGGCACAGCCAAGTCCAAGGGGAGCGCTCCCAGACAGGATGTGCGGCCCGTGGCTGCCTCCGAACCTTGCCAACTGCTCCTACAACTAGTCCAGGCACCTCCCAGGCTCCTGGCTAGGCGCGGCACCAGGCTCTCCGCTCTGGTCCCTGGCAGCCGGGGCCCAGCTATGGGGCGCATGCAGCCAGACTCCACCTCCTGTGCTGGCCCGCGGGAAGAGGCATGGGAGGTGGCTGGTGTGGGTGAGATTCATTTTGCTCTAAGCAGCAGCTCTCCCTGGGTTCATCCGCTTTCAGGGCTCATCTCTGTGTCCCTGGACCTAACCCGGTGGAGGAGAGGCTAACGGGATGTCCTCCGCGGCCCATCACCGGGGGGCCAGGGCACGCATCCCCGCCCCAAGGCGGATGGGGGAGATGATCTGAGCCTCTCAGGTCCCTGGCTTCCTCAAGGACAGGCCACCCCTGGCCACGCCAAGACAAGCACCCTGATTCTCCCCCAGGAAGCCTGTGGGCGGCCCGAGCAGAGGACATTCCATCTCTGGTGCCCGGAGCCGGCAGGCAGAGCAAGCAAGCGAGCTTCAGACCCCTCTTCAAAGGCAAGGCAGACTGCAGAGACACGAGGTCCCCTCAAGACATCTCACTCCTTCGATCCTTCTAAGCACCCCCAGCCCTGGCCCCCACCTCGCCTGCCCACCCAGAGCAGGGCGCACAGGCCCCAGGAGCTTCGCCAGCCGTGGCCCTCAGTGGTGTCCCCTCGGCGCTCATAATGCTGGTGGCTGAAGACAGAGCAGCACCAAGGGAGGGGTCTTCCTCATCAAGGCACCAGCCTTTCACTCTAGCAACATCTGAGGCCGCGGGGCAGGGCCCTGATGCCGTGCATACCCCGTGTGGCCTTCCCAGCCTCGAGACAAGATCCCTGCACAGCAAGAGGAGGGGGGAGAAGACAGGGGGCCCCGCCCTGCCCTTCCTGGAGACTGGCCCACCGGTCCAGAGACAGAGACACAGCAAAACGTCACCATGATCAGCAGGTTCTGTGCTAAAAAATTATAACTACACGGCATTGCTCCAGTTCTGACACCTTTTTAATAGAAATCACTGTTTTTAGGAAACAAATAGCACTTTTGTAGTTTTTTTTTACAATGTTTTCTTACCTTGATCTTAATTTAAGTAACACTAGGAAGACCTCAATATCTTTTATTTTCCTTTTTAATTTAAAAAAAAGTTGTTTTTTTTTTTCCCCAGATACAAAGATTTTTGCCCTTGCATAAAAAAACAGTGGCCGACGCTGACACAGGACTCACGAAGACTCACTGGACCTCACTGGCACTAAGACGCCTACTCTACCATGCACGGTCTCGGCTACCCTTACTGTCAGCCTGAAACAGCTTCTCTATTCCTTAGTTTAGTTTTTGTTACCAAAAAGTAAACAACAAAATAAACCCTTCTTTAAAGAAGAGGAAGAGGAAGAAAAAAAAAAAACAGAACAAAACAAAAACGAAAACAAAACAAAAAGAAAAGAAAAGCGATGTCCCCATTCAATGCACACACCTGGGTCGCGTGCTGCTTCGCTCAAAGCTTCTCTTCTTATAAATATAGAAAAGGGATGGAGCTTGTTTTCAAGTAAAATCACTGATCCACCTGCTTGGCTTCCTGGACACACGGGCCCTTCTCCCCGGCGGTGGGCCGGCCGCGGGAGAGACCACGGATCACCACGGAGATGCGCGATTCACCAGGCAAGGAGGGAGGGGGTGGCGGGGACGCCGGCAGGGAGCGGAGCGCGGGGAGGCGGCCGGCGTCCACCTCTCCTGGCGCTGGGCCGCCCCGCCACGGCCCGGCATCGTAAATACTGCTTATGTGACACAGGGCCCCGCCCCTTGCTCCCTCCCAGTCCTCCCCTTCCCGCTCCTGGGCACTGGGGTTGGTTCTCCGCCGATTTCCTTTTTTGGCTTTATCATGTAAGTCTGGAAACAGGAAAGCCCACACACTCTTTGGACTCGTCTTCTCTACCCCGACCAACGGCTCGGCAAACAAGGATCTGAAACCTGCTCTCCTCCCTCCGCCCGCCCCTGCTCCCCACCCAACAAAACAGAAACAAACCCACGGTGGCTGTGGAGGCTGCTGCAGGCACACACTGGTGTATAATAGAGAGAGTAAATATATTATTTCACTTGGCATGGTGCTGGCAGGGCACCTCCAGCTGGCACTATCTCATGGAACACGGTCCAGTCTTTGCATGTACACACAGGACGAGAAGGTCAATTGGCAAACTCCGGTGCCACCTGGCACACGCATCTTCTCTCTCTCTGGAACCAAAGAACCAAAAGAATTCTGCACTTTCCAGAAGAAATCCGGCTTGGCTTAGCTGCGGTCTTCAGTGTTCTGCTCTCCTCCCCGCCGGGCCCCGCGGCTCTGCCCAGAGGTGCTGTTATTTCGTCTCTTCCCCCGGGTTACAGTTCGCTGTGCAGCTCTGGGAGGAGGGGGAGGGGGCCGGCGTGGAGGCGGCGGCGGCGGCGGCGGCAGGGGGGGTGCAGTCCGGGCCGTTGGAGATGGCCCCCGCGGCGGCCTCAGAGTCCGCGGGTTTGGAGAGGTCGATGCCGTGGATGAGGCGGATCAGCTGCTTGACCTTCTCCAGGGAGCTGTGCATCTCCTTCTGTCGGGCCAGGATGGTGTTCTTCATCTCCACGCATTTCTGCAAAGCCAGGGCGCGCGCTGAGCTCGCAGGACTGGGGCGAGGAGGGGCGCGTGGGAGGGGCCGGGAGCCAGCCCCACGAAGGCCAAAGCGGCACTGCGTGGAGTCCGGGAGTAAGGTCCCTGCAGTTGCCCGGGCAGGGGGCAGGCCTGCGTGTGTGCGCGCCACCCCAGGGGTGGACTGGGCTCTGCAGGTAGAAAACCCAGTGCGTTCTGGGTTCTGTGAGGGCCCGCGGAGGCCCATTCGTCAGTGAGAACTGAGAGGCAGGGCCCGAGGCGGACTGGTGACACGCAGGAGGTTCTACAGCGGCCCCTCCGCTCCGTCCTGACTAGTCCTCTGCCCTCAGCCTCCTGCACCTGCCGGCTCCTGTTCCAGGGGTGGGGGTGGGGGCGTGCAGTGCGGAGAAGGCAGAGGGGTGAGACAGTCCCAGGCTGTGAGGGCCGAGGCTCCCTCACTCCCACCAGGGCTGGTCCGAGCAACATAAAACCTGCCCCCGTGACGGGGGGCAGCCGGGCAGCACCGACTTCCAGGGCTCAGCCTGGTGTGGGGGAAGGGAGTGGGGAAGAGTCAGCCCTGGGAGGGGACCCGGCAGGGGTCGGCCAGCATCAGGAAAGGCTCTACGTCCCCACGGTGTCAGCGGACTGGAAGGAGACCGCCTGTCCCGGGTCAGGGGTCGGGGTCGGGGTCAGGGTCAGGGGTCGGGGTCAGGGCGGGCCAGCCGCCAGGCGAGCATCACTTACGCTGATGGAGGTGCTGAGCTGCTTCACCTTCTGCTCCAGCTGCTCTCGCTCCTGCTTCAAGTCTGAGCTCCACTTAAGTAGCTTCTGTTTCTCTTCCTCTTTCGCTGAAGAAGAAGACAGAGTTTTTAACAACAAAGGCCCTGTGCCGAGCCGAGCCTGCTCGGTGTGTTCCCCCAAGCTGGCGGAGCCCCGCAGCCAGGCACGCACCGCCCACCGGCCGTCCCACCAGTAGGATTCCACGTCTCCTCCGTCCTCCCCAGGAAACGCTCCACACGCTCCTCCACGTCTAACTTCAGAGTCCCTCAGGAAACAGGACGGCCGCTTCCCAGGGATTCCCTGCAGCGAGGGCGGGGACTCTACCTGCTTTGTAGGCGATGTAGGAGTGAACGATGGCTAAAGTTCCAGGCCACGGAATCGCCTCTTCCTTCTTCAGCATCTGAAAAGACGTTCCGAGTTTACCTGGGGGGAGCCACGGCACGCTCTTCCGTGCAACAGCAAGCTGCGGTGTCTGTGGCAACCGGCAGGCCTGGTCCGGGAGGGTTTCCGGCAGCAGGACCGCAAAGGTTCCAGGTCGGCCTGGGACCTGGCTGAGCACCCCCCTCCTGTCCCAGCCCCACAACCCCCAGCCCAGGTCGGCGGCTGGCGGCAGCTGGGACGCAGGAGCTCTGCCCTTGCTCTGACACGGGGCCGGCTTCCCGTGCCTCTCAGACACCTGGAGGAAGGGGATGAAGGCTCAGTTCCCAGCACTGAAGGGAAATCACCAGGCGGCCCCCAGCACCAGGAGGAAGAGGGGGAGCTAGTCACCGCACCGGGAGACGCTGGGATGGGGCCAGGGTCGAGGACGAAAGCAGGGTTCTCCGATCGGGATGCCACACAGCTGAGCAGGACCCCACGCCTGCTGCGCTACTGGGCTTATTTACTATTTACTCTTTGCCTATCCCCCCAAAAGCTCGAGACACATTATAATAAAGGCATATCTTAAAGGGATAAAGACACACGGGTAGTTGAGAAAAAGGGGACCAGAAACCAAACCTAGGAAGCCAGGTCAACTACGAAGTCCACGCAGTCCCCAGATAGCACTTCAGTCAGAGCTCCAAAGTGAGGAACAGCATCGAGTCAGTCGGCTACTGCCCTTTAAGGATTTTATTCCCAAAGAAGAGTTTCACAATTATAGAATGGATTTTGATTATTCTTAGTGAATGAGGGAGAATGGGAAGGCTTAGGACTTTTTATTTTTTACATTTTATTTATTTGAAAGGTAGAGAGACACGGAGAACCTGATACAGAGATGGAGAGACAGAGGTCTCAGATCTGCTGGCCTACTCCCCAAATGACCACAACAGCCAGAGCTGGGCCAGGCCTGGGCCAGGCCTAAGCCAGGAGCTGTGAACTCAACCAGGTCTCCCACGTGAGGATCAGGGACGTGAGCACTTGAGCCATCAGCTGCTGCCTCCCAGGGCGCGCCTTAGCGGGAAGCTGGGGTAAGGAGCTGAGACAGGACTCGAGCCCGGCACTCTGATATGGGATGTGGGTCCTAAGCAGCAGTTAACCTGTCCCCACAAAGTGGCCATCCTGCCTTTCACAGTGAAAGGTAAGCATTTCAAATAGAGAGAGGCAGGGCAACACGACAGAAAACCTCCCAGGCAAAGGAAGCTGTGTTAGCCACTGCTGGCCCAGGAGCACGGAGGGTGGCGGTGTGGGACAGGAGGGAGGAAGGGGCCTGAATGACAGAAGCGGGACAGGACTCTCCCCACGACAGCCGTTCTCATCCTCCGCGCCCACCCATGGGACCCACCTACCTACCTGGTCCTGACATCTGGGACAGATCCACATGCCCTTGGGAATTGTCTTCAGAGGAGGGTCTAAACAGTCCAAGTGATACACACGGGAACACGTGTCACACATCAGCAACTGGCCGCTTTTTCTGCACACGCTGCAAAAATCCTCGTGGATATCACCCTATGGATTGGGAGGGGAGGAAGGAACAGGAGAGAAGAGGAAGCATTGGAATGTTAACACGCATGTCTGGATGCTTACAAACACTGCGGGACGATCAGCGGCCACGGCGCCACGCGGCCTGCAGCACTCTACAGGGGCGTGGGAAACAGCACGGCAGTCCCCGCCTCGCCGGAGCTGAGACTCCCCACGTGGGGGCAGCGGTCCTCACTTCAAACGGGAGCTTACAGGACAGCCCACAGCGGGCCAGGGCAAAGTTAACTTCAAGGGCACAGCTCAGTACTTATGGTATTCTGGCAAAGTCCACCCCCCACGCCAGAAGTTGTGCGGCGCTGCAGCCCACGCGTCACGTGTTTCACAATACAGACAAGCAAGTCTCACGACCGTATCATTTCTGGGGCTGTCAGGAGGACTGGCAAAGAGGAAGGTAAGAAATGGAGTTTTACTAAAGCTCCTTGCTCAGGGAGGAAAAAAATACTGTGTATGTTGGTGAAATGGGCAAAGATGAAGTCAGGAGCCAATTATCCCCCTCCAAGCTTTCCGGCATGAAGACTCTGCAAAGCCAGAGCAAGAGCTGACCAAGTCAGGAGCCGGCGTTTGCTGCTCAGTGGACCGTTCTACTCTGGGATGCTCTCCCCACCCTCTGAAGGACTTCAGCAGATGGAAAAGGACAAGCAGCCCTGCCCCGCTCTCTCGTCCACACCCCGCTGTGCCAGCGTCAGCACCCAGCTAAGTCTGCCAGTGAATCCCAGCTGTTCTCTGGACGGAACAAACGCCACTGGGGAGGGAGGGCTGGAGGAGCGTGCCCGAGGTGTCCCAGCAAGCCAGCCCCAATGTGCCGCCGCACAGAGGACTTCCCACGGGGAGCAGGGATGCAGAGAGCACTGTCCCCGCCCCGTTTAATGAGGCGACCCCTCCGCCACACCACTGAAGAACACATCTCGGGCCTACGGCTTGTCTCTAAAGGAAAGAAAACCTCTGTAATTCACTGGGGTATCTGGCGGCCTAGAAAGCGGGCTGCAAGAAGTTGTAAGACACATCCCAGTGTGGAAGGATTTTAACCTTTCTTGGTTAAAACAAAACAAAACAAAACAAAACAAAAAGCTAGCTCTGGCCAGTAAAAAGATACTCAGCTACTCAGCACATGTACAAAGCACGGGCAAGCAGCCGGACAGTTGCACTTGCACGGTTTGACCCTGCAGTAACCTGGACTCTCCCGTCATTCTTTTCTGATTTGCAATGTGTTACTGCCCCGCAGCTGCTCTGCCCTGCACAGAGGAAGGGGCGGGCTCTACGCCGGGCGCTCAGAGACCCGTGGGCACTGAGAACTGCTTCCAGCCTGACACACCTTAGGAAAAGAAGCAACGACTGTTTGTATTCATTTTAAAGGCAGAGGAGATAGGGATAGGAAGACAGAGACAGAGACGTCCCATCCGCTGGCTCACTCCCTGAAAGCCCTCCACAGCTGGGGGCTGAGTGAGGCTGAAGCCAGGAGCCCAGGTCTCCATCCAGGTCTCCCATGTGGATGGCAGGGACTCAAGTATTCGAGCCACCAGCTGCTTGCCGCCTCCTCGGGTGCACAACAGCAGGAAGCTGGAACTGGGGGCAGAGCAGGGACTCAGGCCCAGGCGCTCCAGTGCAGGAAGCGGGCGAGCTAGGCAGCGGCAGACACTCGGCCCGCTCCTTCTCAAACTCAGGCTGCAGCTGCCGTCACCCTTAGACGGCTGCTCCTCCTTGAACCTGAGCCCCTGCTTGTCAGTCTGCAGCTCTACGAAGCTTATTTGAAAACTTGATGGTTTCGGAAACTGTTTCACGTGAACCACAGGTGAAATCACCAGTGATGAGGAGCGAGACCAACGGGGCATCTTCTCAGGGGACCTGTCAGGGCGCAGAGAGCTCTGCTCACTTGCCTTCGCTCCTGAGTGAAGGGGGCAGCACCGCGCAGAAGGCAGACAAAGGTTAAATAACTCCTCCCGGGCTCCTCAAGCACAGAAAACTCGCTACCCTACTTAGACACCCCGCACCTGTGTGCCCACGTCAGGATTCCCTTCCAGTCCTAATATTACTGAGGCCCCAGAGAGCTTTGGTTCATGTGAGTCATACGTGGTGAAATTTGCTGTATTAGAAGTTTAAAAACCTTACATTTTGAAACAGTTACAGAATCATAGAAAGTTATAAAAATAGCCCACTGAAAAGTCTGAACCCCCCAGCTGACAGCCAAGTACACTTTCCAGTAGCATCCGAGGATGACACTGTCACACGTCACGCCGTAGGGCTCTGGGACAGGGAGAGAACGGCAAATGACGCTCTAAGGATTATCATGAAAGGAGTTTTGATTCTACAACCCCCTGCAAGGGCCTCAGGGACCCCCCAGGCCACACTGGAGCACTGCTGCCCAAAGAAACAGATACACAAAGCCAAGGTATTTCATGCATCCAGCGGAGCAAGCCCACGGAGGCACTGCACCGGCTTCTCCCACTGGCCAAGTGATTCCCATCACCCAACGGAAGCGGGAAGACGACCAGCCCAGGACTGCTGCTAGGTGTGGAGGAGTCGCCTCTCATGTTATAATTCTGTCAACGCATCAGTCCCCACTCAGGAAAACCATGACGGTGGCACATCCCGCAGAGAGGCTGTGGCGGGCGGGGCCTTCCTGCCACCACGACGCCGGCAGCGGCACTGCTCCATTCATGTTGCTGGCCCCCGCTGCCCAGGCAGGAACGCACGGAGCCCTGCCACGGTGGGGACCCCGTCACAGGAGGAGTCAATCATCTCTAAACTGGGTCTAACTCAGGAAGTTCTGAACGCATTTAGTGGTCTTAGAGAAACTTCTCTTTTACCATTAGACTTCTGAAATGAGCAATGCTCGCATTTTAGGTGAACGCTGGCAGGCGTTTTTAGGCTGTGATTTGGTCCGAGTGGATCTTTTTGGGTTCAATCTCTCAAATCTAGAAAGCCTCTAATCTAAAAAAAAAAATCAAACACAAGTGGCATTGTGTAGGCAAGCTTCACGTGAGGAACCACAAAATCATCTGTCCGCAGCATCTGCGCTGCACCCCAGAGAGGGGACTCCCCTTCACCAGAGGGGAGGCTGGGACAGTGCCCAGTGCCAGCACACGAGGCTTCCGACAGGGGTTCCGGGGGCTCACGTCCAGGACGGCACCTGTGACGGATGCCGAACGTCAGGAAAGCTGCGCAGAGCCCAGAAGCTTCAGTGCAGTGAGCCTGAGGCCGCGAGCCCCGACCACCAAGGAAAGCGGTCCAAGACGGAACTCCCCTATGCTGCGGCCCTCCAGAGACAACCCTCCCTTTCCTGCCTGTGGCTGTCGCTGTCTCTGCAGAGGGGTGTGTCATTAGTGAGTCCCGAGAACCATCAAGTTCAAGGTTATTGTACCTGAAGATGATCAAAGACGAGCTCTGTGATTCACAAAGGACTGGGACACGCGCAAAGTCAAATGCCTGGTTTCTCTCCTCCAATCTGCTCCTCTCATCATCATAATGGCAGCTCCATCATTCTACAGTTGTTTAGGTCACAAACTTTCTTTTTCCCCCAAAGATTTATTGATTGATTTCAAAGAAAGTGACAGAGAGAGGGAGACACAGAGAGATCTTCTATTCCCTGGTTTACTCCCCAGATGGCTGCAATGGCCAGGGTTGGGCCAGGCCAAAGCCAGGTGTCAGGGCTTTTAATTCAGGTCTCTCACACAGGTGGCAGGGGCCCGAACATTTGGGCCATCTTCTACAAACCATTAGCAGGGAACAGGACTGGAAGTGGAGCAGCCGGGACTAAAACTGGCGCCCATATGGGGTGCCTGTGTAACAAGTGGCAGCTTTACCCGCTAGCCCCAGGTCACAACTTTTGATTTGACTACTCTCTTTCTCACACATCTTTTAAGATTTACTTATTTATTTGAAAGTCAGAGTGACAGAGAGGGAGGGAGAGACAGAGATCTTCTATCTGCTGCTTCATTCCCCAAATGCCTACCCTCTACCCCCAATAAGTAGAGCTAGGTCAGGACAAATCCAGGAGCCAGGAACTCCATCCAGGTCTCTCACATGCGTGGCAGGAACCCAAGCACTTGGGCCATCACCTGCTGCTTCCTGGGCACATTAGCAGGAAGCTGGATCAGAAGCAGAGGCAGGGTTCAAACCAGGCCCTCTGCTGTGGGATGTGGGTGTCCCAAGCGGCAGCTTCACCTGCTATGCCACAACACCCCGCCCCTCATATCTCATTTTCAATCTGGCTTTTCTGCATCTCTACTTCCAGCACCCTACTGGGTCAAGCCATCACTGCCGTCTCTTGCCCGGATGATTGCAACAGCCTCTAACTGGTCTCCCGGCTTCCACCCTACTCTCTCACAGTACTCTCTCCATGTTTCAGACACAGTAACCCTTTTAAAAATCTAGGTCAATCTTGCAAACAGCTTAAAAATAATAAACCGCAGGCAAGAGTCATCAAATGTTGCTGAGACCATTGGCTAACAGTTTGCTGGGAAATTCACACAGACTCAAAGCTATGTTCACAGAGGAAAAGGGCACTTATTACAAGTGGAAAATTTTGATGGAAACTACGAGACAGAAGGTGACATCACCAACAACGGACTGACTCACGTCACGTGCCTTCTGCCACGATGCACTGAGAAGGAACTGTCATCACATATTTAGTGTTCCTACAAAAACACATGCCCTTAATCTATTCTTGAGGGAACAATCAGACAACCCAGAGAGAGAGAGAGCAATCAACATAGCAACGGCCTATTCTTAATGTCAGTGTAATAAAAGACAAAGCAATCCGGAGGAACTCTTCTACAGGAAAGGATACTAGAGACCACATCATGACATAATGTCATCAGTGGCCTCGGATTGGAACCTGGAGCAGAAAGTAGTGTCACAAAGGCAATTACTGGGACAACTGGAGAAATCTGATAATGACTGTATGCTGTTATATGCTAATATCTGATCAATGTTAAATTTCCTATTTGATATACAAGAGAATATCTTTGTTCTTAGGAGATAGACGCTGAAATGTTTTAGGGTAAAGATCCATGAGGTCTGTAATGGCCGGCGTCGCGGCTCACTAGGCTAATCCTCCGCCTTGCAGTGCCAGCACACCGGGTTCTAGTCCCGGTCGGGGCGCCGGATTCTGTCCCGGTTGCCCCTCTTCCAGGCCAGCTCTCTGCTGTGGCCAGGGAGTGCAGTGGAGGATGGCCCAAGTGCTTGGGCCCTGCACCCCATGGGAGACCAGGAGAAGTACCTGGCTCCTAGCTTCGGATCAGCGCGGTGCGCCAGCCGCAGTGCGCTGGCCAAGGCGGCCATTGGAGGGTGAACCAACGGCAAAAAAGAAGACCTTCCTCTCTGTCTCCCTCTCACTGTCCACTCTGCCTGTCAAAAAAAAAAAAAAAAAAAAAAAAATCCATGAGGTCTGTAATAACTTAGCTTGTTCAGCAAAAAAGGAGTGTATGTGTAGTATTAACCAGTAAATCTAGGTAGAGGGTACAAATTTGTTCTTCATATTGTTATTGCAACTTCTCTGTGGATTTGACAATTTTCAAAATAAAAAACTGAAGCAACACGTCGGTCCTCTAGTGGTCCTCTGGTCATCGCCCTGCAGTGGTCGCCCACTTTCCTTAGAGTAAAAGCTGCCAAGCCCCGCGTGACCGGCTCTGCCGCCTCGGGGCCCACCTCCCACCACTGTGGCTCCTTTGGTCTTCTTGCTTGTCCTCAGCTGGGCTGCAGACACGCACCAGGGGCCCGTGCACTGCCGCTCCCTCTGCACAGAGGCTTGCTCCTCCACCCGAGCTGGGAGGCCTCCCTCTGCACTCTTCACACCACGGCAGCCTCCTGCCCTCGTGTCCAGGCCCCCGGTCTGTCCATTTTTCTTCAGAGCACTCGCCGCTACCTGACACGTGACATGACCACTCACTTATCACTTGCCTCTCCAGGGAATACGAGCTCCTTGAGGGCAGGGAGTCCCCTGCTGAGGCTCCAGCCTCCACAATGGCACTGGCTGGCCAAGCATGTGTGCAGCCCCCAGGGCTCTCTAAATGCTCATTTGAAACTGTAAGCGCGAGTTCACACTCCTGCAGTCTCTGGGCTGCCAAGAATCGGACACTTTTTCAGGAACCTGTCCCTCATCGACTCTGCTGAATAAAGTTGCTCCACAGGACATTTCCGGCTTCCAAAACTGTGCCTCAAGCGACACACGTGGGAACAAACGCCTCAGCCAGTCCCCTACCCGCAGACGCAGCTGACGAGGCCTCGCGCACGTCTCAACCACGAGAGCTGCCCGCCCCGCCCTACCCCGAGACTCTGGTGGGCGCCCTGCTGCTGCTGCTGCTGGTGTGAGTCTCCCTGCCAGGAGGGCCCACGGCCCGGGAAAAAGCTCCTCCCACGGCGTGCAGAGCGTCCTACGGGGCTCACTGCCGCCCAGGGTTAGTGAGGACACAACACAGGGTAACGGGATTCCCGATTCCAGCTCTCAGAAAGAGCACACGCTTTCCCAAGTTACTTACGTCTGTGGAGGTGGGGCTGGGCAGGGACACAGGCTGGACAGGTGCAGGGAAAGTGAATGTGGTCTCTGTCTTTTCACTTTCAGGGGAGTCAGGATGACTGGATGGGGGGGATGTTGGGGTAAGGGCTCCAAACCCCAGCACTGCATTGTATTTTGGAGGACGACCTATATACCGAGAGAAGGGAACAAAAGGGGAGAGGGGGAGGGGAGAAAGGGAAAATGATCTTACATACCTTCGGCCAGTGTTCCTCATTGGCTAGCATGGAAAAGGAAGTGAGGGGGCAGACAGAAGGTTAATACAACAGTCTCGAAGGAAGGAAGAGAAGCAAAGATTTAAACGTTATTAGAAACAACTACACGAATGTCGAAAGGGAGGCTAAGAGAGCCTTGGAGGAAGACAGAAGGTGCTGGCTTAGACCGAGAGACCGCACCGTGGAACGGATCACGGGCAAGTCCCCAGACTATTAAGTGCGAGACTCCTACAGCGAGAATGAGATGCCGACGCCCCATGGAGCCAGCAAAAGAAGTTACTTCATTGTTTCCTGTCTTTTCCATTACTGTTCTCTGTGGTTTTCCTGCAATCGTCGTTCTTATCAAAATACAGATTTTCTCAGTTTTCTCAAACCAATTTAGTTAGGATTTCTGTTTCTCCTTTCTCTGCTCTTCATATTTTGGTCATTTCACTGCTTGTGAGAGAGGAAAGTGAGGAGGCAAAATTCAGGCTGACTGCGCCTCCTCCAGCTGTCAGTGCTCAGACGCTCTTGTCTGAGCAATGATTCTAACAGCTTTTGGCCCAGACACCCTCCCCAGTTAACTGAGCTGTTTTCCACTGACACATCACACAGACGCTGGTGAACTCCATGTCTAAGAACCAAGGTTCTAACCTAGAGAGATGACTTCAGCTCTCAGCTCAAAGGATCTAAAAATGAGCCCTGTGGGTGCAGCAGGTCTCGGCTGACCATGCTTGCCTTACCACGCTGCAGTGAGGACCTTGTGTTTGAAGGGCCAGGTCAGGGCTTCTGAGCTGGGGGCGACCCTCCGTGCCAGCCCAGCACACCGCAAGGGCAAAGAAGAGGCAGAGGGGCGCGCAAGCGCTGCAAGTGCTGCTGAGTGGCGTGTGAGACTGTAACTTGGGCAGCAGTCAGATTACGCACAGGAGTCATGGCTCAGCGAGACACTGCACAGACACTACCTGTGCTGAACTGACGACGTCTCCCACACAGGCCTGTCTGCTGCTGGAAGGGGAAGCAGGAAATGAATGCTCTCTGTTTACCTACGGGAGAGCACATCCACGCACTGTGAATGAGGTTTTTATCCTCTGACCTTGGCAACAGAGACCAAGGTCTTTCTGCTCATCTGATCCTTATGCTCTTAGCAGCACTCCCACCAGCAGGCCAATTAATTGTGGCCTCAGGCTGGGGGGGGCTCCTTTCTGAGGACTGCCTCAGAGGTCACCAAAAAAAACCACAAAAACCTCCCCAATCCAAAAACAAAACAAAAAATAACCTACAGCACTGCTTACTGTGGCCCAGGAATCAACATAAAGCAATCGCTTAGAGCTCCCCATGTAAATATCTGAGGCTACTTGGAGGACAAGACTGATCAAACCTCAGAACAGGTCACCTGGGGGGCTGACGCCTCTTTTCGTGGGGAAGGGAAGATGATGACATAGCTGTGGTGCTGCCTAAAGCAGGTAGGGTCGGGGTGACCTCAGCTCTGATCTGAGAGCGAGTATGCATGTGCAAACATTAGTATGCGACTCCACTCGCGCCACAACCTCGCTAGCCTGGAACTATAATTCAGGGACACATTACCATGTGGAGAGAGGGACCTTGGGATGCATTACTGACATCAAGGAACAATTTCACTACCTTGTTTATGTGCTCAAACCCTCAGCTATGAAGACCAATTTAGATCCGCACAGTGAGAGCTGCTGCCGCCATTCCTCCTGCCCTGAGGGGCAGGCGGCGGCCCGTGGGGGAAAGGCGCTCTGTAGCAACTTCTGCTTTGGGGAGCCTATTTTGACAGCGGCCTCTGCTTCCCTAGGTAGAGGCGCCCGGTTCAGCACCCTCGTTCTCTCCTCCTGGAAAGTCTGCCACGCACAGGAACTCAGAGTCACACTCTGGGCAGCAGGAGGACTGAGACACTATTAAGAACTCCTTGGCAACGGCAGTGTGCTGCGTTCTGCTTAATGATGCTAACACGCTTCCTCTACACAGTGTTCTGTCCACTGTGCTATTCACGGCCAGCCTGCGAGGCTCAGGACAGAGCTGCCGCATTAAGCCATCCTCCCGAGTCAGCTTTTGATTCAGCATACAGAACTCTCACAAGACATCCCACCTCCCTCCCTGCTGCCCAGTTCTCAAAGAACAAACAGTAAGCCTACACTCAAGGGATAGAGCAGTTTAGCCCTAGGACGATGGGAGGAGGGCGGGAGAAGAAACGCAACACAGAAAGCGAAAGCAACAGCAAGGAAGATACCAGAGGGGACTCACCTCTCTTCCGGGTCCCAGGATGCATTGTGCTGTTCAGGTACGTGACGGCACTCTTCTTACGCTATGAGGAGTGAAGAAGCAAAGGTGACTGGTTGAAGAACAGGATCAGTCCTTACACTGGCACAGCTAAAGCCCCAGCACCACACGCCTGTGAACATGCCCAACAGCTAGCGTGTAGCACCCCAAGGTCTCAGTGCTAAGGGTCTTACTGCAGGTCCCCGGATCTCAGAGAGGTCTGCCTCTGCGTAAGTGACAGCTGTGTTTCAGTCAGGGTGAACTGAAACTATGAGATGGGCTTGCGGCTGTTCAAACGGAGATGGAAAACCTTGGGCGTAGGCGGTGGGAGGTAAAGAGCAGACAGTGTGGCGAGCCAGAGATGCCGCCATCATCCCAGCGCTGCGCAAGCGCAGTCGGGCGCTGCACTTCCAGCGAGTTTTCAGGTTGCAGGCCTCAACCAAGCCCTAAGTAAGAGCAGAGGGAGAGGAAGGGCCGTGTGCGGCAGGAGTACCTCTGGCTCGAAGACTGCTCCGCTGTACACTGGGTTTGCTGTTGTTCTTCTTTTCCGTTCTTGCCTCTTACTTTGGATTTCTTGGGAAAAGAAAAGGTCTGAATTAAAAGAGACATCTGGAGAACCTAAAAACCTTAACCTCATTCTCTTCTCTGTCGGCTTCCCACAACCCATCAGGAACAGCGGGCTGTTTCAGAGACAAGCACACTGCTGGAAGCACCCAGGTGGGGCCACCCACTTCACCTCCTGGACAGCAAGACCACATGTCCCACAGGGTGGCTCTCTGTGACTCAGAGATTAAAAGTGGTCAACGCTTATGAACCAACTGTCCTGACTTATTTTTAGTTGCTGTGTATATAGGTCGGACAAAGTTTATCCATGGGCTTAGGCTAAATAACCAAAGTTCATTCTTGAATTAAACAACCACGACAGGTGGGGCTCTGTAACTGTCCTAACAGGCTGGTGATCTGGAAGGACAGATAAAGGCTTCTCAGAGGAGCGTCCTCCTAAAGTGAACAGAGTCACCTTGGGGCAGCACGTGGGGAGGCTTTCTCGGGTCAGTGACGCTGATGATGGCAGGGTGGGGAGGGCCTGGATGGCAGACAGAGGGAAGGCAACTTCTCTAAAGGAAATCAAGTCCGCACTGGCTGAATCATGCTCTATTTGTGTGCCACTTTTCTGTTCTAGGAATTCAATCAAACACCATTTTCAGGAATAGAACGGTGGGCCAGAAAGAAGGTAATGCCAAGAATATCTTCTCTTACCTTCTAGATGGTCATGTGTTACCAACCCCAGAGACACCATGAAGGCAAGTTTCTGTGTCGGAAAAACAGAAGAACAGGCTTCAGTCGGGGTTCTCACAAAGCCAACTGCAGTTCCCAACAGACACCAGGGAAAGCCAGCCCCGTGGGCAGGTGGCTCAGAGGAGGCTGGAGTCAGAGGAGCCAAGAGCAGATTACAGAGCCACTCCGTGGCCTTCTGGGCTCAGGAGGCCAAAGAGAAGGACTGGGGCCTGCATCTCCCACCTCAAGGATGAGGCCACTATCGCCAGTGACCTGAGCTTTGTTTTGTTTTTCCCCCAGAAAAATCCTTTTAAGATTGTTGCCCACATTCCACAAAAGGAGAAAACCTCTTAAAGGGAAGAGGACTTAGAGGATTTACACACCAAAAATGTGCCAAGGGTTTTAAAGAGTCTCCCATACCACATGCTCCAAATTCCAAGCACTGCACTGGTCTACAGCCAGGTCAGAGTGCCGTACGCTGTTTACTGCCGTTCACAGGGAAATGCTCACTCGAGGCTAAATGAGGTTAAGGAGTGTCAGCAGGCAGTTCTGCTTACCACTCACTTTTCTTTTCTTTTTTTTTTTTTTCCTTTTCTTTTTTTGACAGGCAGAGTTAGACAGAGAGAGAGAGAGAAGAGAGAGAGAGAGAAAAGTCTTCCTTTTTCCGTTGGTTCACCTCCCAAATGGCCAGTACAGCCGGCACGCTGCACTGATCTGAAGCCAGGAGCCAGGTGCTTCTGGTCTCCCATGCGGGTGCAGGGCCCAAAGACGTGGGCCATCCTCCACTGCACTCCCGGGCCACAGCAGAGAGCTGGACTGGAAGAGGAGCAACCAGGACAGAATCCGGCACCCCGACCGGGACTAGAACCCGGGGTGCCGGCGCCGCAGGTGGAGGATTAGCCTATTGCACTGCGGCGCTGGCCTACCACTGACTTTTCAATCAAACACACACTAAGAATCACGGAGTGATTTCTTTCTGAAGGCCACTCTCAGGGCTCCAGTAGAAGCGGGTGGATTAGAACACTGTACCCAGAGTGAGACTGATTTCTGCTCTTCCCTTTGGTCGTATATGATCTGAAAAGTTCATTGTCATTTTTCATGTAATGTCTGGGAGTGATTTTTTTCTTTCAAAACATTTTTATTTATTTGAAAGGTAGAATTACAGAGAGAGGTTTTCCATCTGCTACTTCACTCTTTTTTTTTAAGATCTATTTATTTGATAAATAAATAAATAAACTATTGAAATCTTTACTTAATGTATGCTAAACTGATCTTCTGTATATAAAGAGAATCGAAAATGAATCTTGATGTGAATGGAACGGGAGAGGGAGTGGGAAAGGGGAGGGTTGTGGGTGGGAGGGACGTTATGGGGGAGAAGCCATTGTAATCCATAAGCTGTACTTTGGAAATTTATATTCATTAAATAAAAGTTAAAAATAAAAAAAAGATTTATTTATTTGAAAGTCAGAGTTACACAGAGAGAAGAGAGGCAGAGAGAGAGAGCGCTTCCATTTGCTGGTTCACTCTCTAAAAGGCCGCAATGGCTAGGGCTGGGCCAGGCCGCAGCCAGGAGCCAGGAGCTTCTTCTGGGTCTCTCACATGGGTGCAGGTGCCTAAGGACTTGGACTGTACTCTGCTGCTTTCCCAGGTGCATTAGCAGGGAGCTGGATCAGAAATGGAGCAGCCGGGACTCAGCTAGTGCCCATGGAAAGCTAGAATTGCCATTGGCAGGCAGTGGGTTAACCCACCATGCCACCATAGTGGTTTCTGATTATGCCAAATAATACATTGTCAGTTTCTTTCTCTGATGAGTAAACACCATCATCAGTTGATGAGAGACATACTCCCCTAGAGTTTTAGGCCCAGCTGGGTCTTTGTCCCCAACATTAACTATTAGGCTGCTTTGGCCTATTCAAGACTCTCACGCAAGTGAGAACATGGAGATGCCCTTGTTTTAAAAACTCAAGTGGGCACCTATCCCCTTGACAGCCAGAATACTCTGGTAAAGAAAAGCAGTCTTGGACTCACTGCCTACTTTCTATGCTGCACACTGAAATGGGGATACATTTTGTGGTTCCCAATGAACTATATTGCTACTTTTAACCATTCCTTCAAAATATAACCAGATCACACAAGGCTGTCCCTCAACTACTCCCTAGTAACACTGCAGCGTGCACCCAGAGAGTCAGATCACCCAGTACCAGCACCTTTTCTGGCTCCTCACATCCAACTCACCAGTTTAGATCAAGCTCATAACATAAATATTACGTAAAAAACAGAAACAAAAACAAAAACCCTCTCTTGTGGAATGATAGAAGTTGTCAAGAACTTGTATCATATACATACACACCCAAACCCATACACATAAGAGCTAATTTAGTCTCTTTATAAAGGTAGTGACTGTGCCAATGCAAAGGTGGCCTATCTGCCACCATCCATGATGGTCCCTGATTGCCCATACTGTGTCATTGACATAAGATAGCCTTCAGTTTCCTTTGATAAAGAAATCCTGCCAATAGTTTGTTCTATTCTTCCTGCTCCAAGCCTGATGCTTGTCACCACCTCTGTGCATGGTTTAATGAGTTTCTCAGCAAGTTGTGTGACTAGCACCTCTTTTCATGGTTCAGGTTTTGGTCCCTTCTTTAAAGATAAAAGTAAAAATTCATTTCATATCAGAAAGAATTACATTCCATACTTGTTTTAGAAAAACCCAGACTGGCTTAATAAATCACCGCTTTAAAAAACATGACACAAAGCTTTGATGGCTTCCTGCCACTACTTGACAAGGTTTCATTCCCAAGAATGCACTGAGAATAGAGGGAAATGGATTACCGGGCCAATAAAACCCAACCACCAGACAGTCATCATCAGGTTACCTGTCCACATCTTTCTTTTACAGGCGCTGTGCAAAAGCATCAAACTAAAATACGCTCTTGTCCAAGGACAGATCTGTATTCTGTATTTGCATGAGGGTCTTATTTGCAATTTATATTTATGATTCTATATAAACTGTGCTATGGATGTTACTATTTTCATTCCTTCATTTAAAAAATTACTTATTTACATGAGAGGCAGAGAGAGATAGAGACAGACAAGGAGCTTTCGAGTGTTGGTTCACTCCCCAAATGCCCACAATGGCTAGAGCAGGGCCAGGCCAAAGCCAGGAACTGGGAACTCAACCCAGGTCTCTCCCATGGGTGCCAGGAACCCAGTTATTTGAGTCATCACTACTGCCCCTCAGGGTCTGTGCTAACTGAAAGCTGGAGTCAGGTGCTGGAGTGCAGGTCACACCCAGGTCCTCCAATACGAGTCACGTGTGTCCTCACCAGCATCGTAACTGCCTGCCTAACGTCGGCCCCTCATTCTTACTTTTAAAAAGTTTTTTTTTTTTAAATTCATTTTTATTTATTTGAAAGGCAGAAAACCGGGGCTAGGGGAAAGAGAGAGAGAATGATTTAAAAATGTCTTCCATCCACTAGCTCATACTCCCCAGATGCCTGCAACAGCTGGGCTGTCGGGCTGAAGCCCATACCAGGAACTCAGCCGTCACCTGCTGCTTCCCAGTACCTTCAGCAGGAAGCCGGGTTGGAAGTGGAGGCGGGACTCTATTTCAGGCACTCTAATACGGGACGTGGGTGTCCTGAGTGGTAGCTTCACCATGGCACCACAATGCCTAGCCCTTATCCCTACTTTTAGGTTTCAGTAACTCCTTTTGAACTACTAATTCATTTGGGATTTGGAATTCTAATACAATAAACTGGTAATAACAAAAATGCACATTTAACAAGTGTAATCAATAATATCAACAGCTATTAGCTGGGTAAACTGGACATCTGTAAACGTCAGCCGAGGCAGCATACTCATCATGAGGAACGAGACAGGACAGCCGGGAGAACTACGTTAGATGCACTTCAAATCTGTAGCAGGTGTATGAACAACATGGCTTTAAAGCTTTCCTTTCAGACACCCAAAATGCCTACGTGCCGGGGCGTGCACACACCCTGAGGACCACATTCTAGGAAACCTACCCTCGGCCGACCTGATTTGCCAACACCGTTGCTGACTAACCGGGAAGCACGAGATAAGGCACATCAGCCCACTCCCTGGCAGACGTCTGCTCTGGCGTGTGAGAAAAACCACGCGCCGCAGGCTGCGCCATGCCTCTGCAGAGAGGAACGTACCTGAGGGTTCTCTTCCCGTTTTGGTTTGGGTGCAGCAGGTGGGGTGATGGTACGGCTCTCTGTTTGCTTCTCATCCGTTTCTGTGTGGGATTTAACTGTCTAGGAGAAGAAGATCAGAAGGGAATTCAGAATTCATTTTACTAGAAGCATGAACACACAGAGCAGTTCAACTACAGCCACGAGGAGTGAGAGGAGCACATACTCAGTGTGGGACACATGAAGAGAGGGGTTCATGTTACGAACTTCATGCTGCATGGGGTGGGCTGGGGCAAAATGGGAAGCCCCAGTTTAAGTCAGCACATTGCATAACTGGAGCAGATATGTACTACAGTCTAAGCTCTATGAAAGAAAAATGTGGTTAATTTCTACGTAGAAGAAGGAAGCAGAGGCTGCTCTGATTTCAATGTATTTTGGGACATGGGGGTAGTTTCCCCAGGAGCAAACCCACTCATTACACGTGGGCCACCCCAGCTTACTGCACGGGTAAGATCTGAAGGATGCTGAACTCTTCTTACACACAGGCTCTTCTGTTTCGGTACAAGTTCAGAGTCTAAGGGAGATGGCAGAACTACCTGTCCCTGGGACATTTACAACCTGCCCGTATGACCCATCTGAGGAGAGATGCAGTTGCCAAGGAAAGCCATTCCCACCCCTCTTCTTCCAGAAGCATCCACACAAACAGCAGAAACACTAGTTGCAGTAGTAGCTTCCAACACAAATGGTAGCTCACAAGTTCGTCAGCCGGGCTTGCATCACTGTTCTCAACGTGGTCTGATGGCTAATTCAGCTTATAAAGTCCGCTGTAAATACTGAAATGATTTTACAACAGTGGATATAAAGCTGTAAATACAAGCCTAAGTTACTTTTTCAAAACTGAGAAGAGAATGTGGCCACAATGGTCTTTTCCTATGGTGACATCATATAATTGAATAAGTGAGGATGAAATTATCTGATTGTTGATGGGCAGGAGTCAAGTGAAAGACCTCAGTCCCACGCACAGGACACTACAGGTTCTCAAAAATCATCCTACTGTGAGACGAAAAAATAACCAAATCACAAAGATCTTCCACCTTCTTTCCTGGCCACTTCCAGATCTTCTCTGTGTTTCTCAAGTTACTACGTTACGAAAGTGTTAGCACCTGTCTTTTTGAGGCAGTAGCCACCACTGCTCTGGACCACAAATGCTGCCCTGAGTTCTACTTTCTAGCTGGTGTGCTGTCACGTTGCCACCACTACGCCACAAGCTGCATGGCAGTGGGGACTGGATTATGCACCCCTTGTTTGGGTGCCCTTTGTGTCCAGGATTGTGCCTTGAGCAGAACAGGGACCAAGTGGAGAGCTGACGGATCTTCTGAGCAAGAAGCAGGACCTACCAGGAGAATCACTGGAGTTCTCCCTTCTTTTCGCTCCCTCCCTGAGTTTTTAACCAAAAGGTACACATCCCATCTATACAACAAACCACCACTGGGAAAGTTGTCTATAGGGATGTAGCTGAGGCCCTTAGATGACCACAGTTCTTTGAATGTGCAGGCCAGAAGTACGAGGCAGGAGGGAGAGGAGACGTGCACTCTACGGGTGCCGCTCCATTGCAAAGCTACGTGAAGTTCCTGGGAGTCTCTTACTCCCAAGCCAAGGTTGAACGAGGCGCTCAGAGGCCTCTGGGGAAGGGTCAATCAATTCCTCTCCACTAAGTTCAAATTTCTCTCTCACACAAGAGTACAGTCATACAACTGCTAGATAAGGAATATCAAGAAGTATAAAAAAAAAATCAAAACATTAGGGAGGGTGTCTTTCTCTCCCAGATCTCCTGCTCCGGGCGAAGCCAGCTGCCAGGCTGCGAGCAGCACCATCAAGAGGCCCAAGTGGTGAGGAACGGAACCTCCTGCCAACAGCCAGAGAAGCCAGGCCTGCCCACGTGGCTGGGCTTAGCGATGATTATCCAGCCCCCGCCAGGACAGACTGCAGCCCTGGCTAACGAGCTCACTGCAAACTTGTGAGGGACCCTGAGCCAGAAGCACGCAGCTCAGCCACGGCCAGAAGGCAGCAGAACGACCAATTCAAAGCACTGAGAGGAAAATCTTCCATCAACCAAGGACTCCACATCCTGCAAAATTATTCCTCAAAGTGAAGGAGAACAGAAGACGCTCCCGGAAAGCATCGAAGATGTTCACGGATACACCTGCCCAGAAAGAAGCTCTAAAGGAGTCTTCAAGCAGGAATGAAGGAACCGAAGACAGGAGTAGCTGCAAGCTACCTGAAGAAGTAAGGACTCCAGTAAAGCTGCTACACAGGTAAACATTACGCTAGTACCACAGTATTTTTGATTTGTAACGTCTCATTTTGTTTTCTAAGTGATTAAAAAACAAATGCATAACACAATGATTATAAATCTATATTAGTGAGCACACAATGCATACAGATTTTAATTTGTGACAATAACAGCATGAGGGAGGGAATCACAGCTAGAGCAACAGAATTTTGGGATATTAATGAAACTAAGCTAGGGCCAGTTCAAACTAGATTGCTAAAATTTTATGAATGTTAACTATACTCTCCATGGGAACCATTATGAAAATATTTAAAACATACACTGAAGAGGACATTAGAGGGCATGAAAATGGTACATCAGGAAAAAAAAAATACCAAAGACGACAGTATTTCAGGAGTTAAAGAACAAAAAAGGTGAAAGATACGTGGAAAGCAAGTAAAATGGCACAAGTCCTTCCTCCCAGTGATCATGCTAAGTGTCAGCAGATTAGAGTCTGTAAGCCAGTTATAAGCTATCTGCTGGATACTCATTATAGGGCGAAAGACACACAGAGGCTGGTGGGTAAAGGATGGGAAGGGCTATTTCATGGACTCAGTAGCTAACAGGGTTTAGGAATGGCTACCGTGCCATTAGACAAAACTAACTTGAAGTCAAAAATTGTTTCAAGAAACAAGGAAGGTCAATCTATATTGACAAAAAGATCAATTCAAAAGGAAGATATACTAGTTATATATGCACCGAACAACAGAGCCCCAAAATACATGAAGCACACATTGACAGAATGGAAGAGGGAAATAAATTCCAATATCCCACTTCAAGTAACAGATAGCATTTGGACAGAAGATTAATAAGGATATAGTACGCCTGAATGACATACAGGCCAACGACACCTAACAGACATATGAAGAACACTCTACTCAATAACAGCATACACATTTTTCTCAAGTGTGCGTGACACATTCTCCAGGTTAGACCATATTCAAGGCTACAAAACAAATCAAATAAATTTTAAAAGACTGAAATCATACAAACTATTTTCTCTAGCCATAACAGAAAGCAATCAATAACAGAAGGAAAATGAAAATTAACAAGTATGTGGAAATTAAACAACATACTTCTAAACAACCAAAAGGTCAAAGAAGAAACCACTAGGGAAATTAGTACCATGAGAGGAATGAAAACCAAACACAACACACCAAAACTTATGTGGCACACGGAAAGCAGTGCTCAGGGGGCATCAACAGCTTACTAAGTCTGCATTAAAAAAGAATTTTCAACCAATAACCCAAATTTCTTAAAAACTAGAAAGAAGAATTACAAAACTAAAGCTGGCAGATGTCAGAAAAATAGATAAATAAGTTAGAGTGCAGAGAACTGAAACAGAGAACAGAATCACCAAAATCAAAAGTTGATTCTTTGAAAAGATTAGCAAAATTGGCAAACATTTAGTTAGAACAAAAAAGAAAGAAAAGCAAAAATGAAGATGGGAGACATTATTACTGATCTCAGAAATAAAAAGGATTATAAGAGAATATATCTAGGGGCTGGCTCTGTGGCATAGCAGATAAAGCAGCGCTGGCATCATATGAGACCCAGCTGCTCCACTTCCGATCCAGCTCTCTGCTGTGGCCTGGGAAAGCAGTGGAAGACGGCCAAGTCCTTGGGCCCTGCACCCACGTGGGAGACCCAAAAGAACCTCCATGCTCCTGGTTTCAGATCAGCTCAGCTCCAGCTGTTATGGCCATTTGCGGGAGTGAACCAGAAGATAGACAGATAGATAGATAGATCTCTCTCTGTGCTTCTGCTTCTTTGTAACTCTCTGCCTTTCAAATAAACAAATAAATCTCTTTTTAGAAAAGAGAATATATCCAACAAATTAGATAGTATAGGCGAAATGATCAAATTCCTACAAACATATATATTATAAAAACTATCTCAGTAAGAAATAGAAAACTTTCTCACACCTACAACAAGGCTGAATTAGTATCAAAATCCTTACCCAAATCAAAAAGTATAGCACCAGATGGCATTATTACAGTGAGTTCTAACAAACATTTAAAGAAGAATTAGCACTAATCCTTCTTAAACTCTTCCAAAATAGAGAGTCCTGATTCCTTCCAGTATTACTCCAATACCACAAAGACACCAAAGAATAGAACAACAGACTAAGATCGCTTATGAATAAAGATGCAAAAATTCTCAGCAAAATACTAGCAAACCGAACCTAACAGCTTGTTGAAAAGATGATATACCGTGACCAAGCAGGATTTATCCCAGAATGGAAGGGTGGTTCAACATAAGAAAAGCAAAGTAATGTGACAGTCTTAAGGTCCATGGAAAATAAAAAGATATTTTAATTAATTAATTTTCAATAATATCTTAATTCATTTTGGTACAAAAAATTCTGAAATTCATGCATTTTTTTTCGTAACGTATATTCTTGAAGACTCTTCCTATACCATACTACAGAGGAAAAATACATGATTACCCAAATTTTTGAAGAAAAAGCAATTGTTGGGGTTGGCACTGTGGCAAAGCAGGTAAAGCTGCCACCTGTAGTGCCAGCATCCCATATGGGTGCTGGTTCAAGTGCCGGCTGCTCCACTTCCAATATAGCTCTCTACTATGGCCTGGGAAAGGAGCAGAAGATGGCCCAAGTCCTTGGGCCCCTGCACCCATGTGGGAGACTGGAAGAAGCTCCAGGCTCCTGGCTTCAGATTGGTACAGCTCCAGCTGTTGCAGCCATTTGGGGAATGAACCAGTGGATGGAATACCTCTCTCTTTCTCTGCCTCTTTATAACTCTGCCTTTCAAATAAATAAATAAATCTTAAAAAAAAAAACACAAGCAATTGTCAAAATCCATTACTGTACCACATAGCCACACCCACAGCCACACCCACACAAAGGTATCATGTTAGTAGTGGGTATGTTAATTAGCTTAATTATGCAGTTAATTATGCAGTAATCACATCATTATGTGTATACAGACCCAACCATTGTGTTGTCTACCTTAAATAAACACAACTTTTAACTCAAAAAGATCTGATAGAAACATTCAGAAGAAAACTTCTTCAATTTTACAAACAGTATTTATAAGAAAACACAGCTAACATCATACTCAATGGGGAAACCCTGAAGGCTCCCTCGCTCCCTGAAGACCAGGAACAAGACAAGGAAGTTTCTACCACTGCTGTTCAACACTGGCAATGTTCCAGCCACAGCGATCAGGCAAGAAAATGACACAAAAGCCAGGTGACATGATCCTATATATAGCAAAATCCCAAAGAATCCACAAAACCACTATTAGAGCCAATAGATGAATTCAGCAAGGATGCAGGGTGTAAGACCAAGACAAAAAATGAGCTGTGCATCAAAGGTCAGTATCAGGAATGTGAAAAGACAACTGATGGAACGGGAGGAAGTATCTGCAAATCACAGTTCTCATAAGAGTCTAATAAACTTTCAACAGAAAGACAAACAACTGCATTTAAAATCTGGCAAAGGATTTGAACAGATATTTCTCTGGAGAAGACGTTTAAACGGCCAACAAAGGCGTGACAAGAGGCTCATCACTGTTAGTCACCAGGGAAATGCAAGTCAAGATCACAGCCACTAGGATGGCTATGGACAGAACAAAAAAGGGGGAACAGTGGGCACTGGCAAGGGCGCGGAGCGGATGGAATGCTCACGCCTGTCTGGCAGCACCGGACACAGTGGCTGAAAGGAGGGACAACCCCAGAGCCCATCGGCAGGTGAACGCTACACAAACTGCGCTGCGCACACGTTATTCAGCCACTGGAAGGCGAGGAAACACTGCCGCACGCTGCAGGGTGAATGAACCTCAGGAACATGATGCGAAGCAAAGGGCCAGACACAAGGGGTCACGTATGTACGAGTGTTCATGTGATCTGTCCATGACACATACGTCTACAGACCGGGGAATGGCAAGGAGCTGTTGACAGACACTGGGTTTTATTTCATCAAAAATGTTTTGGAACTAGACAAAGGTGGTGGTTGCACAACACTGTGAATATACTAAATGCCACCAAATGGTTCACTTTAAAATGGTTAATTTTATGTGGTGTGACTTTCACTTCAATTAAAAAAATTAGGTTAGGAAACAATAAAGACTGATAAAGTTTGGTCACTAACAGAAATTGAAAACCACTTTATCCAGAGTTGAAGCTGCCCTGCAGATGTTCTTTTTGCCTAGACAATGTTGAAAAAACTACGCAGCTTCCCAAAACACCTGGATTTGGGGCTTTCCTGAAGAAGTCTCTCTGTGGTAGCAACCAGTGACTGCCAAGACGCAGCTGCTTCCTCGAGACGGGGCACGCCACTGCAGTTCCCCACGGTCTCCACTTCCTACTGCCAGACAGTATTACGCTTGCCTTCCTCACTGCGCTACAGGGAAAGGAAGAATAACCGAGCGCTCCCTCTGTCCTCATGTTCCTGTTGAAAGCAGGGAAATAAAGTCTCCTTGTTTACTCTAGCCAGCTGTGTTCATTTATGTTTCTTGCTTCACATTCATGGCTATTTGAATTTGTGTTATATATAGAAAATTTGGTATTACAAAAGACATGATCTAAAAATTCTACACAAGTCTAGAGGTAATTTAACCATTTACACCCTAGATTTCGAATTCACCATCTTAGACTTGGCTGCATGAAAAAAATCAAAGGTACATGCAAATAAATAGATATCTAAATGGTTTCATTAACCAAGTTAAATAAATTTGGACTGAAAGCAAAGCAAAATCCAGTTTGGTCACTTGGATCTATTTTCCGTACTACAGCGTCGGTATTAAAACGGGTTGAGGGAAGTCCTCAAGTCAGGTTCATCAAGAGGTAAGACTGGAATCTGGAGGTGTCTTTGTTGCAGGGTGTGGAGAAGGAACGAACGCCCTGCCAGGCATCGCATAGTCTAATGGACTTTCAGCACTACCGCGTTTCCTCATCAGCAGGTGTTAGCCTGTTTCGGAGAGTGCTGCAGAGGATGAGGGAAGTGGTGTGAGACCTGAAACATGTTCATCTGGTTCCATCTCCTTTTCTAAAACACGCCTTTAGCCTCCAAGCTCTCTGAACACCACCACTCATTTCTCAGAGCCACACCGCAAGGTGGCCTCTAATGAGGGATGAGACCAAGGAAGAAGTGAAACCACTGCTGTGGTTGCTGGCGCTGCCTCCTTCCTTCCCTATGAGGACGTGGGGGCCGCAGGCCCTTCACAAGGTGCTGCGCTTTCTTCTCTGGTCCAAATGCTGGAGAGCGAGCTCCTCGCGGGAAAGGGCTCTGCCTCACCACAGCTCCTAGCACTTGACACGTTCTTATCAAATGAACGCTGTTATCCCCCTAAGAGACACAGCAGAGGTCGGAGAGGAACCCATCACAGAGAGAACGTCGGAACCTATGAGCGGGTTCCAAGTGACACTCGCACGGCTATTGACACTGCTTCATTCTTGCCATCTCTGAGCTCTCTTACCGGCTACACGTGTGATCCTGGAAACGAAGCACACAAGAGAAAAGGAGACCAGTAGGAAGATCTGAAGTGGGAGAATTCTGAAAATGGAATCCAGTCTAAAGAGACTCTGCTGACTGGGCTTGGTGATGTGACAGACTGTTACGCCAACTGGTCTGTCAAACTAAAATAGCAATGACTGAATTCCCCTATTAAATCACAACGAGAGACCATGGAATTCACTGCTTCAAAAAAATTGTTTTTTTAAATTCGTAAGTCTCTTGAATACCTTTCTATGTCATTATAACTCAAATTAAAAGCTCTACCAACACAGAAGCCCAGGCCATGGCAA
Organism: Oryctolagus cuniculus; assembly: GCF_964237555.1. Lineage (NCBI taxonomy): Eukaryota > Metazoa > Chordata > Mammalia > Lagomorpha > Leporidae > Oryctolagus > Oryctolagus cuniculus. Next base: position 20,018,221 of record NC_091432.1, on the reverse strand, counting down.
GATGTTCAGGATCTACTAAGTGGAAAAAGAGCACATTACTGTAGCTTGATTTTTTTCCTCTTTAAAAATGTGTTACCATATATCCAGAAAACATCTGGAAGAATATAATCTAAACAGTTAACAGCAATTAAGTCCTGGATGTAAAATTATAAAATTATGGAGTTTACTTTCTCTACAGATTATGAGGGAGAGCATTTTCTATAATTCATTTTTCTGTAATGTTTGTTTTTTTAAGTGCATTCACATGTTACCTTTGTGGTTAGAAAAATCCAGAAATTAAAAATATATTGAAACAGAAAGTATTTTTGTCTCCAAGAATTATCTTTATGGAAGAGAAATGATTTTTAGAATTCTAAGGTAGTGCTGTGAAAACACATTCTGGTGGAACGCCAGGGCTGCTCAGAGCCAGCAGGGCCAGCACAGGGCTCCAGGCAAGGATCTCCTGAGTGTCCTGCACCGAGCAGGCTCCCCAGGAAGGGGCAGGTGCCTTCGCCTGTGGATCCCGGCTGCTGGACTTTGGAATCTGGCTTCAGTACAAGATTCGCCAGCTCTGGAGCTGCCGAGACAGAAGGCCTGGTGTTATATGCGTGAGGCCTCTCTGATCATAGAGGCCCAGGAAGCAGGGAAGTCCTTACGCCCCCTATCTGGCCAGCAGGATCATGGGCTGCTGTCCAGAAGGCGGCTCAGGATCACCAGACGTTACCCTCAAAGGAGACAGGCCTGAGCCGTCGGAGGCAGGACAACAACTGTGGAAAGCAACTTTCCTGGAAGAGAGTGGATTCCTTCAAAACTTCTTTCTCATCACTGGCCTGTCTTCAAATAGGAAACAGCTGAGTTGACTGCCTAGCAATCCTTTTTCTTCTTTTTATAAGTCTTTCTGCCACAGGACCTTGAAGTATTTCTGGAGGTTACCTGTAATATACTGTAGTCTAATTTAAATAAAATGTCATTTTAATATTATTTATTTATTCTAATTAATAAAAATGTTGTTTATTTTCACCTGCTTGAGAGGCAGAGCCAAGAGAGTGAGAGAACAAGAGAGCAAGACAGCTTACATCTGCCGCTTCACTTCCCCAAAGCCCTCAGCAGCCAGGACTGGGTCAGGCAGGAGCCAGGAGCCAGGAGTGCCATCCAAATCTCCCACGTGGGTGGTAGGGGTCTAAGTACTTAAGCCGTCACCTGCTGCCACCCAGGGTGCACTAGCAGGAAGGCAGATGGGCAGCAGAGTAGTGGGGACTTGAACTAGCACTCCAGTACAGTCTGTGGGCGCCCCAGCAGTGGCGTGACTTGCTGAGTGCCTCATCGCCCGCCTCAGCCTCATTTTTCAAGAAGTGAAATTCTGATTTTAAAAAATTTAAATGAAAGCTTTCAATATTTTAACTGAGCGTCTTCACCCTCTAGAGCAGAGGAGGGGAGTGTCCAGCCTGTGAGATCATCTGTTTGGCCCTGCCAAGGCAAGCACAGGCAGGACCCGACATCCAATAAACTTAAAGCAGGCTAATGTTAAGTTGGTAGTTTTATATGGACCGGGAATGATGTTATAAATACCCACATGGCCTCTAGAAACAAAAAATTTTGCCATCTTTGCCCTAGAGTTTAAAAAAATGCTTTTTGGAAATTTTAATTGTTTTGGGGGAAGTGCTCCTCAATTATCTATAACAATCAAGAAAAATCTTTGAAATGAAACCCCTTTCCCTGTTTATTCTTCCTGATCGTCACAGTCACTTCCTCATCTGGACTCTTTACTAGACTCAAAAACTAATACGGCTTTTTCTGTTTACTACCTCATGTGCTTTCCTGACCATGGCCGCCCATCGGTGAATTTCTGCATCTGAACCAGCAGGGGGAGCTCACTCACACAGAAATCCGAAGCCACCACAAGGGGAAGGTGGGGAGAGATCCAGCCAACTTTCCAGTGCATATGAATGAACTACCACTCACACGCAGCAGGTCCTGGGGAAGAGCCCTGGAGAAGATGTATTTAGACACACCCCAGCCACCATGTGCTTGAGCGGCTCAGCTACTGCCCAGGGCAGGCATACACTGCCCGTACCTGTTTTTCAAGGCTTGGCTTGCTAAGCTGTACAGTTTGCGGTCCAGCGAGTCTGGTCCCTGGAGTAGCTATCACAATGCTGGTGAGCTGGGCCATGGGGAACGTTTTGGCTATGGTTGCAGTCTGTCCATTGACAACACGGACGGGGTGGATGGAATTCTGGGAAGTGGGAAGGGTTGTGGGGGTGAACTTGGTCAGCATGACGGGCCTCTGGATAAGCTGAGGAGCTGCAAGCATGGGAGGAGGTGCAGGGGCAATAGGAATGTTATTCTGAGCCACAGGCTTGGGTCGAACCTATGAGGGAAAGAAAGAAGAATTATTCTATTATTTAAAGAAGCTGCTGATGTCCTGTAAATCTAAAACACCGCCCAATCTTCCACTCTACATAAACCAAATGGTATTCCATACAAGTATTTATTGATATTCATCTTGGTATTATTATTCTGCAACTCCTAGGACACATAACTCATGAAGACCCAAATACCACCTCAGAACGCTGTACTTCTTATGCCCAGAGGGGCGAGAATGTTGCCAATGGTCTTAGTTCACCTTCCAGGTTTCTTTATATGGACAGCTTCAGTTCACTCCCATTTCTGGCCCTCTAACTCCCCATTTTGTTTTTGTTTTAGAATTTATTTATTTTTTTGGAAGGGGGAGAGAGAGAGACAGAGAGAGAGAATAACAGAGAGATCTTCCATCTGCTGATTCACTCCCCAAATGGCTACCATGGCCAGGGCTAGGCCAGGCCGAAGCCAGGAGCCAGGAGCTTCTTCTGGGTCACCCACATGGGTGCAGGGGCCCAGGGACTTGGGCTGTCCTCCGCTGCTGTCCCAGGCCGTCAGAAGGTAAACTCCTCATTCTTCACTACCCAGTATGGCCTACTCCTTCTCAGTCTCCACTGGGGTCCACTCTTCCTATAGGATTTTGACCTGCAACCCCTTTTCCTTCTAATGGTCTCACTTTTGCTGGCAGCGCTCACTCCTCCCACAACTTCAGTTACTATCTATGTACTGAAGACTCCCACTCCGGACCAGAGACATTTCCTGAGTTTCAGGATCATTTTCAACTACCTGTTAGACATCTCTCCTTGGACATCTCATCAGAAGTTCAAAATCAATTTTTCTAACACTTACCAATTTCTTCTTCCAATCCTTCCTTCCTCTATAATCACCTTAGTAAGGGGCCTTTTCTTGACAAACTTCAGAATCATTCGTGATGCTTCCTATTCCAACCCTACTTCCTAAAGAGTTCTCAAATCTGTCTACTTTTTATCTCACTGCAGCTACCCTCGTTTATGTTTGGTTTACCAAAACAGGACTGGAAAATAAAACAAAAGTGTTGTTAAAAACATGCACGAAGGGGCTGGCGCTATGGCGTAATGGGCTAAGCCTCTGCCTGCAGTGCTGGCATCCCATATGGGTGCTGGTTCGAGTCCCAGTTGCTCCTCTTCTGATCCAGCTCTCTGCTATGGCCTCGGAAAGCAGTAGAAGATGGCCCAACTGCTTGGGCCCCTGCACCCACATGGGAGACCGGGAAGAAGCTCCTGGCTCCTGGCTTCAGATCGGCTCAGCTCCGACCACTGTGGCCATTTGAAGAGTGAACCACCAGATGGAAGACCTTTCTCCTGTCTCTCCATCTCTCTGTAACTCCACCTCTTGAATGAATGAAGGAATAAATAAATCTTCTAAAAAATATGCAGGCAGCAGGTACAAACCCTGGTTCGACCACATGACTAGCTGTGTAACCTCAGGCAATATACACAACCTTTCTAAGCAAACTTTTAAAACTAAGACCTTGTGGGCAAAACTCTTGCCTTGTGCATGAGAACTGAGCCTTCAGGTAATTCTCTAGCTCTGTTCTAGAAACCCAACAAAGGTAAGAATGTCAGCGTTACCAGCAACAATACTGGTGACAGAAATTACCCCTTAGTGATCACTAAGTCTGAAGGGAGAGAACTAGAGCCTCTGATAGGACTCGGTGCTTAGTCCTCCCTAAGTGGGATGATGGTAACTTGGGTACATCCAACATGGAGACCGTGAAAGCCATGCCTAGGGAACTGTTACGAGATGTACTGGCTTCTACCTGAGGGCCTCCCTCCCACTGTCCTGGATAAAGCTTTCATCTCCTTGCACTTGAGGATTCCTGGGCAGCCCCAGAGACTGCTGCATGGGCTGCTGTAGGGACTCCCACTGAAGCAGAATGCCCAAGGCTGTCCTGCTGGCATGCTATTCTGCATCATGCCAAGTATGGCCTGGGATAGCCTTGTGAGTCTGGAAGTTTTGCTGAACTCAAAAATAAACTTGGCGGTAGGAAGTATCCCATAGCAGGAAATACTTTTGATATTTTAGCTGGTATACACATGAAGACATACAGTCTATCTCTGTAAAAACATAGCTTCATGAAATACAGGACACAGCTAATGTTTCTTATTCTGTTCTATTCACGTTACTTAACAACTCTGGTTACTATCCAGTAAGTTGATTTCATAGCCAACTAATGAGTTGTGATGGATCCCTTGTTTGAAAAACATGGCCTAAACAGCCTCAGATTCCTTAGCTGAGTAATACCTACTATGGTTGAGGATTAAAATAAGCAGCCCATGTGAAGTGTCCAGTGGGGACCTGGCACACAGCAAGATTCCCCACACCCTGGCTACCCCCATCACTGACAGTGTCCTCACTGTTCTTTCTGCCTACAGTCCTGGCTATCTCCAGTCTGTTCTATGCACAGACAAGAGGGCTTCTGAGTCATAATCTGATCACGTCAAGTGCTTGCTTCTTGAAAACACTCATTCAGTGGGTGCCCACTGCTCCTCGGATGAGGCCCAGATTCCTGCAGACTGCAGGAACCCACAGGCTCCGGGGCGGTGCACTTGCCCGGCCTCATCCCAGCCTGAATCAGTCACATGGCCCTTTGTGCCCACACAGCAAGTCTCCTTTGGTTCCTTAAATTCCCATGCATCTCCCTGCCACAGACCCGCATGCCATGTTCCCCCTCTGCCGGGGCCCTTTCTATTCTCCCCTAAAACTCTGTCAGGATAACTTTGGTAGGATTTTAGGCCTCAGACTGAATTCAACCCTTTAAGGGCATCTTGAAGCAGCTTTCTCTAATGCTGTACAGGATGGGCTGGCTGTCCCCCCAGCGCGGCCTCAGAACACCCTGTCTTCCCACAGTGGGCGCCGTCTGTGTGTCTGAAGCTCTGCGCGGGCAGAGAAGCGCCTTCTTGACCACTGGCGGAGACACAGTGCTTGCTGCCCAAGGCACTTATTAAGGATTTATTTGATAAATGACTGAAATCACCTTATCTCATTTTAGCATTGCCCACCTCCTCCCCAGAGGCTATTCAGAAACTGTACCACGGATGACAAAATTCCTTTCTCTTTTCTCTTTGCCTGAAACCAAGGGCCTCAGAGAGGAACTCTCATCCTTTCAATCACATCAAAACTCCTCAGATTTCAGACACTCGACCCTGATAAGGGCGAGGGTCCTTCTGATTGCGGGAGGAGCACTGTCAGAGCAAACAAGCAGAGTTGCTTGGGCCCAAGGAGCAAGTCCCCTGCACAAACCCTGGCCTAAACCTTTCTGTCACGGCTCTGTATTGAATACGAGCCTCAATACCACTGGTTTTCAGACCAGCACTAAATGATGTCTGCCGGTTCGCTTGGCTCTTATTTCCCTCCCTGTTCTTTTTTTGGCATATGGGAAATAAATTTGAAAATGGTCACTGCATACTTTCCCATTACCAGGCAGTAAGTTACCATAAGGTTTCTAATGATGCTATCTTAATTGTTGTACATTTAGAAAATTTTCCTTTTCTTTTCTCTCCCCCGGTCATTGCTAATAAATCCTAACAATAAAATAAGCTTCCGTACGGTAGAGAAACGGCAGTCAGCATGGCTGGCTGAGGAGGGCGTCGAGTCGGCTGTGCTGACAGCCTCGTTACAGGCTGTTCAGAGAGGCCGGCACGGTTTCCGTCCCACCTAACCCGTCACTGGCCTCGTCACTGCTTCACTCACCTGTGGAAGAAAGTTTGGACGCGGAGTGAGTCTAGGAGGGGGAATAAACTGTGGTACTTTGATGGGCTGAGGGGGTGTTGCCTGAACCTGCTAAAAAACAACAACAACAACAAAACAAGCAGATAAATAAACCAGAGAGAACAATCAGTGCTCAGCACCGAAGCGAGGCATTCTCATTTCAGCCCAGTATTCCGTGGATCAGACGGTATTTTCCGTAAGAACCCACTGTCGGGTTAACTGTCTGAACACTGCATCAGGCGGCCTGCCTCTCTCGCCTGGGTAGTCTGCCCCACAAAGTGAGCCAGTCACACTGCTGTCCTCACACACTTCATGGACAACAGGGCAGGCTCAGGAACCTTAAGCAATTTCTCAGACATTCAAGAACTCTTACTCTTAAACATATTTTTAAAAAATTCAAGACTAGATCCAAAGTAAATCCAGTCTGCTGCCTGGTCGAATGGGCTCTTTCCTGATACAAGCGCTTTCCCTCATAGTGGAGGGGTTTACTCCTGCGGGGACTCTCCTAACTCTAGCATCTGGTCAAGCGATCTGGTTGCTGCGCTAAGGGCTCCTGGGTGACTGACGGAGCTTCACTTTATGGCTCTCTAGTTTCACTCGTCACCGGTCATCATTTAAAAGCTACCAAAGGCTCTTAGCTACCATTTTAGGAAATGAACGATATATCAAAATTTGGATATTGTTCCCTAAGCTTCTGAGAAACATGTTTTCTCAATGGCTTGGTCCTATAAATCTCATAAACAATTCTTGTTCAAATACTTCCTCCTCCAGCAGATCTTTTTCTGATAAAACGCGGACACCGCTGCTATTAGTTTTGGAGTTTGCTGAGCGTTTTTCAAGTGCCTTGACTAACTCCAGCACTTCCTGGGTGCGATCAATTTAATGGGACAGAGAGCTCAAGAGTTGAGCAGTCACACAGCTCCACAGAGTTCATGCGCTCCAGTTTCACAGGAAGGCCTGTGGTCAGGCTGCAGGGACATTTTCATCAGGCCATGCTCCGACCTCAGATAACGCACAGATGCGGCCCTGGGCGTCAACACAGCTCTGTAGTATTTGAGCAGCGAGCCCTTGTCTGGCCTGAAGGACATCTGGTACACAAGGAGAAGGCTGGCCTCCGAGAACCATGGCAGGAGCCTGAGGTGGATGTGCCCTACGCTGCATGTCCTGAGCCCTCTCCCGTGAGCGGCAGCTGCTGGCTTACCAGAGTGACTGTGTTTTTTGCCACAATTTGGACGGCCTCTGCCCCAGGCCCAGTGACCTTACTGGACGTCTGCAGGTTGACTGGCGTGTTCTGGACATCGGTGCCGAGTACAGCCTTCTGACTGTTGATGGCGGTCACCATAGCAATGGTAGGTCTCTGGCCCACAACAGAGGCCGGCATGGTCGCAGTGGCTGCTTTCAAGACGAGAGGTAGTGTCTTTGTGGTAATCATAGAAGCTGTAGTTACAGTCTTCTAGGAAACATGGAGAACAGACATTACAACAATGAAATGTGATCCCACTGAGCAGTATGCTACTCAATCCTGGAAGAAAACAAAGCAATAATTCTCACAGTCAACCAAGTTTCTCAGTATGACAACATTTCTTTCATGCACAGAGAGCACATTTCTTATTACAGGGAGAGATGATCTCTAATTTGCTACATTCTCAAATTAGCGCCACTGGTAAACGGCCAAGTTCACTGTAGTAGCCGCTGACTAACCTGAGTGCAGGGTTTACAACAGCAAACTGGGAAGAGTGGTTACTGATACAGAACATGACTGTTCTTGTTTCTTTTGGCTTTTCTCCTTTACTGGCTCTCAATTAATTTATGTACAAGATGCAAAGCAATGGGGTACACATCATCTCTATCCTTAATTGCTACAGACTCACGGGCGGGAAGAAAGCCACCACACAAACTGTTCATGTGCCTCCCGTGACACACAGGCTGGGGTAAAAAGACTGTACCTTTTCGGTTTTTTTGAGCAGTCTCTGGAGAGGAGGAAGGGAAACGCTCATGAGGATTAGCACAACCATTGCCTCGCAGGCCGTAAATCCCTAACTCCAGAAAACCAAACATACTAACCAGCTAGTAAAGCACATGTGGTTATTGAAACCAAAGGGCTATGAGCCCTGCGCGTCACCTCTTCTCTGGAGAAGTGCTGCATCAGTGACTGAAGATGCAGTGAAACGTGGCTGGGTAGAAACAAAAGCCCCAACCCGGACAGAGGGAACAGAGAACTTTCCCCACACCACAGCCAGGTCTGCTGGAGGGCGCTGCTCCGGGCCAGTGGGAAGTACTCTGCTCTCCCGGAAATGGACTTGGACAACGTTCCCTGGGACTTTGGAACTGCCTGTGTGGTAAGCTGCTTGGCTGTGGGCAATGTTTCCCTTCTCTGCCTTTTCCACACATATTATCCAATCTTCCCACATCTTTCTGCCTTCTTTTAACCAAAAATTTAATGAGCTGTGCTCACTTATCCCATCACAGCCTAATTAGCAATCCTTATTAATGTGCACAAATAAAATCACCCAAATCTGTGCTTCCTCTTTTCCAAGACAACAACACCAGAGTGGCTTTTTTTTTTTTTTTTTTTTTTTTTTTGCCACTGCCACCTCTAAAGTGAAATGGGTGGGAGTAAAAGGGTCACAGTGATATTTACTTTGGGGGGTAGCAGGTCATCTGCTTTCTATCAGTGATGGAAATCAAATAAAAGTTAAATGCTGTTTACCATTAGAAATATTATAGTAGGACAGCAACAAGGACCATTTATTACCAGCTATTTGTAATGGGCATTTTTAACACAGCATGATATCAACGCTATCTTTCAGTTTAAAACATTTACACGCAAGGCATTTTTCATGTGGTGAGCAAGTCACACTGGCTGGCATTCACCCCTGGTGCCACCATGGGCTGTGGAAGTAACGCTGTAGCCAGCAGAACTCAGTGCCTGCATTTCACAGTTGTGTACACTGCTGTGGCTTAAGAGGAGGTCAATACACTTCTACTCAAACACTTCTGGTTTAAGCAAATCACTATCAATATTTTGACTAGCTCTTAACTTACTATTTTAGAAAATCTTGAATCAAACTCACCTGAACTAAATATCTACCATTAACCAACACTTAAAAGCACTCCAACCTAACAAGCTGTTGTATCTTGTTTTTCATTTTACTTAGTTGTGGTTGATTTTACTACCTGCATTTTCGCATCTATATAACCCCATATAGTACACAGACATAGGTTAGTACCACATGCTTCGATGAAAACTTTTTTTTTTAAAGATTTTTTTCTTTCTTTATTCGAAAGGCAGACTTACAGAGAGAGGGAAGGAGAGAGAAAGAGAGCTTCCATCCACTGGTTCACTCCCCAAATGGTCACAACGGCCAGGGCTGGGCCAGACCAAAGACATGAGCTTCTTCTGGGTCTCCCACGTGGGTGCAGTGGCCCAAGGACTTGCACCATCTTCCACTGCTTTCCCAGGCACATTAACAGCAAGCAGGATCAGAAGTAGAGCAACCAGGTCTTGAACCAGTGGCCATATGGGATGTCGGCGTTGCAAGTGGAGGCTTAACCTGCTACGCCACAATGCTGGCTCCAAAAACTTTTTGAAGAACATGTTTACTAACGACTTCTTGTCCCCAAGACAAAAGCACTGTATAATCTCTGCTTCTGGCCTTGTGCTTCTTCTATTTCAATTAGGAGGGAACATACAACTGAACTCTCGGAGTGTTAGGGTTTAGATGACACAGAAAATCTAGAATCCAAGCCTAATGACAACATGTAAACTGCTCTGCAGGAGCAAGAGAAGGCAGAGAGGAGGGGGGGTCTTAACAACAAAGACAAGTATTTTTAGGGAAGCTGTGATTAGCTCCTGGCTAGTTAATGTGGCACAAATATGATCACTTTTAAGAGAAGGCAGCAGTGGCACCAAGTGTCATGAAGGGATTCTTTCATGAACTAGAATTCAATGTACAAAGACATGGTGGGGCCGGTGCTGTGGTGCAGTGGGTGAAGCCGCTGCCTATGGTGCCAGGATCCCATGTGGGTCCTAATTCGAGGCCTGGCTGCTCCATTTCTGATCCAGCTCTCTGCTCTGGCCTGGGAAAGCAGTGGAGGATGGCCCAAGTGCTTGGGCCCCTGCACCTGTGTGGGAGACCCAGAAGCTCCAGGTTCCTGGCTTCGGATCAGCCCAGCTCCAGCTGTTGCAGCCATGGAGTGGGGGGTGAACCAGCAGATGGAAGACCTCTCTCTCTCTGCCTCTCTGCAATTCTGCCTTTCAAATAAATAAATAAATCTTTAAAAAAAGAGAGAAAGGAAGAGAGAAAGAAAGAAAAGACAGACAGACATGGCAAGTAATACTGATAACAAAATCCTTAATTTTCTTGCTAAATTATCGTTGTTTATCTGAAAAGTATGAGGTTAAAAAACAGATGGACTCCAATGCACACATCAGAACTTAGAAGGATTCTGCCCATGGATTCTAATTAACCTCTATATTTCATTTCATATTATTTTGTTCAGAAAGTCATTGTTGGACACTCAACCACAAATAGAACCCTCCCTCTCTGTCCACCAGAGTTTGATTTCTGTTTGGTTTCATCAACTGTATTCTTTTTGCACTTGCATTGTATCACTACGAATGAAAGGACTGTGAGCACAGGTTAAAGGGTGAGTTGGAATTAACAAAGTAAAGGTCCTTCCCTCCCCACCCCCCAAAGACTTCCGCATTGCTCCCTTCATGCTTTGGTACATGCCAATCACCTGACAAAATACAAACTCTCCTCGCACCATCCCTCCCTGCCCGTGGGCTGCTCAGTAGGTATTCCTTTCTGAAGTCGCATGTTTACTATGTCCCACAGACAACCTCCCATTTGTCCTTGCCCTCAGAACTCTTAACTGCTTCCCTCTGACTGCCCAAATCCCCAGGAGTTTCAGTATGCACTGGTGGCTTCTGTCACCAACCAGCGCCCTCCTGCCTCTCTGGCCTTCTCTCCCTGCCACTGCTTCATGAAATCCATGCTCCAACCATATCAGCCTAATTGCTATTCCTGGGCGTGCATTTACTCTAAAAACCAAATCAATGTATTTGAAAGGCAGAGTGACAGGGAGAGAGAGACAGAGACAGAGAGAGAGAGAGAGATCTTCAGATCTTCCATTCACTCCCCAGATGTCTGCAGCAGGCGGGGCTTGGCAGGCTGACCCGAGAGCCACAAACTCCATCCGGGTTTTCCATGTGGGTGACAGGGCCCAAGCACTGGGGCATCTTTTGCTGCCTTCCAGGAGCATCAGCAGGAAGCTGGAGAGGAAGCAGCGTGGCTGGGACTCAGACAGGCACGCGGACGTGGGGTGTGGTGCCTGAAGCACATCAGCCACGCGTTCACTTCGTCGACTCCAGACTTCTGTTCACACTGTTTCTTCCTTCTGCTCCACCACTGAAACCCTGTTCCTCGTCATGGTCCTGCTCAAATGCCACCTGCTTGGAGGGTCACTCTCATCTCTCTAGTCAGAATACTCTGTCTCTAGACTGGTACCTCCATTCAGTCAGCAGTTTGCAACTTCCTCTCCCTCTCTAAATGCTTTCAATTCCTGAAAACGGAACTCTGCCTTAATTTCAAGTTAATTTCTCCTTTACAATGTGTCACACAATGCTTGCACATAGTAGGGCCTCAGTAAATATTTCCAGAATGAATGAAAATTAAATCAATTATCATGATATAGCGGATTCTTGGCAGGGACCATTTCTTCTGGTACAGCAGAATCAAGACAGCATTCAATAAATAATGATCAATAGTCTACTGTGAAGACAAGGACCAAACACCTAGAGGATCTTATGACTTTTTTTTTTTTTTTTTTTTTTTTTTTTACAGGCAGAGTGGACAGTGAGAGAGAGAGACAGAGAGAAAGGTCTTCCTTTGCCGTTGGTTCACCCTCCAATGGCCGCCGCTGCAGCCGGCGCACCGCGCTGATCCTGGCAGGAGCCAGGAGCCAGGTGCTTTTCCTGGTCTCCCATGGGGTGCAGGGCCCAAGCACCTGGGCCATCCTCCACTGCACTCCCTGGCCATAGCAGAGAGCTGGCCTGGAAGAGGGGCAACCGGGACAGAATCCGGCGCCCCAACCGGGACTAGAACCCGGTGTGCCGGCGCCGCAAGGTGGAGGATTAGCCTATTGAGCCACGGCGCCGGCTCGGATCTTATGACTTTTAACATTAAACATTTCATTAGACAAAACAAAACAATATAAAACAAAGTTGGGCTAAATCAATGAAATATATCCAAGTGGGCCACTAGATGGAGAGACACTACATAACACTGTTCTGGGGAGGGCACCAGGGCCCTCACCATCCACCATCCCAAAGCAGACAGAACTCAAGAGTCCCAAGGAAAGAAACAGCTATTACAAGTACATGACAACTATTATTCCTTCCATGGGCACACTTTCTCATTAATCCACAATTTGCAAAGAGAATAACCTAATCCAATCCTGTTTAAAAGTCTAAGAAAAGCAACCCTGGGGCTGGTGTTTTGGTGTAGCAAGTAAAGCCATGGGTGCTGGTTCGTGTAACTAGGTGTTCCACTTTCAATCCAGCTCCCTGCTCATGGCCTGGGAAAAGCAGCAAAAGACAACTCAAGGTTTTGGGCCCCTGCCACCCATGGGGAGGTCCCAGTGAAGCTCCTGGCTTTGGCCTGGCCCAGCCCTGGCTGTTGCAGCCACTTGGGGAGTGAATCAGCAGGGGGAAAATCTCCGTCGCTCCCTTTCTTTCTTTCAAACACATTAATTAATTTTTTTAAAAAGTATTCCTGTAATCTTTCAGAAGCAATACCAGTCCTGACCAGGGAATTTTTAAAGTCAATTTTAAATGCCTAATTTCCAAATATTCTTGGGGGGAAAAGATTAGGGTAAAAATTACATAGGCTGCTCTAGCAATCTGCTTTACAACATGGTTTTTCTTTTTGCTTCTCTGGTTTCACATGGTATAGGCATCCTGGCATTGTATGGCAATAGAGAGCAGATGAATGGACACACTTCAGCCAGAACATCTGAATTCAAATTTGGTTCCATCACAGAATATCTACATCATCTCAGGTAAATTACTTAACCTCTTTGTGCCTTAAGTTTTCTCTTCTAGAAAATAAAGATGACAATAACAGTGTCATCCTCATGGGCTTAGGGCAAGACATATGCCCATTACATACGCACTCTGAAGAGTGCCAATACACAGTAACCTCTACTAGAGGTTAGCTAACTTTAGTATATTATAAACAAGTCATTCACTTCCACAGTGCTGTACATGGACCATCCTGATGTCTACAAACAGTGAAGCACATCTTTCCTCTCACTCTAAAGACACAGTGATAGTCACGTCTCTGCCTTTTGGCTAAGATCAAGTGTCAAGACACAGTGAGACTTGGTGTTGGTGAGTGAGAGGTGTCCATGTTTAGGTTTCAGAAGATGCCAAAGACTCTGAAACGTGCAATAATGAGTATAGTAAGTACGAACATGTACCCATAGCTTTCAACAGAATCTTAAAGGGATCTTTGTTATAAAACAACTCTAAAAGACATAAAATCACACAAACTTTTAGAATGTTTTGCAAATAAACACCTCTAGAAATTCAAGATAAGACTTTAATTCTGATGTAATGTACAGAAGACATCATCTTTCCCCTTTCTTTGGAAAGGTGAGAAATCGTTCAACGTTTGCTATTTCCTTCTGCCAAGGAATTTCAAGTGATCCTCCCCCAAGTTATAGTACAAAACCGTAACCAAGATAACTTCTGTTAGTGCTATGAGCTCCTGCAGTCTGAAACAGGGCCCTGGACTACTGGACCAATAACTGAGATTGGCACATGATTGGCCATTATCACTATTTGTTTGCATCTGCAAAGAGAGACAACTGTCCCAGCACTTCTCACGAATGAAGCAACCATCAGTCTCTGCGGCTCACAAGGCCTGCGGCGTCAGCCCCGCCGTACCTGGGAAGCAGTCAAGCTGGGGGAGGGCGCAGCCGCCTGCTGGCCGTGGTGGTGGTGGTGCTGCTGCGGCGGCTGTAGCTGGAGTGGTGGCTGCTGTGCTGCCTGCAGCTTGTTTTCAGGCTGTGGCAATGGCTGGATCTGGAACTTGTCCGGTTGTTCTTGTTTTACTATCAAGTTCTTCCGTAGCTGTTCAACTACTCTTTTCTACCAAATGAGAACAAAAAGAAGTGAAATGTATTAGCTGCATGGAAATTAGACTTCTCTAATACCTTTTCTCTAACTAGTTTCATCTAAACCTGCTATGTCTAAAATTTACACACATTCTATACAAGAGGAGTTCAATGTACTCAACAGATAGTACTGTGAATATGAAACTGACGGTGTACAAAATATTTTATATATAAAGAGAAACCAAGGCACACAGATGTAAGAAAAGTGAATAAAGCCCATTGAGCAGAGCTCAGATTTCTAGATGCGTTAGCTTTGTGTGCTGGACTGGAAGATCACTTTAGCACAGCAGCAGAGAGCCCAGCTTCAGAGCCAAACTTCTCCAACTTAAGTTTCAGCTTCGCTACTCACCAGCTAGCTATATGATGTTGGGCAGGTTTTTAACTACCTGTGCCACAATATTCTGTCCCATAATGAGGTGATTAATAGTACCCTTAATACTCTTATGCGATCCAAAGGACCTAATAAATGAAACATTCTCAGACCAGGATTGACACATTGTTGACTATTATTATTATTATTATTTTGTATCTGACAACAAAGACACCAGCCATACTAATTTTTATGAATCAAACATCATGTATCTACCCCAGTTTAAAACATTAAACAGATTTTAAACAAACCTTGATCCCAATGGCAGGATTAATATATAAGACTTTATAAATTACTGAAATGTGTAACTCACAAGTAGAACAGGATCCATAGAAATACATACATTTATTTAGAAAGAACAGGGATTCAGTTACATAGGTGAAAATTAAAAGCTAAGGTTTCTTGGGGCTGGTGCCATGGTGCAATAGGTTAATCTTTCGCCTGCAGCGCCGGCATCCCATATGGGTGCCAGTTCTAGTCCCAGCTGCTCCTCTTCCAATCCAGCTCTCTGCTGTGGCCTGGGAAAGCAGTAGAAGATGGCCCAAGTTCTTGGGCCCCTGCACCCATGTGGGAGACCTGGAGGAAGCACCCAGCTCCTGGCTTTGGATCGGCGCAGCTCCGGCCATTGCGGCCATTTGGGAGAGAACCAACAGATGGAAGACCTTTCTCTCTGTGTCTCCCTCTCACTGTTTGTAACTCTACCTCTCAAATAAATAAATAAAAATCTTTTTTTTTTTTAAAAAAGCTAAGGTTTCTTGAACTTTCTAGACCTTGCTCAAACACAAGAACAAAGTGCTTGGGTCACTTGTATCACTAGAATAATACATTCCAACAGAAGAGAACGTAAGCCCCTTAAAGGCAGGTCCTTTTTTGCTCAGCTATCTGCTTGCTGTCTCTGTTCCAGTCACACAGCACAGAAAGTGAAGGCACCCATGACTAGCAAACGGCTGGGAGAGCATCTCCTCCCCCTGGCACCAGGCAGGGGCAGAAGGGACAGGCAGCCCTCCTCATCCACTTTCTAATCCGTGCATCAGACAAAGGCAGATCACCACTTCCTAGTAGAGGAATTTAAATAGGGGCTCACTGGAGCCTGGTGCCGTGTTAATCTTCAAATCCTCACTGACGCCTCCAGCCAACTGCATCACCACGCTCTCTGAAGAATCCGAACCTGTAGGCTACGTGCTTAATATTACTTACAAAATACATTTGTAAACTTTCATGACAATACAAAATTCATTTTTTTATATTTATTTATTTTATTTGAAAGGCAGAGTTAGAGAGAGAGAAAAGGAGAGGTAGAGAGAGGTCTTCTATCCGCTGGTCCACTTTCCAAATGGCCACAATGGCCAGAGCTGGGTCAGTTCGAAGCCAGGAGCCAGGAACTTCTTCCAGGTCTCCCACGTGGGTACAGGGGCTCAAGGACTTGGGCCATCTTCCGCCGCCTTCCCAGGCCATAGCAGAGAGCTGGATCTGAAGTGGAGCAGCCAGGTCTTGAACTGGCACCTAAATGGGATGCCAGCACTGCAGGCGGTGGCTTTACCTGCTACACCACATCACCAGCCTCCAAAATTCATTCTTGAGAGATATTTATTACTGACTCCAGATAGACAAAGAAAATATCACACAAAGGCCAATCTCCAGAGGAAAACCAATTCTGCTATATGGTATACTCTGCTAGTACTACTGAGTAAACACTTGAAATAAAAAAAAAAAAAGAATATAGGGTCCAAAGTCTTTGCAGAGACCATCAACTGAATAATAAAAATACAAATTAATAAAATACCCAAGGACTTTACAAATTGATTTTCAAATCTTCCAAATTCTATTTCTCAAGTGTAGGAGGTAGAGTAATGAGCCACTGTGACTGGTAAGAGGAGGAAGAATTGGCGCGAGTGCTGCAGACAATCTTGAGTATCACATGTGGATTTTGTTGCGTGGTGACTGTCAGAACATCTATCCATTTAAAATTAAATAATTATGTAGAGGCACTTTCCGTCTTTCTCCCCACCAGACATCAATCTATTAGTGAATAAGCTAAAGTGCAGCATCAGCAGGCAGAGAAAGGGACTCCAAGAACTCTTCCAGAATACAGCTCCAATCAGGGAGGGGCGGGGGGAACCTGGAGGAAAGAATCCCGCAGAAATGGGACATCTGCCAAAAAACACACTGTGGACAAAACAGCACAGGAAACTAAGTAAGTACTACACGAGGTGCAAAAGGAAAGAGAGCTTTTCTCCTCCATAACCATCCTTAGGAAATACAGTGAACTCTGCCCTTGCTGCCTCACTGAAGCAAACCAGAAGCAAGACAGAGCCGGGAACCTGCTCCCAGTGTCAGGGTAACCGCAGGGAGTGGCAGGGCAAAGAGCTAGAAGGGGCTGCAGGCTACAGTGCTCCCCAGCCATATGGCCAGAGCAAGGTGCTGGCCAATCACAGCCAGAGTGGGTGCCAAGTGAGTCACTCTGCATTCACTACGGTTCCTTCCCCAGGGCCTGAAACAAAGCTGCAGAAGCCTGGGGGGGGGGGGGGGTACTTCGAGGGAAAGCAGGATCAAAATACTTGAAACTTACATTAGTCCTTGAAAGGAGGAGAAAGAGAAAGAGGAGAAAGCATTGTGCAGATGGACCCAGGTCAGATCACGTGAGCTGGGTAAAGTCTTCTTTACAGGACGGCTCTGGTATTTCAAAGAGCTGCTCGGAAACGCATGGCCTCTCGCCCCTTGCTGTGTTCATCAGGAGATCAGAAGAATACTAAGCGTGTAGTTGTGTTCCTCTGTGAACTTTTCTCAAAATCAAGGTTTGGGGAAACGCTGTGCTTTCTGCCACTTAAATACACACAACTGAGCTTGGAACCTGACGGCGGGCTCCTCGCAGGAACCCCTGCACACTCTCGGGAGTGCTGCTGTGCGTGTGAGTAGGCCCTGAGCAGGCTTTTCTGAGCCCCGCAGCCCAGCCTTGTTCCAGGTCAGCCTTGCAGCTCTGGTGAGCACAGCATTCGCTTCACCTCAGTGGGCTCCTGATCTAGGTCAGCACCTGTTCCGGGTGGCAGCCAGGGAATGCGGCTATGATACTCGTGTGTTATAAATCCTAGCTGTGAATCAGCGAAGTTCTCAGTGGCCTCTGCACAAAGGATAGCTTCTCATTACAAAGGAGGTGAGCCTATAGTTTTACTGTTATGTGTTATGAACAAAGAAATCTTGACTTCTGTTGGCCATTAATGAAACTGCACTACCATAAACAATTTCAGATTTTCAATGTATTTACATATCAGAGAGAGCTTTAAAAGCAGCTAATTATCTTAGAACACTATCCTGAAGCTTTGAGAAAAGGTTAAATTTCACAAACCAGTCATTCTTCATCCACAGTTAAAACAGAGGGCAGATGAAGAAACGAAAATGAATTCTGGAAAGGGGGGAGTGAATCCTGTATCATCTTTTCTACTTAACGTTTTCCCTATGAACAACAGGCCACGTGGCTGGCCTCCAGAGGGGCTAGCACCGCCCCCTTCAATCCATCTGTCAAGAATGCGCCACAGCCTGGCATGTGATACCCGCCTCAGATTCCCTTGACGTTCGCATCACCGGGTTTCATCAGGGCTTGTTCAGGCAGAAGAGTTCACAGAGCCTCTGACGCTTCAAGTCACAGCTCCTGAGACAGGTAGTCACAGTGATCAATATTGTGACATTCAGCGATACTATCAACATGTTCACATGACAACAAGACAGATCCTGAGAAAAAAAGAGAATTTACGGGTCCAGTGCAACAGAAAATCGGGTTTGTTTTCCACTAAATCAGTGGAGGTTCGAGGGCCTTCGTCACCATAAGAAGGAGACAGAGATGGAAGGCACGCTGTCCCTCCAGTCAAGCACCAGCTTGTTTTTCCAGGCAAACGATCAGAGTCATTCTACAGAGTTCTCTCAGAAGGCACTGCAGCCACGGGGTCCTGCTGCATGTCTGCTGCTTTGCCACACGGGCAGTCACCTCACTCAGCTGTGCTCTCTACAGCAGCATCTGTTTTTGTATCAGTTATGACAGGGCCACATCCACTCAAGATATCTTCTTAACACAGCATGGTAAAATTCATCATTTTTTCCTCCACAAATCAACAATCTGAAAATATAACCCTAACCTTCATACCACAGGGTGATGGAGACTTGTACCTCTCCAAAAGTCCACAAAGTCAAAAATGACTCTTGGAGGACCAGTGCTGTGGCAAAGGGGTAAAACCACAGCCTTCAGTGCTGGCATCCCATATGGACAAGTCCCCGCTGATCCACTTCCAACCCAGCTCTCTGCTGTGGCCTGGGAAAGCAGTAGAAGATGGCCCAAGTCCCTGGGCTCCTGCACCCATGTGGGAAACGTGGAAGAAGCTCCTGGCTCCTGGCTTCGGGTTGGTGCAGCTCCAGCCACTGTGGCCAATTGGGGAGCGAACCAGTGGATGGAAGACCTCTCTCTCTCTCCTTGGGCTGGCGCTGTGGTGCAGGTTAAGCTGCCTTCTGTAGCACCAACATCCCATATGCGCGGTGGTTTGAGTCCTGACTTCTCCACTTTTGATCTAGCTCCCTGATAATATGCCTGGGAAGGCAACAGAAGATGGCCCAAGTGCTCGGGCCCCTGTATCCACAAGGGAGACCCAGGCCCAGCCCTGACTGTTGCGGCCAACTGGGAAGTGAACCAGTGGACGGAAGATTCTCTCTCTCTCTCTCTAATTCTGACTTTAATAAATAAATAAATAAATAAATAAATGCTTTTTTCAAAAAAGAAAAAAGAACAACTCTTACTCATATTCACAATAAAAATGCAGTGAAAAATCTTTCTAGGGTCTCTAGAATTGCCCACTGCTACAAACGGCTGGCTACTCTATTTTACATGTGCAGAGAAAGTAACCTTGGAGAGATTGATATCTGTTGATAAAAATCAGGATCTACTCAAAGAGAGACAAACCTTTCTACTACTCAACTGAAGCAACCACTGCATTTGCAAGAAACCCCAATATTTACCAACACTGAGGAGGCAGGAAAGACAGGAGGTTTGAGAAGGTATCACAGTTACCTTCTACCGAACAGCATACTGGCACAACTTCAGTGACAGAATTACAGCACAGGGTGAAAGGAACCACTGGTAGAAAGTGGAAAACTAAGTGAAGACTCCACCACTTCATGGACAAAAACACAGGAAAAGCAATAAACTACTCCCCATACACATTAAATAAAATTCCAAATAAGCTATTGGAGAGAACGTTGCAGAGGACACAGGACAGAATTCTGAGAGAGGAGGAGGAGGACTGGTGGCAGCCGCTATAAAAACATACTTAGCTGAAAATTATGACACATTCCATCTGTAAAATACTAGAAGATTTTCCCTCTGAGACTCAGTTTTGGAGTCAGAATTAGATAAATATCTTCTATCTGTTTTTCAACCTTTTAAAAAGGGATTTATCCTTTTGAGATACCACTTATTTGACAGAAGCAGTTTTTATAAACACATCTAATACAGTGAACTGGACATGCTGTCTTCCAAAGAGGGCTTGTATCCCAATTTTGAGACCCGGGGACACATAATTATTTTAGTTCTGCAAGGTGTTATGGAAATTTTATGGGACAACATAAATGAATTAAGGAGCAGCAGCAGTTCACATTATCAAAAAAAATTTTTTTTCCCCAGTAAATCTCAAAATTCTCTGCATGGATGTTTACTAGATGGTAGAGAACACACATGTCATTGTATTGATTCAACTTTGACTTAGCTTTTTAATTAGAACCGATACTTCAGAGTTTATCCTTCCTTCAGCACACAGACACACACACACACACATGCACACACAAGTATTAGCATCAATGGATCCACAGTTAGAACTTTTGGTTATCAGTGAGCTTTATAGTCCACCTCTACAGGCTTTTAGACATTTGATTTGCTAGCCTGAAATTAAGTTTATGTTTTTCTTATTTAGTTCATTCATGCTCTGATAGGTGAACCCAGCCTCACCCTCCCCTCCCCCAACTTGCTACATAGGAAGATAAAACTACTGCTAGTATTGTTATTCTCAAACTCTGCCTAAATCTAGGGGCTCTTCTAAGAATCTGGAGCTGTCTTTAATTTGCATTAAATGAGAGTGTAGCTATTGAGATGTGACCAGTGGGGAAATGCAGATCCCAGCATGCAATACAGAAAGACACTGGGGCAAAACAGTACACACAGACGGAATGACAGAGAGCCCTGCGTGCTGGGAAAGCTGGCTGTTGGAAATGAAAGATCGAGGTGGTCAAAGCTAGGAGCCAGTTGGCTTACACTTATGTTCTCCACCTTTGAAGCAGTAGCTGTAAAGTACTGTCCTCTTTGCTTCAGAAAAATGTTAAGGATCAAATGAATTTGTGGTAGGGAGTGCTAAGGAAACTATTAAGGACAATGTGATAACAAGGGAGAGTAACCAAAGTGTAATACAGTTTGCCTAGAATGAATTTTTGATTCACAGCAGCAGATAACAAATATTACCTTTATTTTCAATGTCAATTATATTTCAATCACTTGATGTTTAAAAGTTATTTATTTATTTAAAAGGCAGAGACAGACAGAGACAGAAAGAACTCCATTGACTGGTTTACTTTCCAAATGCCTGCAACAGCCAGGGGGAAGCTAGGATCAATCCAGGTCTCCCATGTGAGTGGCAGGGGCTCAGCTACTTGAACCATCACCTGCTGCCTCCTTAGGTGTGCATTAGCAGGAAGCTGGAATTCTGAGCCAGAGCTGAGAATCAAACCTAGGCACTCTGATAAGGGATGTGGGTGTATGAACTAGCATCTTAACCACTAAGCCAAATATCTGCTCCCATCACCTGATTTTTAATACCAAACCAAACATTTTAGTGTTAATTCAAACTCGGCTTGGTTTTGTGGGTTCTTTTTCAATGAGAATGGCCCAAAAAAGTATAGTATTAAGAAAGCAAACTTAGGGCTGGCGCTGTGGTGTAGCAGGTAAGGCATGCAGTGCTGGCATCCCATATGGGCGCCAGTTCGAGTCCTAGCTGCTCCACTTCTGATCTAGTTCTCTGCTATGGCCTGGAAAAGCAGCAGAAGATGGCCCAGGTCCTTGGGCCCCTGCACCCACAGGGAGACCTGGAAGAAGCTCTTGGCTCCCAGCTTTGGATTGGTGCAGCTCTGGCCATTGCAGCATTTGGAGAGTGAGCCAGTGGATAGAAGACTTCTCTCTCTGCTTCTGCCTCTCTGCAACTCTGCCTTTCACATGGATAAATAAATCTCAAAAAAAAAAAAAAAAAAAGAAAAGAAAGAAAGAAAGCAAACTCTACCTGTTGCCTTTCATTTCAGAAATTAGACACTGCCAGGAAAATGTCACTGTGTAGAAGTCAACATACAGTCTGGACTTCTTAGACCTCCATAGTGGTTCAGGGTCATAACTGTGAATGCCTAAACTGGATGTCCAGTGTAAATGTAAGCTCACCCACAGCAAAGGCCTCAGCCACAGTAATGAGGACAAAAAGCAAGAATCATTCGCAATCTGCACAATTTAGCTGTCTGTGAGCATAAGAAAGTACTCGAATCATTGTGTTTGAACCACAGTGAGACACAAATGGAGTTTCAGTTAAGCAAAATGTGTGTCTTTCTCTAACTACCTGTTTACCCTGTTTACAGGGCACCACTGCCCATACCACCAGGCTGTCATCCCTCATGCCATGGCACTGGTCCACAGTGTAAAAGGCAGCCCTGTCTTGCTAATAGCAGAGGATGTGCAGTGTGTACACACAGCACAGAAACTCAGCCCTCTGCCCTGGAGCTGCAGTGGTCTTCCACACAAAACAGTTACGACTGGAGATGGCTGCGCAGTGGCTCCCTGACAAGCTGGGTATGAGTATACACTTGAGGCACAGTGGCGATCCTGCAACGGGAGAAGGGGAAAGCAGGAACCATGCAAAGCCTCCATCAGTTTATGACACTGTGCAGATCAGACAGACTGTTCGCCTACTCCACGCCCCGGGTACTACCTGAGAGAAGGGAAGAAGCCCCCTTCTCACAGAAACACAAGACAGAAGCAGAAGGAGAAGAGTTAAATAGATTTAACCAAACTCTATAAAGAATACACCCATTAAGACATGGACAGATCACTTCCAAAGGTAAAGATTTTTTTAAAATTCCATTTGCCATGAACTTGTTTTTGAAGTCTCCTCATGTTTCTATCTCATACCCCTGATTCTTGGGTCACGGCCAGGACCAAGGTCTGTATGCTAATCTTGAACATTGGAACAGAAAACCTTTCTCTGTGTCCTTGTTCTTTCTCTTTCAGGTATGCTATCTGGTCTTAGTTACCATATTAAACATGCTTTCAAAATTTTTTTAATTTTAATTGTATTTTATTTGAGCTACAGAGATCTTCCATCCACTGGTTAACTCCCCAAATGCCTACAACAGCCAGGACTGAGCCAGACTGAAGCCAGGAACTCAATCTGAGTCTCCTGTGTGGGAGGCAGGGCCCCACTTCTGCCTTCCCAGGACATCAGCAGGAAGCTGGATGGGAAGTGGAGCCAGGACTTGAATCCAGGCACTCCAATGGAAGATGTGGGCATCCCAAGTGGTGTCTTAACAGTTGCAACAAATGCTATTCTCTGGCATACCTTTTAACAATCCTCAATTTTATAGATTTTTTCCTTAGAAGAACAAAATATCATGTGGAAAATATTCTATGATAAAATGTAATATTATACTCACATTTAGATAAAGACATAAATCAGACATAAATCAGTAAACAGTGATATTTTTAATTGGAAACTATTTTAACAAAAGCACATCCTGACCATCACACTCTTGATACTTACAAACAATTTTAATCATCTACAGTAACAGCATAAACACATAGGTTTTAAAGATTCAAAAGCTAACAAATGAGTACTTACAATTTCAGTAATTGACTTTATCACCAAGTATTTGTTACAATGACTTAAAGGAAAAAATGGACAATGTCACAAATTTACTTTCGTCATGACAAGATCCTGCTTACAACAGGGAGGGGGCAGTGCCATCACTTATTTAACTGCCAAAATGACAGATAATTACCTTCAAGGACTGGATCTCCCAAGACATGTGGCAAAGGTTGGTTTGCACTACTCTATATTTAGTCTGAGCTTTCTGCATCAGAGACAGAAGAAACCTGAACTCCTCCTTCAGAATTTCAGAGCAAGTTTGCTTTCCTTTAAGTTGACAGTACTAGAAATTTTATTAAAGAGAGAGGTTCAGCAATAGAGAAGAAGGCATAATCTCCTAACAAATAAAATACATTCGGTTAAAAATTGAAGTATTTATATTTAATCTTAAGGGTAAAGGAAAACATTTTTCACAGGTAATCACAAAATCCAATCCACAAATCTACACAAGTAATTGAGGCTTTGAATGCACGTACGCACACCCCCGAGTTTGAGGGAGGGACGGCCACAGGGACAGTGGTGAACGATCGCTCCTCCTCTAGCACACATCCTGGCACTAACGGGCTAGCGCACTCTCTTCCTGCACTGTTCTCCAGTCTGCACACAGCGGAAGCACTGAGGTGTAGGGCTAAAAGAGAGAAGGGTGCTGTACTGTATGTAAAATCTGGCCCTTGTACTTTTTAATAGACTTTGTTCTTTAGAACAGTTTTAGGTTCACGAGAAGGAATAGAAAGTTCCCATGTATCCCTTGCCCTCAGGGCGCCTGCCCCCTCCACATCTTCCCACTACCACCATGCCACACTACGTGGAACATGTCACATTTAGATGACCCACATTTATACATCACTATCACTCAAAAGTCTGTAATTCATATTAGGGTTCACTCATGGTGCTATACGTCATATTGATTTGGAGAAATGTATAATGACATGTAACAAACGGAATAATTTTACTGCCCTAAAAATCCTAAATTCCGCATAGTCATTCCTCTCTCTAACCCCCCAACCCCTGGCAAACATTTTTTTTTAATGTCTTTGTAACTTTGCCTTTCCAGAATGCCATACAGTTGGAATCATGCGTCTGTAGCCTTTCCAGATTGGCTTCTTTCTCTTAGTGTAAGGATCCTCTATGTGTTTTCATGGCTCAATAATGCATGCTTTTTTTTTTTTTTTTTAAGATTTATTTATTTTACTTGAAAGTCAAGAGTTACACACACACACACACACACACAGAGAGAGAGAGAGAGAGAGAGAGAGAGAGAGAGAGGTCTTCCATCCACTGGTTCACTCCCCAACTGGTTGCAATGGCTGGAGCTGCACCAATCCGAAGCCAGGAGCCAGAGGCTTCTTCCAGGTCTCCCACATGGGTGCAGGGGCCCAAGGGCTTGGGCCATCTTCCACTGCTTTCCCAGGCCACAGCAGAGAGCTGGATAGGAAGTAGAGCAGCTGGGACTTGAACCAGCGCCCATATGGGAGGCCAGCACTGCAGGTGATAGACCCTCCCTCCCTCCCTCCCTCCCTCCCTCCCTCCCTCCCTCCCTCCCTTCCTTCCTTCCTTCCTTCCTTCCTTTTTTGACAGGCAGAGTGGACAGTGAGAGAGAGAGAGAGACAGAAAGAAAGGTCTTCCTTTTGCCATTGGTTCACCTTCCAATGGCCACCGCGGCCGGCGTGCTGCGGTGGGCGCATTGCGCTGATCCGAAGCCAGGAGCCAGATACTTTTCCTGGTCTCCCATGCGGGTGCAGGGCCCAAGGACTTGGGCCATCCTCCACTGCACTCCCGGGCCATAGCAGAGAGCTGGCCTGGAAGAGGGGCAACCGGGACAGAATCTGGCGCCCTGACTGGGACCGGGACTAGAACCCGGTGTGCCGGCGCCGCAAGGCGGAGGATTAGCCTATTGAGCCACGGCGCCGGCCCTTGTTTTTTAATTTCAACTTAGACTAATATTAGTTTTTTTTTGGGGGGGGGTGAGAGGGAGAGAGAGTAAAAGAGAGAGACACATATATACATCCCACTCACTGGTTTAGTCTCCAAATACCTACGATGGCCAGGGTTGGGCCATGCTGAAGCGGGGATCCAAGAACTCAATGTAGGTCTCCCAAGTGAGTGGCAGGGACCCAACGACATGAGGCTGCACCTGCTGCCTCCCAGGTGTATGTCAGCAAGAAGCTGAGATCAGAAGCAGAACCGGGATTCAAATCAAGCACTCTAATATGGATGCAAGCTTCTTAACTGTAAATCAGTCACTAAGCCAAATGCTTGTCCCACTATTTCATGCTTTTCTTTTAGGCTCTAAATAATGCTCCATTTTGAAAACGTACTATAGTTGTTCCTTGCCTTTTTTTTTTTTCTAAAGAGTCTAATGTGGTAGCTGGTTAAGTCTATAATGGCTACTATTCAAAACAAATAGTAATATCAGCTAGATATAACCTACAGGTAGAACACTAAGGCTCTGTACAGTTAAGTGATCTGACCTAGGTCTCAAATCATGTGTGGAGTCAGGCTTAAGAATTCTAGATCCTGAAAACCATTCTATACCCTATCCCAAACCCCCAACACTATTAATCGACCTGCTGGTAAGGATATGGAACCCTCACATCTGTAAGCTGTACAACAGGGCTGCTAGAAGCCCCAAAAGAACCTAGTTAAACCTTAGTCAGCCACGGCTGAGAAAGAACTTCTAAGATCAATCTCATTCACAACAGTTACCAAAAAAATCAAATATCTTGGAATAAATTTAATTAAGGATGTCAAAGATCTCTACGATGAGAATTACAAAACATTAAAGAAAGAAAAGAAGACACAAAAAATGGAAAAGTCTTCCATGTTCATGGATTGGAAGAATCAATATCATCAAAATGTCCATACTACCAAAAGCAATTTACAGATTCAATGTGATACCAATCAAAATACCAAGGACATTCTTCTCAGATATAGGAAAAAAAATATGGAAACACAGGGGACCTCAAATAGCTAAAGCAATCTTATAGAACAAAAACAAAGCTGGAGGCATCACAATACCAGATTTCAAGACATACTACAGGGGCCAGTGCTGTGGCATAGCAGGTAAAGCTACCACCTGCAGTGCTGCCATCCCATAAAGATGCCGGTTCGAGACCAGGCTGCTTCACTTCCAATCCAGCTCTCTGTTGTGGCCTGGGAAAGCAGTAGAAGATGGCCCAAGTGCTTGAGTCCCTGTACCTAATGTGGGAGATCTGGAGGAAGTTCCTGGCTTCTGGCTTCAGATTGGTGCAGCTCCAGCCATTGTGGCCATCTGGGGAGTGAACCAGTGGATGGAAGACACCTCTCTCTCTCTCTCTCTCTCTCTCTGCCTTTCCTTCTCTCTCTGTGTAACTCTGACTTTAAATAAATAAATAAATATTTTTAAAAAAAGACATACTACAGAGCAGTGATAATCAGAACAGCCTGGTACTGGTACAAAAACAGGTGAACAAATCAACGGAACAGAACAGAAATGCCTGAAATCACCCATGCATCTACAACCAACTTATCTTTGACAAGGAGCTAAAACCAATCCCTGGAGCAAGGACAGACTCTTCAACAAATGGTGCTGGGAAATCTGGATCTCCACATGCAGGAGTATGAAGCAGGACCCCTACCTTACACCTTCCACACAAATCCACTCAATATGACCCGATACCATCAAATTATTACAGAACACTGAGGAAAACTTGCAAGACATTGGCATAGACAAAGAGTTCTTGGAAAAGACCCCAAAGGCACAGGCAATCAAAGCCAAAATTGACAAATGAGATTATATCAAACTGAAAAGCTTTTGGGGCCAGCACTGTGACATAGCACGTAAAGCCACCACCTGCAGTGCTGGTTTCCTATATGGGCACTGGTTAGAGTCCCGGCTGCTCTACTTCCAATCCAGCTCTCAGCTATGGCCTGGAAAAGCAGTGGAAGATGGCCTAAGTCCTTGGGCCCCTGCACCCAGCATGGGAGACCCAGAAGAATCTTCTGGCTCCTGACTTCAGATCAGCACAGCTCTGGCTGTTGTGGCCAACTGGGAAGTGAACCATCAAATGGAAGATCTTTCTTGCGCTCTCTCTCTCTCTCTCTCTCTCTCTCCTCTCTGTGTAACTCTGACTTCCAAACAAATAAATAAATAAATCATAAAAAAAAGGAAAAGAAAAGCAAAGAAATGGGCCGAAGACTTAAATAGGCATTTTTCAAAACAGGAAATCCAAATGGCCAACAGACACATGAAAAACTGCTCAGGATCACCAGCAATCAGGGAAATGCAAATCAAAATCACAATGAGGTTTCACCTCACCCCAGTTAGAATGGCTTGCGTACAGAAATCAACAAACAACAAATGCTGGCAAGGATGTGGGGGAAAAAGGTACCCTAATCCCGTTGGTGGGAATGTAAACTGGAAAAACCACTGTGGAAGACAGTATGGAGAAACCTCAGAAATCTGAATATAGACCTACCATATAACCCAGCCAGATCTTAGCAAAAAATGATAATGGGAGTAGGAGAGGGAGGAGGAAGAAGGGTGGAGTGCTCGTGGGAGGGTGGGTACAGTGGAAAGAATCACTATGCTCCTAAAGTTGTATTTATGAAATGCATGAAGTTTGTATACCTTAAATAAAAGGATTCTAGAAAAAAATTAAATTAGGTAATACATACAAAGCACCATCACCACGGGGCAGGGCGAACCTTAGTCAGTCCCTTTCACCCCGCCCCTATCCATACTGTGTTTTGTTTTTTTTTGTTTGTTTGTTTGTTTTTTTTTAAAGAAAAACAAGTAGGGAAGAGCTGGTGCTGTGGCATTACAGTTAAAGCCGCCACCTGCAGTGCTGACATCCCATAGGGGCACTGGTTTGAGTCCTAGCTGCTCCACTTCCGATCCAGCTCCCTACTAATGCACTTAGAAAGGCACCCATATGGGAGACCTAGAAGAAGCTCCTGGTTCCTGGCTTCAGATTGTCTCAGCTCCAGCCATTTGCAGAGTGAACAAGTGGATGGAAGACTTCTTTTTCTCTATCTCTACCTCTCTCTGTAACTCTTTCAAATAAATAACATAAATCTTAAAAAAAAAAAAACTTAAAAAAATTTAGGGAGGCAGTATTCAGCAATAGAAATAATACAAGAATTCTAATCTGCCACCAAAACAACTTGTCTGGCTTTTGGAAGCTTTGGTTTGTTTGTTTAATTCTCAGCTTCTCCACTAGATCTCTAGCATTCTTTTTTCTTTTTTTTTTTGAAGATTTTTTTTTTTAAAAAATCATTTATTTGAAAGTCAGAGCCACAACAGCCAGTACTGCGCCAATCCGAAGCCAGGAGCTTTCCTCCAGGTCTCCCATGTGGGTGCAGGGGCCCAAGCACTTGGGCCACCCTCTACTGCTTTCCCAGGCCACAGCAGAGAGCTAGATCGGAAGTGGAACAGCTGGGTCTCGAACTGGTGCCCATATGGGATGCTGGCACTGCAGGTGGCAGCTTTACCCGCTATGCCACAGTGCTGGCCCCAGCATTCTTTTCTATCAAAACACCATGCATCACTCAATGGCAAACATATTGTATCCTGATGCACACCCTCCACCTCCCTATCACAGTCCACAGGAAACCAATACACAGTGGTGATCCTCACACACCACAGAACCTGATTCACTTTCACACAGGGGTTGAAAACTCACTCATAATAAACATGCAAGCTGGCGATTACACTTTGCCTATGTGTGTAATCTGATGATCACCTACTGCCAGGCAGGGGATATGCGTGAATGAAGCGGGCCAGGTATGAGATAATGAGAAGAGATGGAGACTAAGGTCAATTGGAGGGAATGCCTTGTCTAAAGGCAGTAATGAATGAATTGCTTTTATTGCTCAAAGTC
The DNA here is from genome assembly GCF_964237555.1 of Oryctolagus cuniculus. NCBI lineage: Eukaryota > Metazoa > Chordata > Mammalia > Lagomorpha > Leporidae > Oryctolagus > Oryctolagus cuniculus. Next base: position 19,988,792 of record NC_091432.1, on the reverse strand, counting down.
AAACAAAATCTCTTTGCTGCTGGATAAAGCCCTGGGCCAACACTTTTCAACCCCTAGACAGTAATTACACTCACTGAACTGTAGTCCCCAGGAGAGGAAAGCGGAATTAGACACCTCTCAGAGAATTTTCCAAGGACAGGAAGCAAATCAAAAAGGATTTTAGATAACCAGAAAACTCAAGTGGCTTTCTGGCCAATCAAACTTTTACTATAATGAAAGGGCTGGGCTATGACTTTAGTGGGAAGATGCACAGATGCAAAAGTAGGTGATCAAAGGGGGAGCGAGAAGAATTTGCCAACACAAAATAAGGAGGCAGATAACTAGATGCAAAACATAAAGGTGAAAATGAAAAATTTAGTAATCACATATCCCATAATTATACCTGCTCTAACAAAACAGCTTACAGCACCTTACAATTTAATCCCCATATGTAAAGCAGGATGACTGGAATCAGTTTCTCTACCACTGAACTACAGCTGTCTAGGGTTTAAGCAGCCAGAGAATGGAGCTCACAAAAAAAAATTCTCATTTAGAATGAGTAGACTCAGGAATGCTCTATATCACCTAACTAATTTCCCTAGTTAGATGAACTGTGACTTAGACTGAGGAATAAGGGCATCTCTGGGTTCTGTGACTCTGTGGGCAAATATCTCTGCCTTTCTGTAGTAAAACATCTTTACTGGTGAAATAAGGAGATTGGAGTAGAACAGTGGTTTCACACTTCCTAGATTATGATGTGCATTGGCTTTCACTGTGTTTTGACCAGTACACAGGTATTTTTAACTTACATGAATGTTTCCATGACAGTGCTGATCCTTTCTAATGTGATGTTTTATGGCGTTTTTCATTTTGTTTTATTAAAAATAGTTATGGTCTATTCAGGTCCAAAAAAAAAAAAAATGAAAACTACCTGTTGAAGCCGTCCCGGGAATTATACTAAACAGAATGTCATCAGACGTAAAATCCAACCAGAACACTTAAACTAACATTTCCTACACTTAACTGGTTCTTGTGTGGGCTTTTCAAAATAATCTTTACGTGATTAAAAAAAAGAGAGAGGAATGGGAGTTGTGGCATGGTGGTCAAGCTGCAGCTTGGGGTGCCCGAATCCCTAACTGCAGTGCTGGGATCCAGTCCTGCATCTGCTGCCACTGCACCTTCCTGCAGATGCACCCCGCAGGCAGCAGGCGCACTGATGGCTCAAGCATGTGGCTCCCTGTCCTGGGACCTGCAGGCATCTGGGGCATGAACCGGCAGATAGAAGGTGTGTGTGTGTGTGTGTGTGTGTGTGTGTATGTGAGAGAGAGAGAGAGAGAGAGAGAGAGAGAGAGAGAGAGAGAGAGACTCTGCCTTTCAAATAAAAATAAATTTTAAAAATTAGTGGCGGGCGCCGTGGCTCACTAGGCTAATCCTCCACCTGCAGCACCAGCACCCCAAGTTCTAGTCCTGGTTGGGGCAATGGATTCTGTCCCGGTTGCTCCTCTTCCAGTCCAGCTCTCTGCTGTGGCCCAGGAAGGCAGTGGAGGATGGCCCAAGTGCTTGGGCCCTGCACCCGCATGGGAGACCAGGAGGAAGCGCTTGGCTCCTGGCTTCGGATCGGTGCAGCACACTGGCCACAGTGCGCCGGCCGTAGTGGCCATTTGCCGGGGTGAACCAACGGAAGGAAGACCTTTCTCTCTGTCTCTCTCTCTCTCACTGTCTAACTCTGCCTGTCAAAAAAATTTTTTTTAAATTAAAGTTATAAACATATGGACTACTTAATTTCTCAAGAACTCTGAGTGAACTCTAAAGGAAAAATGATGGTACTATTTTCCACAAACATTTCCCAAATGATGACTTTTTTAGTATAAGTAATCACATGCTTATGTAGCACTTCACACTTAGTAAACTGTCATACTCTTTCAAATAAGAATCCTACAACATAACTGTCATTAATTCAGATAGGGAAACTGAGGCACGTGGTGACTGATGACTTATGAAATGTTACCCAGTTATCTGAGAGTAAAATGGGGGCTGGGATATCGGATCCTATTCTTTGGGAAGCTAGTCTATATGAAGCTTTATTAACTGAACAAAAGCTAGAGCCCACTTCTCAAGGCCAACTTTCCCGGGACTGACGGGAGACCAGGGGGTATCCAGGAGGTCTGACTGAGGAGGGGCACATGGGGGTGAGGAGGTGGCCGAGGGCAGAGACGTCCTTTTGCTGTCCTCAGTCTCTGGGAACAGTAAACTGCCAGGGGAAAAAGTCAGGCCTTTGAGGTGCAAGGAAGCAGAGTCATCCGGGCAACAAACTGAAGGGGTCAGCATGAGCGGAGCCAGAGGAGCAGCGAAGGTGAGAGCGGCACAGCCAGATGAGGTAGGGGCAGCTCGAGGAGTCTGCATATGACACTTTCAGTCCAAGGAGAGTTAGCAGGGCGCTGGAGCAGAAGTGCAGCAGCTGGGACTTAAATCAGAACTCACATGGGATGCTGGCATTGCAGGTGGCAGGTTAACCTGCTATGGACGTCACAATACTGGCCCCAGGCGGGCTGTTCTTAAAGGAACTGTGCAGGGGCAGTGACTGGTACAGTGTAGTTAAGATGCTGCTTGGGACACACGCATCCTCTACTGATGTGCCTGGGTTCGAGGAGCAGCTCCACTTCTGATTCCAGTTTCTTGCTAATAATGCGCACCCTGGGAGGCAGCAGGTGATGGCTCAAGTGGTTGGGTTCTAGCCAACCACCTGGGAGACCCAGATGGAGTTCTCAGCTCCCGGCATCTGCATGCCCAAACATGGCTGTTGTAGGCAGGCATCTGGGGGAGTGAACCAGCAATTGGGAGATCTGTGTCTGTCTCTCTCTTTTTCCGTCTCTCAAAACTGGGCAGAGCTGGATAACAAGCTCTAATATGCCACAGCCAAGACACTCTCTCTGACTTCATGTTTATGTAGTTTAGCAAAGTGGAATGGACATCAGCAACATTTGGACTAGTAAAATGTGGCATTCCCATGGGTTTTTAAAGGAATAAATCATAGCAAACTTTACTCACTAGTCACTAATATATACAGTTTGATTTAAAATTTTTATTCACTAGCAGATTTATTATACTGCATAAAAACTACATAGCTATTTTTCTTTTAAAATAGAGCACAAATGACCAAAATCTATATGCAAAGGGATTGGAGAAATAACATCATCAACCACACAGAGGGGTTTGAAAATCGGACTCCCAGCTTTCAGAGCTGCTCCCAGGAGTCCTGGCTGCCCCTCCCCCATCACGTAAGCCCAGGGCTCAGTCAGTAGGACTCTGTGCAAGTGACACAGCCATCGCTTCCACTTAGTCCCCACAGGCCTAATGCATGTGATGCTGAATCTACTTATCTCAGTGGGCAGCACAGCCTCACCCAGAGTGGTTATGTTCTGGGCTTTGTAACAACAAGATGTCAGGGGTTTTGTGGTTGTTGCATCATTCTCCAGCACCTTATTTCCACTCTGTGCTGAGCTGGCAAAAGCACTCAATCAACGCAGCTCTGCTGGGCTTACCCTTCAGATGTCCCGGCGGCAGGACGCCTGCACAGCACGCACTGGCAATGTGACCTCACTTCAGTGACACAGAGCTGTCTCGTCATCCCACTTTCTCAAAGTCTCCCTGTCTCTCTCTGGCCTTGTCCCTCCCTGCTGCATTTTCCTTACTAAATCTTCCCAATGACATTTTTCAACCGATGGACACTAGGACCTAGGACCATCCTGAGCCCAGAGCGGAGTGTAATCTCAGTGCTGTCTGCAGATCCTAGGAAACAGACTTAACTGTTAGTGGCACCTAGCCTCTCCCTAGTCTACTCTGCTTAGATGTTGCCATTGAGAAGAGACCACCATTTCCATCCCTCCAAAAGAATTCCGTCAATTTTAGAATGGCAAGTGTGATGGACCTGCTTGGAGAAAGCCAGTGTATTTGTCACCTGGTGGACACAGAGGAACGGACCCACTCATGTGCAGGCTGTTAGCACTGCTACAAATCAGAGGGCAGAAAGCACCTCTAGGAAAAGAGAATAGAATACAGTGAGTGGAAAAGGGGAAGTGACACAAAAGTACAATGTTTAACAAGCAGCTTTTCTTGGTAGTTGAAGGTGCCCCTTTCCTAAAGGAGACTCCCTGTACCAGGAAGGAATCCTTCCTACACAGGGGTGCATGCCTACACTTCACGGGGTGTTTGTTTGTGTGACAGCTATACTGTCATAATTTTAGATGGTTAAACCTCTGCTCCAGGGTTTACAGAAGATCAGAGCACTTGTCACTCTTGGTGCAGGCAGAGTGAGATAGAGTGGTTGAGCAGTTCATTTTTCTTTATAATTACACCCCATTAACCTTCCACATGAGAGCTCCCCTGTGCTTTCTTAGCAGCAGCACCAACTGGCTGCATTTGATAAGGCTCTCCGGAGTCTGCAAGACCAGCACACGCCACAAAAGGAGCACGTTCAGACTGCCGACTTAAGCAGATGCTGGACGCAGCTCCAGTGCTCCCTGGCACACAGATTCAGCTCAATTATACATGTGTGAACAAACACAAGTCAAAAACATAAAGCTGGAAACCAGCAAAGAAACAATGAGGGTTTTATTTCAATCAAAAGTGATTTTTAAAAATCTTCCAATAATCTTCACACTATTGCTCCAAGTTTATTACTATATTTCTAACCTTTGATAATATGGCATCCTATAGGAAATATTGGATATAGTGCTCAACATAATAAAGCTTACCAGGTAACACAATTACAAGGTGATCTATATTATAATTAGATCACACTGGTGTCAACAAGCCACATGCTGTGCAGGTAATTTATTTGCTAAAGTATTTCTCCTTATGTGTTGCTCAGAAGCTCACTTGAAAAAACAAACTGGTTAAGAACTAGCACGAAGTCTATCTCTATCCTTCTTGACAGTGGCCTCACGAATGATTTCCTTTTTTTGAGCGTGAGAGAAACCTATTCCATTAATAATGTATTTTCCTGGAGTTTTTAACACAGTGCCAGGAATGCTACTTTCCATATGCACAGAGGGAGATTAGTGCTTTTCTATCCTGAGCAAAGGCTAGGTGAACATGCTTCAGCAGATAAAATGAAAGCCAATTTGGGAAGTAGGTGCTGGCACAATTAATCTTGAACAGGATCCCAATTATTTGAGGAACAAAAGGTCCCTCTATTTATACCTTGCCTTAACCAATCGTATTCACATCCCTCACAGCATTTCAGAGGAAGGCTTCCACCATGGGAGCTTGGGTCTCTACATGCATCCCTAACCACAGTTATCCAGGGAAGGTCAACAGTTATCCCAACAATGCTGCTCTCTGCTAATTTACCTTTTTTGGGTACAGGTGTTTGCAATGAGGATGTTAAGTCTATGATACAGCATAATCTGATAATCAGAGAATTAGAGAAATTCGAATGGTATACCATTTCATTCATCAAATGCCCTATTTCTAAAACTTTTCTAGAGACACAAAACTATCACAAACTTGCTTTTGAAAATTAATGAGACGCTTAGTACTTCTGAAAGTGTTTGACAGAGAAATGTTTACATTTACATTTTGAAGATGGATCGTTAGATCTGGGAATTCTATTACATTCTTCACCCTAGGCTTGATGTATGAAACGGAAGGATTTTTTCCATGAATATTTTTCTTTCTTTCTTTCTTTTTTTTTTTTTTTTTTTTGATAGGCAGAGTGGATAGTGAGAGAGACAGAGAGAAAGGTCTTCCTTTTGCCGTTGGTTCACCCTCCAATGGCCACCACGGTTGGTGCGCTGCGGCCGGCGCACCGCGCTGATCCAAAGGCAGGAGCCAGGTGCTTCTCCTGGTCTCCCATGGGGTGCAGGGCCCAAGCACTTGGGCCATCCTTCACTGCCTACCCAGGCCACAGCAGAGAGCTGGCCTGGAAGAGGGGCAACTGGGAAAGAATCCGGCGCCCCGACCGGGACTAGAACCCAGTATGCCAGCGCCGCTAGGTGGAGGATTAGCCTATTGAGCCGTGGCGCCGGCCTCCATGAATATTTTTCCTTTGCTTAATAACACTACTGGTTATTTTTATGACACTTACCACCAAATTATTATTTTTTAAAAAATCTTTTTTCTTAATCCAAAAATTAGATGTGTACTTGCGACTACACGGCCTAAGCTTTTTAAAAAGCCAGCATCAAAGACATCGATTTAACACTTTCTTGCGGCACACTGTACGCTGCAGCATTCAGCAGAACGATGTCAAATGACCATAGGCTCAAAGATAAAGCCGTCCTGTTCCTTCAGGAAACAGCTCCTAGAAATGCAGGCTTCTCCATGGCCAGGTTCAGTGATGGTCAGATTCCCCTCTGCCTGATAATGCATGTTTTTCATTTCCCAATCAATAGAATTTCTTACACTAAATGCTTGTTTTTCAGCCTTAAAAGTTGCAGACAAATTAAAATTCCACTTTCAGTGACCATGCTAAGACTCCAGCGAAAGCTAGTTTACCTGTCTGGGATACGTCTCTTCGGCTCATTGTGGGACCATCTGTTTGTGTGCTGCTTGTCTCATGGTGCAAATCAACCTGCTGCTGGCCAGACCTGCCTCATGCTGCAAACGCACTCTGCAGTTTCAGCCTCCCTCCCCTGCAATAGGTGCTCTTATCAGAATCTAAAACTACCACTTCAATCAACTAGAGTCAGACCTTATTCTACTGCTCTTGTATAAAAAAAAAAAAAAAAAGCTCCACCACAAGCCACGTGCAAACAGGTCATCTCTAAACCCGGGGCTTGGGAGAAGGTGGCAGCACAGAGCTGCTCCTACCAACACATGTTAGTACCATCAGCAATCAGCCTGCTACCCAGGAATATCCCCGGGGTACTGTGGAAAGAAGCTAAAAAGATTACTGAATCCCAGTGGACAACAGGATGAACTGCAAATATAAACCGTTCTGGTCTTCTCTGTTTTAAAAATTGGTAACTAATTCATAGCTGGGTCTTCCATCTGTGTTAATAGCATTCAAATTTAAATCAGTATTAGAAAAGGTTCTTAAACCATCCTTTGAATCATCCATAACTACCCATTTGCTCACTACTTTGCATACACTCTACAAATCACTCTCTCCTCACATATATGAAAGGGTGTTAGGTGTCGCTCCCCCTCTTTGTGGAGGAACGACACTAGACCCTGCGCTGTTCTTTTGTCTGCTCGGCCCTTCCCGGTTTAGCTGCTGGTTCTTCCCAGGTTGGCTACCGTCCCTTCCACCTCCGTGGAAGGGCGGTTCCCCCTGCCACTTTCCCCACTTCCACGGGGGAGCAGCACACCGCCGGCCGGCTCTCTCGGGGGCTGCTCAGATGTTCCTCAGGTGTTCCTGGTGCATGTTGTCTCTCTCCTCCTTTATAGTCCTCTTCCACCAATCCCAACTCTGCTACCCACACGCCGAGCACGCTGCTCTCCTCCAATCAGGAGCAGGTCCTGCAGCTTGTTGGTTGAACTGGAGGCAGCTGTGTAGAAGCTGTTTCCTCCTCTCCCAGCGCCATATTGTGGGAGAGCAGATGCATAGAATAAGTCTTAATTCCAGTAACAGTCTAGTCCGAGTTGCTCCCCACAGTTAGGATGCTGAAGTGTGGTGGGCAGAATAGGTATATTTAATAAATACGCCTATCAAGTATACAGCATTATAGTGGATGTTGTCATATAATATCAAAAAGAAGTTTATATTCCTATTCTCTAAGTTTATATACCAGGGCTGGTGCTGTGGCATAGCAGGTAAAGCTGCTGCTTGCAGTGCTGGCAACCCATATGGGCACCGGTTCTAATCCTGGCTATTCCTCTTCCAATCCAGCTCCCTGCTGAGACACCTGGAAAAGCAGCAGAAGATGGTCTAAGTCCTTGGGCACCTGCACCCATGTGGGAGACCCAGAAGCTCCTGGTTCCTGGCTTCAGATCGGCCCAGCTTCAGCCACTGAGGCCATTTGGGAAGTGAACCAGTGAGTGGAAGACTCTCTCTCTCCCTCTCTGTCTCTGCCTCTGCCTCTCTATAAAAAAGCTTTTCAAATAAATAAATGATTTTTTAAAAAAGAACTTTATATACTTAAGTCAGGAGACAGAAGATGTATATGCAAAAGTACTATTACACTTTTTTAAAAAAGATTTTATTTACTTGAGAGGTAGAGTTACAGACAGTGAGAAGGAGAAACAGAGGGAGAGGTCTTCCATCCACTGGTTCACTCCCCAGATGGCCACAACGGCCGCAGCTGAGCCGATCCAAAACCAGGAGCCTTGGGCCATCTTCTACTGCTTTCTCAGGCCACAGCAGAGAGCTGGATCAGAAGAGGAGCAGCCGGGACTAGAACTGGTACCCATACGGGATGCTGGTGCTGCAGGCGGAGGATTAACCTACTGCACCACAGTACTAGCCCTGAACTATTACACTTACAGAGTATTAACAGGCAAAAATATTGGAATATTTAACAACTCTGTAAACAGAGGGGAGAGCAGGAAACAGAGAGCAGGGCCACAAATGGAAGAGAAGATGACAACTGAGGACAGCCTACATTTTCAGCAATGCTAACCCCAAGGAAAATTTGAGATTAAAAAAGATGAATTATCAATAATGATGCAAATTATTACTTTATAGAAATGGAATAAGGCAAGTTTCCATTTCAGTAGTTAATTTTGTTTCCTAAGTAACTTAAAATGTACCCAGTAAGAAAGCACTGGGCTTTCACTGGGCTCTGTCCCTTATGTTGCAAAGGCCTGTTCTAGGCTGAGTGTTTGGCCTAGCAGTTATGATGCTGGTTAGGAGTCCCACATAACACATCAGTGCTTGGGTCTGATTCCCAGCTCTGGCTCTCAATTCCAGTTTCCTGTTGACACAGACTCTGGGAGGCAGCAGTGACACTCAAATAGTTGGGTCCCTGCAACCCACATGGAGACCTGGATTGAGTTCCCAAGTCCCCATTACAGCCACTGGAAGCACCTGGGAAGTGACCCAGTGGATAAGAGGTCTGTCTCTTGAGAACAAACTGTTCTTTGAGATTAGACTGTAATATTAATCTACCTTATTTCTAATAAACATGTCAAAATGCAAGCTTGAGAGGGCAATTTTTAAGTAGATCCATAGAAGAACAAATAATTTATAACTTATAGGGAGTTACTGGACTGACAGAAAGAGAAAGAACTTTGCTGATAATGTGTACAAGAAGACACAGATCTGAAAAGATCAAATATGCTTTTTACTTGGTGATAGACGAGACAACAGCACCTACACGAGAATTTTTTGATTTTGGTGGGTAAGAAATGCATTAGGTATGTATGTATGTATGTATTTGAAAGTCAGAGTTACAGAAAGAGAGGGAGAGACAAAGAGAGGTCTTCTATCCACTGGTTCATTTTCCAGGTGGTAGCTATGGTCAGAAGCTTCTTCTGAGTCTCCCACATGGGCAGCAGGAGACCAAGCACTTGGGCCATCCTCCACTGCTTTTCCCAGGCCACTAGCAGAGAGCTGGATGGGAAGAGGAACAGCCGGGACCCGAACTGGTACCATATGGGATGCTGACATCGCAGGATACGGATTCACCCACTGTGCTACAGCAGCAGCCTCCACTAGGTTTCATTTTGTTCAAGCCCTAGTGTTTCCAACAGACACAGATACCTTAACTCCTCCCCTGAGGCTGAGTCATAGCCCTCTCTGCTAAGGGAAAATCACAATCTGCTGCAAGGCTGACAGAAATATGACATTCAAAAAACACTAGCAACAGTTCCAGGCTTTTTTTCTTTCTCTTTTAAAGTTAATTTATTTGAAAGGCAGTGACAGAGAGACAGAGACAGAGACCTTCCATCAGATGGCTTACTCCCTGAACAGCTGCAATGGCCAGGATTGGGTCAGGCCAAAGCCAGGAGCCAGGAGCTTTACCTGGGTCTCCCACATGGGTGCATGGGCCCAAACACTTGGGCCATCCTCCACTGCTTTTCTAGGCCATTAACAAAGAGCAGGATCTGAAGTGGAACAGCCAGGACTCAAACTGGCATTCCAATATGGGATGCCAATGTTGCACCCAGGTGGTGGCTTAACCCACCACAGTCTTTTTTTTTTTTTTTTTTGACAGGCAGAGTGGACAGTGAGAGAGAGGGAGACAGAGAGAAAGGTCTTCCTTTACCATTGGTTCACCCTCCAATGGCCGCTGCGGCTGGCGTGCTGCGGCCAGCGTGCTGCGACCGGCGCACTGCGCTGATCCGAAGCCAGGAGCCAGGTGCTTCTCCTGGTCTCCCATGAGGGTGCAGGGCCCAAGCACTTGGGCCATCCTCCACTCACTCCCAGGCCACAGCAGAGAGCTGGACTGGAAGAGGAGCAACCGGGACAGAATCCAGTGCCCCGACCAGGACTAGAACCCGGTGTGCTGGCGCCACAAGGCAGAGGATTAGCCTATTGAGCTGCGGCGCCGGCCAACAGTCTTTTTTTTTAACCTAGTCTTTTACTTTATTATTATTATTTTTTATTTGGGAGGCAGAAAGACACACACACACACACACACACACGGGTGAGGGGGAGATTCCTTCCCAAATACCCAAAATGGCCCAGGCCAGGTTGAGAGTCTGGTCTCCCACACAGGTGGCAGGAACTCAGTGACTTGGACCCTCACCACTGCTTCCCGGAGTCTGCACTGGCAGGAAGCTGGAGTCAGAAACAAGAACTTGGAACTGAACCCAGGCACCCAGATACAGGTGGGCTAAACACTCACGCCAACATCTCGAGTCTCTTAAAACAATGACAAATGGAAACAATGATCTTGGAGAGATTCTAGTTTTTAAATTAAACTGGAAAATTGAGGTTTGTATATTAATCCTCTCAAGTGCTTGATACTTGAAAAATAAAACAAAAAGCATCAAATTAAAGTGAAGGCAGCAAAATGTAAAGAAAGTGACATATTTTAGTATGAAGAAACCGCTAAATCATTTGCCATACTATGCTACGAAGATAAGATAAATCATTCACTTCCACATTACATGCCAAGGACTATAGTGCTATTAGGAAAACATATTCTCTCACCTTTAGCTCTAACAGCAGCTAAACCTTATCTCTTACTCATACTCCGTCAGGACTTGCATCCTCTCTCTCTGAGACATGACAACACACACGACACCTCTGAGCCCACTGCTGAAATGACCGTCAGTTAGCTGAGATAGGGGAGACTAAAGATGAGTAAGTACACTATTACCAGAAACTAGGTAACAGACCGTGGATGTTAATGACTTTATAATGTGTTCCTTCTGAAAAACAGTGAAGAGATTTTTAAAATGACCAAATACCCACTGAATAATTGCCTACTGAATACTATCCCTCTGAGGTGTTCCTATTAGGATTTAAACATATGTCAGTTTCTCACTCTGTCTCACATTCTGCTGCCATTGTTCATGTTGTTTTCTATATTAAAAATTTAGGTTAAAAGTTTCAGGAATCTAGGTTAAAATAAGACTTTGACACTTCGCGCTTTGAGTAATGTCACATCAATAGCTGAACAAATCGTGACCATAAGACTGAGATACTTCACTAATGCAGCTGAAACGCAGCAATACACTGAAACGTCACAGGAGTCTAAAGAGAGAAAGAAACGTGAGCCCTGTACAGTTCTAGTACAGAATCTGGACAGAATGTAAACTGAAAAACATCAAGGTCAAGTCAAGGCTTCTGTGATCACAGGGTGACAGGAAAAGGGGCTCTCAGATGTCCTGTCACCAGGTCCAATGACAGACTGTTAGATAATGCCATATTGGCAAAATTCTATTCTAATAAACTATTTCCATCTGTGTAACCAGTGAGCCTGTAGGTTCTAGTGAGACAAAACCACACTGATCTGACTTAGGGAATAAGAAACAAGACTAGTACTGGAATTCCAAGTTGTGGCGACTAATTGGTGCTTCTGCCACATGTACCAGAGCTTCAGTGAGACCAGCTACTCACACAGGGAAGAAAACAAAAACACGGCTTGCTAACGCTGCAGGTTTGGGTAAGCGCAGTGCAGAAAGAGAATTAATTCCATTCTCCTAACTCCAGCTTACATTTTAAAAATTCCCTCAGTATCTTGCCAGATTTTTAAGAGACGGCTACACACATCAGAGTTAACTGGTATGATAGGCCATGGGAGAATAAAGCCAATAAGAAATCTTTCTGCTCTGCACTTCACAGGGCTGTCACTCGTACTAGAAAAACGTCACTTTGAAGCCCTGTTTGCATTCCATTTTTAACTAGAGGGAAGAGGATGGAGGTCTTTGGTTTCTATGACAACCCAGATGGGCCATAATACAAGATACTTACAAATGTTCAATTGCAGGGATGCCAAATCAAATTAAGGCAGAGTTAGCACTACTTCATAAAAACTAGATGGGGAGAAAACAAAATACTCAAGGCAGAATGATGCCATTTCTAGAAGTGGTTCTGAAGGATGAGAAAATATAAGGAACAGAGTGACTATTTTTAGTAAAAACAAATAAAACAGTAGAACTAATATATAAAAATAAAGCACCAATTTATATGAGTAAATGCTTTCATTAAAATCTGACTATTGGAAAATTACTACCTCACTTAATGGTTAAAAAAGTCCTTCTCAAATAACATGAATTTCATTAGTGATTTAAATCATTACAATCTGGCACACGGGGCCGGGTTTTAATGGGAAGTTGAGTGACTTTTTCCCGTGCTCCATCTTCCTGCTCTGTTTCTGTAGCTGTCTGTCCTAACTGGGCCACGCAAACCTGTAAATTCCTGGAATGGCTAAGGCTCAGGAAGCAACTCATTTGTAACTTGTGCTTGTTACAACCTGTGAAGATGTTAAGTTTGCAACAGTAATTTACTGCATCTCTTTCTAGTTATAAATGATGATTTGTGTGAGAACAACACCCAGCAAATAACTCTAGCTTTTAAAACACAATCTTGGGGGTGAGGGCTGGGGAGGGACTACTCACATATGGTCCTCTTTAGTTGAAGGGGAAAACCACTTTATACTCAAACTCAAAAATAATAACTTAATAAGGGAATTGGTTTAGATCACAGATCTTACCACTGGGGAAAAAGGTGTCTCATCCCCTTAATAATATTAAAGGGACCAACCCTCCCAAAATGTACATGTATGCAACATACATACACACACACACACACACACACACACGCATTCTGCACATATTTCAGGGAATTTCGAGACAATCTTCCTTAGTTTACATACTTACTCAAATTCCTTATTTGTAATAATGAAAAATGTTAGTCCCCAAACAAAGCAAGTATCATTTAATTTCTTTTTAGTTAATTTCTTTTTAAAGATTTATTTATCTCACAGGCAGAGTAGCAGAGAAAGAGATCTTCCCTCTGTTAGTTCATTCCTCAAATGGCCCTAAGGTCAGGGCTGGGCCAGGCCAAAACCAGGAATGGGGGACTCCACCTGCGCCTCTCAGGTGGGTGGCAGGCTCCCAAGCACCTGGGCCATCCTCCACTACCTTCCCAGTTGCACTGGCAGGGAGCTGGATTGGAAGCGGAGCAGCTGGGACTTGAACCAGCATTCTGAAATGGGATGCCAGTGTCACAAACAGTGGCTTAACCCGCTGTACCAGCCAGCCCCCACCTGATGTTTTTAACATTAAGTAGACTGGGGGTACCTTTTCATTTAAAATATAGTTCAAATAAAATTAATCAAGTGGATACATCTGTTACATAAATTTTGCTGAAAATTAAGTATGATGATTTCCAACTCTTTTGGGCTTAGCACATCAGGTAAGTTTGTTTCTGTGCCTCTTCTTCTGCCCTACATAGCACAAACCCATTTTAAATCATTTTGAGACCTGAGACTGAAAAACAAGAAAGACAGTTTCTTCAACAGGACCTTTTTAAAACGCAAGCTATTTCTTGGCTTGAAAAGAAAATCTGTTCACGAAGATTTCCATCTCTAAACAAAAATGGCCTTGAAAACGTCCTGGCCACACGGGACAGAGAAGCAAGCGCGGGCTCAGGCTACAAGGTTGTGAAATGCACATGCTGCTTTTCTTCTGCTCACTCAGCTCCTCAGCGTTAGCGTCTCCTGTTACAAAATGAGGGTCCTAAATTCCCTCCCGCATACCCCACTAAAAGGAAAAAAAAGATAAACCTTTCATAAAATTCAAGAGTTTGAGAAACGGCTGTGGTTCTCACCAGGAGGAAGACTAGCACTCACACAAGATTAAAAATAAGAATGATCTATTACGTAGAACAGGGGCAAAGACGGAAGGCTGAGCGCGGCTCAGCACACCGCCGAGCACGAGACACTTAATCTGAGTGGTTCTGGCAAGGCCATGCACGCAGGCCCAGGCAAGTGCCCTTAAAAGCTTCCTTAGACTGCAGACATTTGCCCTTCATCAACTGCTTCCTATGCCAGGATTTCCTTTTTGAGTGTTGCAACCCAATATCCTTCACCCAGGCAACCACAGCCTATTTTGGAAAGGTTCCCTATTTCAGAAGTCCCAGTTCTGTTTCCATTTAGAAATGTATCTTTATGAAAATATGTATCATCCCCAGAACAAAATGCTTTGATATATTAAGTTTCAGCTGTAAATGATATTTTTAGAAAAGTGGTAATTTCAGAATCTCTGCATCAAAATTACAGAGTTGTGTTTCTTTAATGGATCCACAAAGCAGAGAATTTAAAAAGATACACCAATGAATAAAAATCTCTCTTCTTTTTTCTCTATCCCATTATATTTTAAAATAACTGAATTTATTTTCCTTAAATGTTTTAAATCATCAAATTATGCACACAGGTAAGCTATTTCATCTGATATTCATCTTCATAAAATCAAATAACAGTGAAAAAGAAGAACTCTTAACAACAGTCAATTTTCTAAGAAATGATCTGACACTATGGATGATATTTCTGTATAACTAAACAGAATAGATCTGAGATGTCTTGGACATAGTAAAAATTTTTACTTTTGGTCAAAAGAAAAAGATTTTACTTTAAAAATAAATCTATCTCTTAATACCATTTTCCAAAAACCTTTTTGAAAACAGAAAACACTTACATAGGTAAACATTCACTTATGTATTTGAAAGGCAGGGTTAGAGAGCAGGAGAACTATAGAGAGCCAGAGAGCTGGAGCTCTTCCATCTGCTGGATCACCCAAATGCCCACAGCAGCTGAGCTGGGCCCGGAGCCAGGAATTCCATCCAGGTCTCCCACAGGGGTGGCAGCAACTCAAGTATTCAAGGCATCCCCTGGCGCCTCCCAAGTGCATCAGCAGGAAGCAGGATCGGAAGTATAGACAGCACTTCCATATGGAACGTGGGTGTCCTAAGTGGGAGTTTACTCTGCCGCGCCAACATCCATCATTTCTAATATGAAATAAGGGACACTGAGGAGTAGGGACCGAGAGAAAAATCCTTGTTCTAAGATCATTTAAAATTGGTTTAAATTATCTTTTTATTTATCTGAAAGGCCGAGAGCTCCCACTCTCTGGTTCACTCCAAATGCCCACAATGGCTGGGGCTAGGCTGACGCCAGAGCCGGGGTCAGGATCACAATCCAGGTCTCTCACATGGGTGGAAGAACCAATTACTTGAGCCTTCCCTGCTGTCTCCCAGGGTCTACACTGAAGGGAAGCTAGAATCAGCAGCTGGGGCCAGGAATTGAAACCTGGTACTCCACTGTGGGACACAGGCATCTGAATTAACTAGGCTAAACACCCTCTCCTAAGATTATTATTACTATTTTTTGGACGGCAGAGTGGACAGTGAGAGAGAGAGACAGAGAGAAAGGTCTTCCTTTTCCGTTGGTTCACCCCCCAATGGCCGCTGCGGCTGGCACGCTGTGGCCAGCGCACTGCGCTGATCCGAAGCCAGGAGCCAGGTGCTTCTCCTGGTCTCCCATGCGGGTGCAGGGCCCAAGCACTTGGGCCACAGCAGAGAGCTGGACTGGAAGAGGAGCAACCGGGACAGAATCCAGTGCCCCGACTGGGACTAGAACCCGGGGTGCCGGCACCGCAGGCAGAGGATTAGCCTATTGAGCCACGGTGCCAGCCTCCTAAGATTATTTTTAAAACTATTGAAAGTGGCCAGCGCTATGGCATAGCAGATAAAGCCACTGCCTGAAGTGCCGGCATCCCATATGGGTGCCAGTTTGTGTCCTGGCTGTTTCACTTCTGATCCAGCTCCCTGCTAATGGCCTGAGAAAAGCAGCAGAAGATGGCCCAAGTGCTAGGGCCCCTGCTACCCATGTGAAAGACCTGGAAGAAATCTGGGCTCTTGGCTTTGGCCATTGTGGCCACCTAGGGAGTGAACCAGTGGATGGAAGATCTCCCTCTGTCTCTCCTTTTTCTGTAACTTTTTCAAATAAATCTTAAAATTTATTTTTAAGGAATACAAATTTCATAAGTACAACTTTAGGAATATAGTTATTCTTCCCACCATACCCGCCCTCCCATCCACACACCTACCCTTCATCCTCCTCCCTCTCCCCTTGCCAGTCCTATTCTCCACTAAGATTCATTTTTTTTTTTCTTCATTTATTTGAAAGACAGAGTTACAGAGACAGGTAGAGACAGAGAGAAGTCTTTCATCCACTGGTTCACTCCCCAGATGGCTGAAACGGCCGGAGCCGTGCCGATCAGAAGTCAGCAGCCAGGAGCTTCCTCTGGGTCTCTCATGTGGGTGCAGGGGCCCACGGACCTGGGCCATCCTCCACTGTTTGCCCAGGCCACAGCAGAAAGCTGGATCGGAAGTGGAGCAGCCGGGACTAGAACTGGCGCCCATATGGGATGTTGGCACTTCAGGCCAGGGCTTTAACCCACTGCACCACAGCGCCGGCCCCAAGACTCATTTTCAATTAACTTTGTACACCTAAGACCAACTCTATACTAAGTAAAGATTTCAACAATTTTTACACACACACATGCAAAACTGTTTGAGAACTAGTTTTACAGTTAACTCTCATAATGCAACTTATTGAGGACAGAGGTCCTGCATGGGGACTTAGTGCACAGTGACTCCTGTTGTTAATTTAACAATTAACACTCTTATGTATAACATCAGTGATCACCCAAGGCTCTTGACATGAGCTGCCTAGGCTGTAGAAGCCTTTTGAGTCCACATACTCTCTGTCAGTATTTGGTTAAGGCCATAAGCGAAGTAGAAGTTCTCTCCTCCCTTTAGAGAAAAGTACACCCTTCTTTGATGGTCACTTCTTTCTGCTGGGGTCTCACTCACAGAGATCCTTGATGTAGAACATTTTTTTGTCACAGTGTCTTGGTTTTCCATGCCTGAAATGCTCTAGTGGGCTTTTCAGCCATACCAGGAACTTTTAAGGGCTGATTCTCAGGTCAGAGTGTTACTTAAAGCAATTGTCATTCTATGAGTCTGTTGTGTGAATTGCTTCCCATGTTGGAATATTCTCTCCTTTTTAATTCTATCTATTATTATTACCAGACATTTGATCCTATTTATAGAATCACTTTTTTTTTTAAAGACTTACTTATTTATTTGAAAGTCAGAGTTACACAGAGAGAGGAGAGGCAGAGAGAAAGAGAGGTCTTCCATCCAATAGTTCACTCCCCAGTTGGCCACAACGGCTGGAGCTGTGCCGATCCAAAGCCAGGAGGCAGGAGCCTCGTCCAGGTCTCCCGTGTGGGTGCAGGGGCCCAAGGACTTGGGCCATCTTCCACTGCTTTCCCAGGCCATAGCAGAGAGCTGGATCAGAAGTAGAGCAGCTGGGTCTTGAACCAGCACCCAGCGCATATGGGATGCCGGTGCTTCAAGCCAGGGCGTTAACCCATTGTGCCACAGTGCCGGCCCCTATATGATCACTTTAACACTTACTCCTATCTATATGTTCACATTTATTTATTTATTTAAATTTTTTTGACAGGCAGATTCAGACAGTGAGAGAGAAAGAGAGAGAGACAGAGAGAAAGGTCTTCCTTTTTCCATTGGTTCACTCCTCAAGTGGCTGCTGTGGCCGATCCAAAGCCAGGAGCCAGGTGCTTCCTCCTGGTCTTCCCATGCGGGTGCAGGGCCCAAGCACTTGGGCCATCCTCCACTGCCTTCCCAGGCCACAGCAGAGAGCTAGACTGGAAGAGGAGCAACCAGGACAGGACCAGTGCCCCAACCGGGACTAGAACTTGGGGTGCCGGCGCCGCAGGAGGAGGATTAGCCTAGTGAGCTGCAGCACCAGCTTATATGTTCACTTTTAACACTTAGTATGATCACTTTAACAATTAAGATGGATCTTTACCACCAAGTTTAATGGGATTTGGAGTCCCACGACAAGTTTTTAAACCATGCCCTTAGAAGGCCGTAGGAATGTATACGGAACCATATAGCTTTACAGTTACAAACTTCCTCCTCCCTCTCTTATTCCCACTCTTATTTTTTACTGAGATCTATTTTCAATTGACTTTATACACATATGATTAACTCTTTGTTAAGCAAAGAGTTCAACAAATAGTATGAAGAAAAAAAACCGAAAAAACAAAACAGAGCTGTTCCGACAGTCCAGGCAAGGGCAGCTCAAGTCTTCCTTTCTCAAAATGTCAATTTCACTACTTCATGCTTCCTTTTGGGTGCTCTATTAGTTCTCACAGATCAGGGAGAACATATGGTATTTGTCCCTTTGGGACTGGCTTATTTCACTAAGTATGATGTTTTCCAGATTCATCCATTTTGTTGCAAATGACTGAATCTCACTTTTTTTAACCACTGTGTAGTATTCTATAGTGTACATATCACATAATTTCTTTATCCAGTTTTAAGCTGACAGTCATTTGGGTTGATTCCATTATCTTAGCTATTGTGAATTGAGCTGCAATAAACATGGGGGTGCAGGTAACTCTTTCATACGCTGATTTCGTTTCCCTTGGGTAAATTCCCAGGAGTGGGATGGCTGGGTTATATGGTAGGTCTCTATTCAGATTTCTGAGGTTTCTCCATACTGTCTTCCACAGTGGCTTTACCAGTTTATATTTCCACCAACAGTGGATTAGGGTACCTTTTACCCCCACATCCTGGCCAGCATTTGTTGTTTGTTGATTTCTGTACGCAAGCCATTCTAACTGGGGTGAGGTGAAACCTCACTGAGGTTTTGATTTGCATTTCCCTGATGGCTAGTGGAAAAGAAAGAAAGAAAGAAAGAAAGAAAAAACAAACTATTTAGGGGCCAGCACTGTGGCATTGTAGGCTAACCCTCTACCTGCCACACAGGCATGCCATTTGGTCACCTGTTCATGTCCCTACTGCTCCTCTTCTGACTCAGTTCTCTGCTGTGGTCTGGGAAAGCAGTGAAGGATGGCCCAAGCGCTTGGGCCCCTACACCCACGTGGGAGACCTGATAAAGCTCCTGGCTCCTGACACCTGGCTTCACATCGGCCCAGCTCTGGCTGTCGTGGCCATTTGGGGAGTAAAACAGAGGATGCAAGACCTTTCTCTCTGTCTCTCCCTCTGACTGTACTCTATCTCTCAAATAAATAAATAAATCTCTTAAAAGACTACTTAGATCATGTAAATGATGACATTTCATGAACTCCACCATTTGATCAGTGACTATAATAGAATATCCCATAGCCTTTTCTCCAACATAACAGTTTTCAAGAACTGTGCTCCTCTGACCTCTTAACCAACAGAAACTCATTTACTTTCATACCGGTTTGCACAGCACGGAAGTATTTACTTGGTACAGCATTTACACCTGCACTGTGAGTGCTAGCTCCTGCCGGTACTGGACAGCTTCTCGTTAACCTGTCTCTTCAGGACCAAGGGGGCCACCACCCAAGGAGCTGTTTGTACATGGAGTTAATGCCCCCTGAGAAGATGACCTGCTCTCCTCTATCATTCACTGAACACCTCCACTACTTGCACTCAACATTACTCACTCTTTTATCTAGAAGAAGAAACAGAGAGAAGGAGATGAACTCAAGCACTGTGCAACAATTACTGTTTCCATTTAAAGCAGCATTTCTCTCTCATCACACAGTCTCTGAATGTAGAAGATGAGTGTGCTTAGATTTTATTTTTCTATTTTTTTAATTTATTTATTCGAAAGTCAGAGTTACACAGTTTTTAAAAAATTTTTTTTAAGATTTATTTAATTTATTTGAAAGACAGAATTACAGAGAGAGATAGAGACAGAGAGCAAGGTCTTCCACCTGCTGGTTCACTCTCCAGATGGCTGCAATGGCCGGAGCTGCGCTGATCCGAAGCCAGGAGCCAGGAGCTTCTTCCTGGTCTCCCACACAGGTGCAGGGACCCAAGCACGTGGGCCATCTTCTACTGCTTTCCCAGGCCATAGTAGAGAGCTGGATCGGAAGAGGAGCCGCTGGGACTAGAACCGGTGTCTATATGAGATGCTGGTGCATCAGGCCAGGGCGTTAACCTGCTGTGCCACAGCACCGGCCCCATGTGCTTAGATTTTTTTTTTTTTTTTTTTTTGACAGGCAGAATTAGACAGTGAGAGAGAGAGAGAGACAGAGAGAAAGGTCTTCCTTCCGTTGGTTCACCGCCCCCAAAATGGCCACTATGGCCGGCGCAATGCGCCAATTCAAAGCCAGGAGCAGGCCAGCGCCGCGGCTCACTAGGCTAATCCTCCGCCTAGCGGCGCTGGCACACCGGGTTCTAGTCCCGGTCGGGGTGCCGGATTCTGTCCCGGTTGCCCCTCTTCCAGGCCAGCTCTCTGCTGTGGCCAGGGAGTGCAGTGGAGGATGGCCCAGGTGCTTGGGCCCTGCACCCCATGGGAGACCAGGAAAAGCACCTGGCTCCTGGCTCCTGCCATCGGATCAGCGCGGTGCGCCGGCTGCGGCAGCCATTGGAGGGTGAACCAACGGCAAAGGAAGACCTTTCTCTCTGTCTCTCTCTCTCACTGTCCACTCTGCCTGTAAAAAAAAAAAAAAAAAAAAAAAAAAAAAAAAAAAAAAAGGCCAGGAGCCAGGTGCTTCCTCCTGGTCTCCCATGTGGGTGCAGGGTCCAAGCACTTGGGCCATCCTCCACTGCCTTCCCGGGCCACAGCAGAGAGCTGGACTGGAAGAGGAGCAACAGGGACAGAATCCGGCGCCCCGAGCAAGACTAGAACCTGGGGTGCCGGTGCCACAAGCGGAGGATTAGCCTAGTGAGCCGCGAGGCCGGCCCATGTGCTTAGATTTTAACACACACCTATATACACTCATGTGCACTGACAAGTGTGTAAGTTGTGCCTTGGCATGCTCATGTCACAGAAAATCAGGCACAGTATAGTTAGGCCTTGTACATACTAAATCTTAGTTGCTTTTTTTGGTTGAAACTTCCTATGATTATACATAAAATTCTCATTTGAGATATTAACTTGTTTAACAAGCACAGAATGTCCAAACCTTGTTGTTCTGATTTATAAAACAATTATTCTGACTCCACTGGCATGTCTCAGCTTCTTACTACATACCAGTAAATGAAACTATCAGTACTCTTTATACCATGAGACCTGAACTGCCTGCCCCTGCAGTAGTTAAGCAAACACTAAGGGCAGCACCAGCACCAACCATTCGCTCTCCATGAACAAAGAACAAAAGCATAACAGCTGTAGGGCATGCTCGAGGTCCATCATCCTACCAAGTCTGAAGACGTTCTTTACAGCCACAGGAATCTGATCATCAAGGAAGAAACACATCTAATGATATGTGGATGTGCTGAGTCCTTGGGCCCCCGCACCCATGTGGGAGACCTGGAAGAAGCTCCTGGCTTCAGATCAGTGCAGCTCTGGCCATTGCAGCCAACTGGGGAGTGAACCATCAGATGGAAGACCTCGCTCTCTGTCTCTACCTTTCCTGTCTCTGTAACTCTTCGAATAAATAAATAAATCTTTTTTTAAAAAAGAAAATTAATTCTGTTATAAGCTACATGTTTAAAATGTGCTGCTTTGGGATGACATTGTGGTGCAGCAGGTAAAGCCATCACCTGTGACACCAGCATCCCATATGGGTGGCTGGTTCATGCTCTGGCTGCTCCACTTCCAACCCAGCTCCCTGCTAATGGCTTGGAAAAGCAGTGGAAGATGACCCAAGTGCTTGGGCCCCTGCACCCATGTGGGAGACCAAGAAGCTCTGGCTCCTGGCTCAAGCCTGGCCCAGCCCCGGCAGCTTCAGTCATCTGGGGAGTGAACCAGTGGATCAAAGACCTTTCTGTCTCTGTCTCTCTCTCTGCATAACTCTGACTTTCAAATAAAGCAATGAATCTTTTTGTTTTTAAAGAGCCTGCTTCTTATTTTCATTTGTCTTTCAATGTTTACAGAAACCCAAATAAGAATTATGATAATAGGGTAATAAATTATGAGAAAACAGTAAGTTCATAACCTTGCAGCTGGATATACAATTAGGCCAAAGGCTAAGTCAAAGCTAGAATTAACAAACACCTCATAAAATACTGTAGCTCACAGCTTTTTAGTTTAAATAAACCTGCCCTCAGGCCTTATGACCTTCTTAAACTTTCTCTAACCTCCGCAAATCATAAACAGCAAGGAAGCTCAGAGTGTACACACATCCCCTGAAGAGGCGCAAGATCAGCCGCACTGCACAGGCGGCGGGCAGCCTCTGCAAGCAGATCAGGTTATCACTTGGAGAATGCACGCCATCTAGTGGAGTCAGGGAGATTCCAGCCGAATCTATTCGGTTGGTCAGATACCTTATTTTAAAACATACACTTATATTAATTAGTGAACTATCTTAAATTCCTATTATAAGAATGTGATACTTACTTAGAATAAAATTGACACAAAAATGTTTTAAGACCTTCAATTCTCACTCGGTAGGGAATATTTCCATTCTTTCCTTCAAAGGCACAAAATAGAAATCAGTATATACTAACAAAAAGTATTTCCAAAGATCTCAAAAAAAGGTCAAAACAGTAAATAACGATTTTAAAGTAACAGTATCTATTATTTATTAGGTGAATAGTCCAACGCCAGGAACTTCACAAAAGTTTTCATCTTTAAAAGCCATCCAGCAAAATAATTTCACACATGATTCCTTGTTATGATAACACTTAAAATAAAGAACAACTAATAAAAAGAAGTGACCTTTCAGGGTGTTATGGCACAGTGGGTTAAGCGCACACTTGGGATGCATCCCACATTGGAGAGCAGGTTTGATTTCCAGCTCCTCTATTTTTGATCCAGCTTTCTATTTTTTTTTTTAAACAAAGTGCCATGTTGTTGTTGTTGTTGTTTTTAAAGATTTATTTATTTTACTTGAAATTCAAAGTTAAACACACAGGGAGAAGGAGAGGCAGAGAGAGAGAGAGAGAGAAAGAGCGAGCGAGAGCAAGAGAGAGAGGTCTTCCATCTGTTGGTTCACTCCCCAGATGGCCACAATGGCTCAAGCTGTGCCAATCTGAAGCCAGGAGCCAGGAGCTTCTTCCAGCTCTCCCACATGGGTGCAGGGGCCCAAGGACTTGGGCCATCTTCTACTGCTTTCCCAGGCCATAGCAAAGAGCTGGATTGGAAAAGGAGCAGCCGGGTCTTGAACCAGCACCCATATGGGATGCTAGCACTGCAGAAGGCAGCTTTACCCACTACGCCACAGCGCCGGCCCTGATCCAGTTTCTTGTTAATGCGCCTGGGAAGACAGGGAGTTATGGTCCAAACATCTGGATTCATGCCACTCAAGTGGGAGACACAGATGGAGCTCCTGTCTCCCAGATTCCACATGGCCTAGCCCTGGCTGTTGTGGGCATTTAGGCATGTGGAGATCTCTCTCTCTTTCAAGTAAGTCTTTCTTAAATAAATTAAAAATACAAAAGTGATCTTTCTTCCCTCTGACCACAATGTGGCTGTCCATCGGGCAGCAGTAGCTCACTGCACATCTCCCACGCCCAGGTGATGCTGTGCTTCTAAGAGATGAAGGGCCCTGGCCCTCAAGAGCTGCAGCTCTGAAGCTGGGAATCTGTGGCACTTGCAGGAGCTATTCTTACCTTTCATCACAGTTTTATACTGAAAACAAACTACTTTTTTAAAAAAATTTGACAGGTAGAGTTAGAGGGAAAGAGAGAGAGAGAGAGAAAGGTCTTCCTACCGTTGGTTCACCCCCCAAATGGCTGCTATGTGGCCGGCGCTGCGCCGATCTGAAATCAGGAGCCAGGTGCCTCTTCCTGGTCTCCCATGTGGGTGCAGGGCCCAAGCACTTGGGCCATTCTCCACTGCCTTCCCGGGCCACAGCAGAGGGCTGGACTGGAAAAGGAGCAACCGGGACTAGAACCGGCGCCCATATGGGACGCCGGCGCCGCAGGTGGAGGATTAACGAAGTGAGCTGAGCCGGCCCCTGAAAACAAGCTACTAACATAATATTACATCCATCGTGATTTTTACTTAGTTACACCGATTTAAGCCAAAAATTCATGCGACAGAAAGGAGACATAGGAGACATGTACCCTTCAAGTAACTTAACAATGGACATATTCTTTCTTTAATTTCCATAAATATGATTTATGTTTGATCATTTTCAAGTCTCAGAATAATGGGCTTCTCCATCTTACTCTTCAGTGGAATGTCAGACTCATTAATAAAGTGCAGGATCTATCACAATAATCAGTGCTATTCCGTTGTTTACATTCTTTTTTTTTTTTTTTTTTTTTTTTTTTGACAGGCAGAGTGGCCAGTGAGAGAGAGACAGAGAGAAAGGTCTTCCTTTGCCGTTGGTTCACCCTCCAATGGCTGCCGCGGCCGGCGCACCGCGCTGATCCGAAGCCAGGAGCCAGGTGCTTCTCCTGGTTTCCCATGTGGGTGCAGGGCCCAAGCACTTGGGCCATCCTCCACTGCACTCCCGGGCCACAGCAGAGCTGGCCTGGAAGAGGGGCAACTGGGACAGAATCCAGCGCCCCGAACCGGGACTAGAACCCGGTGTGCCGGTGCCGCAAGGCGGAGGATTAGCCTAGTGAGCCGCGGCGCCGGCCTTGTTTACATTCTTAACAGCATCTCTGCTTCAACTTGAAAACTCCACATGCTCTGTGGAATTACCATGTTCCAAGTCAGAACAGAAAGGAAACTCAAGTAAACTGTGTCCGATGCTTTTCTGCCCATGGACTGGGAAGCAGTAATCCACACAGAGGGAAGCTCAGGAAAGCAGCCTGCGAACTATTTCATTTTCTATCTGGGCAGGTTCATCTCAGCATTTCAGCTTCTTCCTTTACAATGTGTATGTTTACACACCCTCCACCCACATGTGCTCCACCAGGTAGAATATCAGACTAGTAGTATATGATATCCAAGTGTGGAATTAAAAACTGGCAACACTGGTGGGAACCTCGATGGGAGTTTTCCTTTGTACTGTGTGTGTGTGTGTGTGTGTCCATATTAAAGAAAATACAGAGCAGAGTTCCACACTGTGAAGCACATCCAGGCCACTGTGGACCACACATGGCCTGGGTTCTGAAAAGATGCATTGCATTTCATGAACATTCCTCCCTTGCTTTCCTGGAGGAGTCGGGAAAAAGGGTAGCTTGCATCTCATCCTGACCCAGATTCGCTTCACTGGAGAAGTGCCGATGGCCTGAAAGCTACTCCATGGGTCAAGGAGATGGGAAAAGGACCTCGCCTGACTGGCTGGGCTGACTGTCTAATCTAGCCACACGCACAGTAGAGGAGGGACTAGTGAAGCCCTGACCACACCTTCCTGAGATCCAGTGTATTTACATGGAAAAGGAAAATGGTCATGAAATTTATGTTTTTATGCCTCACACAAATAAATTCAAGTAATATGCTTTTGGTAGATTTAAGTAAACAAACGTGAATCTACCTTAATCAGTTCCTACAATCAGATTGGTTTCTTCCTTGCTCTGTGAATCAAACAAACTGGCTCCTATCTTTAAGCTTCTGTTGACGATAGCTCCCTGGTCCCGGAGTACTTTCTCTACCGCCGTGCTGTCTGCTAAGTCCCACTTCCTCCACAGAACTCTCCTTGGCTCTGCTTGCCTAGAATGAACTCTGAAACTGTATTATACCAAGTGTCTGAACTATATAATTTAACAACATATAACCATAGTAGCAGCTACATTTATTTCAGTACTTACTATATGGCAAACATAATTCTAAGCACATTAACTATGTATTGCAAAATTTAATCTTCAAAGCAATCCAGTGAGATGGGTACTTTAAAAAAATATTTATTTATTTATTTGAGAAGTAGAGTTACAGACGGAGAGAAAGGTTTTCCATCCACTAGTTCATTCCACAAGTGGCCACAATAGCCGGAGCTGGGCCGATCCAAAGCCAGGAGCCAGGAGCTTCTTTTGGGTCTCCCACATGGGTGCAGGGGCCCAAGGACTTGGGCCATCTTGTACTGCTTTCCCAGGCCAGAGTAGAAAGCTGGATAGGAAGAGGAGCAGCTGGGACTAGAACTGGCACCAATATGGGATGCCAGTGCCTCAGATGGAGGCTAAGCCCACTATGCCACAGCACCGGTCCCGGAGATGTGTATGATTAGTATGCCATTTTACAGATGGAGAAACTGAAAAAAGCAAAGTAACTTTCCAAGGTTCAAAGGTAAATGAGGTAGAGCCAGAGCGTGATTTTAACTGGGACAGTCTGGTCACCAAGAACATGGTCCTCCTACCTCCTACATAGCAAAGGCTCTGCTTGTTAAGTGTTCCATGTGTACTAATTTGTCTTCTGACCCGAGAAGTATGATACTTGAGGATAAAGGTCATCTCATTTAGTGTAACTCTTCCACCATCTTACATTTTTCTGACCCATGCAATTACTCGCTCAGTGCCTTCCTTCAAGTGGTGGGACAGGCCACCGGTCACTTCACAGTGTTTTATTAAGTAGGTGTCCTACTTTATCCAACCTCTAACAAAAGATTGTTCCTGGTTCCAGGAAGGAACTTTAAAATTTTGGGAAGTCTGAGGAACATCCATTTAGACACTTAATGTCATACTAAAAGAAAGGGAAGGGAAATACATCTACCTTGAGAGTCGATTGCAAAAACAGAAATGATCGCGTCGAAGTGGGCATTTGGCACGGTGGCTAAGATGCCACTCTGAGACACCTGCACCCATATGGGCGTGCCTGGGCTCGAGTTCAGGCACTGCGTCCTCCAGCTCCCAGCTTCCTGCAAATGCGCAGCAAGTGAAGGCTCAACACCTGGGTCCTTGCTCTACCTGGGAGACCCAGTTTGAGTTCTGGGCTCCTGACTCTTCAGTCTGGCCTCACCCAGCTATTGTGGCATTTGGGAAATAAATCAGCAGATGGAAGATCTCTCTCTCTCTCCCCCGCCTTTCAAATTAAATAATTTTTATAAATTTTTAAGGACAAAAGCTAAAGTTCTCTTCTGATGTATACCTTGAAGCAGTTTCTTAAACATTTCTAAGGAAAATTAACAGTGGTGATTTAAAAAATGTCAGCATTCTGTAAATACAACTGACATTATGGTGTACAAAGAGCCTTATCCTTTAAATAAATACATACGCAGTATATTTAAAGACTTTTCTTTTAAATAAATTATGCTAACTGTATCCCATTATAATCCCATAAAGATACTTACTTTACAGAGGAATGGAGGGAAGCTCAAGGAAATTTAGTGATCTGTCCAAAATCACACAGGTAAGTGGCACAGCCAGAATCCAAATCTGTCTCCCAATTCTAACGCTTGCATTCCTTTCTGCTTTACAGTACTGTGGGGAATAGTGGTACGGATAACTCAAAATTAAAGTATATGTGGCTCCAGAGTGCATTTGTTGGGGTCTTATCTTTTGGCAATCCATAATACTGCAAATCAACACAACCACAAAACAAAACGGTTCTTTGCCCTGGAAGAATTAACAGTTTTCCTGAGCCAGTGAGCAAAGCCATGGCCACAGAAGTTAAACAATAAGTCCAAATAATATATGTCTGTGCCTTTCTTTTCCCTTTATTTTGGAAACCCACTGTCCCTTCTCCTTTACCTTCCCAGCCCTGCCAGTGCACTGGGGATAATCACCATGAGCCGATCTGGGAGGCTGGACTGATGAGGGCACTGGAGCCACAGAAGGAACTACTCAGTGCGCAGGACACATCTCCCTCTGCACCAGCTTTCTCCTCCAACTATAAATAAGCAGCACTCAAATCTCCTCCATATAAAACATTCCCTCTCTCTCCTCTCTCTCTCTCTCTCCCCCCCCCCCCTCTCTCTCTCTCCCTCTCTCTCTCTCTATCAAATGATCAGAAGAAACCAGACACCTACCAAGTTACAGTTCTCTCTGCCCTTCTATCCCCAACATCTTGAAGAAGTTTCTGGGTGCTTTGATCTCCCAGCTAGACTGTTAGCTCCTTGAGGGCAGCAATTAACTTTCAATTAGAAACCTCACTTTTCAGTCTGCTAGTGGTAGGGTGGCTGTTAAGTGTCTGATGAATTGGTTGTTGAAATAACATCAGTGAGTTCTAAGCTATCTCCTGGCTCTAGAAGTCAAACATTTCACATTGTCTCCCACTTGGTACTAAGCATTGCTTTTCACTTCCTAATTCATGGAAGAATTCTGGCTGAAATCCTTCTTCTCTGACTCCTGCAGAATACATTTGTTGTATTTAGCTAACAAAATTCCCTTACAGTATAATATGTGGAAGTCCATGAGCCTGGCACTGAGGAGTTTAGGCCAGTTTTTATTTACTGATGAACTGAAAAGATAAAAGAATCATTCTTAATTTTTGCTTTCTTTGCATTGTAAAACTGTACAAGCAATGTACTAAAAACAAAAAGCAAAGTCCAAAAGCTTCATCAGTGGAACATTAACGTTAAAACTTCATGCATAAAAGTAAGAAGCAAACTGGACCCTGCAGGTCCTGCACTCCATCTAGACTTCCAAGTGATGACTAGCTGCTAGTCACGGTTTTACTAGCCACTGCCCCTCCTGGGACCCCGGTACTGGGCTCTCTGTCACACCAGACCCTCTTTCTTCTGACCTTGACAATCCCTATATCTAAGCTGCTCATTACCACTGCCAGGCTACAGGCCCTGCCTGAATGTCTTGCCATCTTCATCCTCACCTACTATTCACCTGTGTGTGATCACCTACCTACTTCCATCAGAACTACACAAATCTCTGCCTTTCTTCACCTCTCTCTGTGAACTGCACTACTGGCCACGTTCTTCAGACTCTGCTTGCCTGTCACTATTACTTGACTCTTACCCATGGCCATGAAAGCGCCTTCTAAGACCTTTCTATATTCTGATGCTTTTCCAAGTTTCTGTCCATGCATTTTTTTTTCTCTGTCCATACCTGTTCCTGGATAACTACGTTCAATCCCAACATGGCAATTACCTCCTTCAAGGAGCAGCAGAAGCCCACAGAAGATGGCTGGAACTCTGGCCCCCACCACAAGCTGTGGGACCTCACGTAGGCTAACTGACTTCAGTGTGTTCCCTCATCTCTGAAATGAGCGTATCTGCATCCAGCTCACAGGGCTGCTGTAAAGATCTGACGAGGTAACACACGAAAAGCACCTGGTACCTGGGACAGCGCCCAGGACGCAGTAAAGGTCCGCACAGCCTCTCCTGCAACGCCACGCCCGCACTTCTGTGAGATGGTAAACCTTCCTCTCTGTCCCACTGACCCCTCCAACCTGACCTGCCCTGACCACACTCACCATCAGCTTCCCCTCCTGATATCACGATCACAGCTCAAGGAGGGAATCCTTGGCACAATCACGCCATCTCGCCCTCACTCCTTACCTCCAATCAGTCCTGGCACTTCCTCACACTGCTACCACCCCCCACCCTAATTCAGACCTAGCAGCAGGACAAATCACAACACCCTTATCACTAGCATTGCTCCATCTAAATCCTTCAGATCCTTCTCCTGGTACAACAACCTTTTTCAAAGCATCTCGCCATGTCATTTCTCTTAGACGCTCCCTAGCAAACCTGGAGAAAAGCCTAAACTCCCAGGTCAGGTACTCAAGGCCCTCAGCACTGTACCATACTTCTCAGTATATACATTCCTTCAACCCTCTGATATTTTCAGAACTCAAAAGATATTTAAAAAAAAATTATTTAGAGGTCGGTGCTGTGCTATAGTAGGTTAAGCCTCCACCTGAAGTGCCAGGATCCCATATGGGGGCTGATTTGAGTCCCAGCTGCCCCACTTCTGATCCAATTCCCTGCTAACGGCCTGGGAAAGCAATGGAAGACGGCCCAAGTCCTTGGGCCCCTGCAGCCACATGGGAGACCTGGAAGAAGTCCCTGGTTCCTAGCCTGGAATCAGCCCACCTCTTGGGGAGTGAACCAGTGAATGGAAGACCTGTCTTTCTCTGTTGCTCCCTCTGTCTGTAACTCTGCCTCTCAAATAGATAAAATAAATCATTTTGAAAAACTATTTGAGAGGCAAAGGTACAAAAAGGGACAGTCTGAGAGAGAAAGAGGTACCTTCCATCTGCTGGTTCACTCCCCAAACTCTTTCAACAACTAGTGCTGGGGCAGGCTGAAGCTGGGAGCCAGGAATTCTATTCGGGTCCCCAAGCAGGGGGTAGCATTTCAAGGATCTGGGTCATCATCTATCATCATCCACTGCCTCCCAGGAACATTAGCAAGAAATGGGATACAAAGTACAGAGTAGCAGGAACTTAAAATAGGCACTCCAACATGGGATGTGGGCATCCCAAGCCACGGCTTAACCTCTGCGCCACAACACTCAACTCAAATGTTTTTCCATTGGTTCACCTCCCAAATGGCCGCTGCGGCAGGTGCACTGCGCCAATCCGAAGCCTGGAGCCAGCTGCTTCTCCTGGTCTCCCATGCGGGTGCAGGGGCCCAAGGACCTGGGCCATCCTCCACTGCCTTCCCGGGCCACAGCAGAGAGCTGGACTGGAAGAGGAGCAACTGGGACAGAACCCGGTGTGCTGGCGCCACAGCGGAGGATTAGCCTAGTGAGCTGTGGCACCGGCCCGTTTTTTTTTTTTTTTTTTTCCTTAAAGATTTCATTTTTATTTTTTTTAAAGGCAGAGTTTTAGAGAGGAGGAGAGACAGAGACAGAGAGTGTGATCTTCCATTTGCTGGTTCACTCTCCAAATGCTCACAATGACTGGGACTGGGCCAGGGCCAAGAACCCCATCCAAGTCTCTCATGTCGAGGACAGGAACCCACTCACTACTGCCATCACCACTGCCTCCCAGGGTTTACATTAGCAGGAGCTGGAGCTGGGAATCAAACCCAGCAACTCCCATTTGGGCTCAGGCATCTTAACCTCTATGCTGAATGTCTGCTTCCCAGATACCATCGTTTGAGATGCACTCTATTAGAGAACAATATAATACCAATTTTAATTTTCTGAGTATGACCCTTGTATTATGAATATGTTTAAGATAAACACTGAAATTTCTAGAGATGAAATATCAATGATGTCTATAAAAATCAGCCAAAATAAAATTAAATAAATATGTGTATACAGAAGAAAAATTTAATGAGAATGGCAAGTCCATAAAATGTACATGTGATAATTTTTAGAGGGTACATTTGCTATCTTCTTATAGTTCTAGGACAAAGAAAAATGAGATTTTTTTAAAGTACTCAGAATGGCAAAAAGAGGCGGAGGTTATTACAGCATACTGAAAGCTAACAGGACTGCAGACTGCTCTTTGCAACCAATACTTGAATGTGTTCTCTTCCTGATCCTGCTATGTGGACTGATAACACTCTTGGTGGTGGTACTCCATGAAGCTGTCTGATAAGATGAAACTCCTACAAGAAATAGCTCCATATTTATAAGCAGCATTTCAGGATTTGCCCTTAAACAAAACAAAACAAACTGGGAAAGTGATCATTATCCTTACTTATAACGTTGTCTTTCTGATGTCTGCGAAATTAACAAAAATCATACAAATTGAAATGCAAATGGTTTTGTCCCTGAAAATGTTCATTATAAATATGTAGACTGATAGGAAAAACTAATCTTTACTTTAAAAATAAACCAGGGTTCAACAGAAAAGACTATCAAATAGCAAAAGTACAATTTAATTAGCTGCCCAAATTGCATGTTATTGTACTTTGCCTTTTCAACTTTGTATTCTCAACTGGGGCACAGAAAGAAAATTACTATTTCAGTTAAATTCATTACTCTTAACTAGCTGTAGGGGTTGAAAAAAGCTGTACTTAAAAGCTTCCTTATGAAAGTATTAAAATGTCCCTCCTCAGAATGCCCTAATGATCTGTGAGCTGAGCAGCGTTCCGGCCTGGGCTCAGGTGCAGTCCATCCTCAGCGAAATGCATAGTGTTACCATGTAACCACCAGGGTTTCTGCCCATGTGGGAAAATCTACAGAGGAAAATTTAAAAACTTCTCCTAAAATATAATGAAAATTGTTTGAGGACTTCATCTCTTATCAATTTTGAGAAAACAGCTATCCTTAAATAGCGGTCTATGCATTATTAAATTTATATGTCCATTCAAATGCCTTTTAAGTCCCACTAACCCATTTGATTCAATTTCTCACAGAAGGAATTCCATGCCATTACAAGTATATATCACATGACTTGGCAAAAGACAATTTGGTAAAAATGAACAAAAACCCTGACATGGACATCACTTTTTTTTAAAAAAGTGAAGAACACTGAGACAGCAATTAACGGTTGTAGAAAAAAATGCTGCTGCTGTACCGGCAATGACTGCAGGTAGCAGCAGATGGTGATAACTCGCTTAATGGCACTGCTTACTGCATACCATGACACACTCTCACAGATGCACATCACCAATCTCTAAAATAACATCTCAGGGTAATGCAACCCAGTGCAAGACATTTTATGACAAAATCAATGTATCATCGCTGTAAGCAGCAAGAACACACAAATCATGGAAGAAGCTAAAATTGTGTTTAAAGACAAACTCATTTGGTCAAAAATAAGGCAAGAAAAAGAAGGGGAGAATAAAATAAGCCTTTCCCATTCTGGAAACCTAATCTTTTTTTTTTTTTTTTTTTTTTTAATTTGGAGCCTTTGAAACTCACAGACTCCATTTTTGAACTTTCGAGGATGCTAATTTTTCAGTTATTGGTTTTTGCTTTATCTTCTCTGAAGAGGGAAAAAAAAAAACCCTGCTTTTTAATGCTTTCCAGGAGATAGGGGGAAAGACCGTCAGCTTTTTAACTTGGCAGGAGAGGTACTTTTTGATGAGCTTGAAATCTGAGTTTCAAATAAAGTCACATCAAAATTAAGTATCACATCGAATGAATCTTCTGAATTTTTTTCACTGGAGATCTAGACTCTAACTTTCATTGGTAAGCACGGATGCCGCGCCAAAAAATACAGGGGTCTTTTACAAACTAGGTAAAACTGAACCAGGCCCACGCAGCGCCCAACCATGGCCAATCCAGGCAAAGTCTGCTCAAAGGAGGGACCTCTGATCAAAGGGATTTAAAGACACTCTGCCATCCTGCGGGGATTGGGATTATGAGGTATATTACTTTATGCCACAAAACTGCTCTTGTCCGCCTGCAGCACTGGCATCCAATATGGGTGCCAGCTTGAATCCCAGCCCCTCCACTTCCAATCCAGCTCCCTGCTAATGTGCCTGGAAAAGCAGCGGAAGATGGCCCAAGTCCTTTGGCCCTTGCATCCATGTGGGAGACCGGGAGGAAGCTCCCGGCTTTGGCCTGGCTCAGCCCTGGCTGTTATGGCCATTTGGGGAGCGAACCAGTGGATGGAAGACCTCTCTTTCTCTCTCTCTGCTCCTCCCTCTCTGTGGCTCTTTCAAATGAATAAATAAATAAATCTTCTAAAAACATTGCTCTTTACTCACCATGACAAGGTTTTGTTTTGTTTTCCTTTTAAAGATTTACTTATTAGAAATGCAGAGTGACAGGCCGGCGCCGCGGCTCACTAGGCTAATCCTCCACCTAGCGGCGCCAGCACACTGGGTTCTAGTCCCGGTCGGGGCGCCGGATTCTGTCCCGGTTGCCCCTCTTCCAGGCCAGCCCTCTGCTGTGGCCAGGGAGTGCAGTGGAGGATGGCCCAGGTGCTTGGGCCCTGCACCCCCTGGGAGACCAGGAAAAGCACCTGGCTCCTGGCTCCTGCCATCGGATCAGCGCGGTGCACCGGCCGCAGCGCGCTGGCCGCGGCGGCCATTGGAGGGTGAACCAACGGCAAAGGAAGACCTTTCTCTCTGTCTCTCTCTCTCACTGTCCACTCTGCCTGTCAAAAAAAAAAAAAAAAAAAAAAAAGAAATGCAGAGTGACAGAGTGAAGGGGTAAGAGACATTTTCCATCTGCTGGTTCACTTCCAAATGATCACAACAGCTGGGGCTAAGCCAGGCTGAAGCTCTCCCAGGTGCATCAGCAGGGAGCTGGATCAGAAGCAGAGCAGCCGGGGCTCCAAACAGTGCTACAAAGTCTACTCAAAGGAGGGATGCTGGCATCGCAGGCAGTAGCTTAACCTGCTGTGTCACAACACTGGCCCCTTATTTTACAAATTTTGTCAGAACACAAATGTTTGACATTTGCATTAACTTTAGATAACTTCAGAAATTAAAGTACATTCCGACCTTGGCAAGGCATCTAGTCCCATTAAGCTTCTGTTTAGATTTGACTAGCTCTTTCATTTTTGTCTTTGTACTTCTGAGAGTTAAACAGCAATTCTGCTCTAGAAATGGTAACACGATACTGAAGTACTTACGCTCAGGTAGAAGTTATGCCCAGGTAGAAAAGGATCATGAAGAAAGCAAGAAAGCAGGGTGCGGACTTTCGGGGCCCCTAATAATGTTACCACCAGGGCCCCAACATCTCAATTCATCTTCCTTTAAGGGTATTTCACTGTACTCGTCATGCTCATTTCCTTTTTTGGCCATCAGGTCTGAAGCACCTGCTTGACCCAAATGACAGGGACTTAGGTGAACTCTGAGAAGCAAAGCCATTCCTGTGAAAGCAGGTTTTCACCACTCTGCTTTATTCTCCCTGCTCACTGCCCACCGGTAAACGGGTGACTCTGCTGGAGACTACGATTGCTTTCGTTGATTTAGTTCCTACCTTGTGGCATTTCCTAATGTCCTCTTTTGTCCCCCGCCTGACATCTGAGACATGGCATTTCATTCACACATCCTGGAGTGCAGAGTAAGATCCTGCGACACGTTTGGGGATAACACCAGAATTCCCTAAGCAGCTGCTGGTATCCCGTGGCTAACCAATCTCTCATTAGAACTGCCACCACGCACAGGGAATCTGCTCTGACACTGAGCTGTCCTGCCGCAGCAGGGGAGCAGCCGGGAGGACCCACCAGGTACGTGCACTGTCGCTGGGTCTGGGAAAGCAGGTCCTGGAGACAACTGGCTCTCATTCTCACTTTTCCTGCTTCCCTGTGTCTAGCGCCATCTGATGATCTAGTACATAAAACATTACCTTCCTCGGTGCTATCTATCTTCACAAATTACAAAATTTCTCAAATATGAACATGACCCAGAGCTGCCTATATCTTAAGTTACCTCTTGGGATCTGCACCAATGGTGCAAACTCCAAATTTAAAAGTTACCTGTTTTGAATGCTGATGTGCTAAGACAATAATGGTTATGGTTGGAAAAGATTATCACTAAACTAAGCATTTCATATAGCTGTGCATCACTTACCAAGTATACTTTCTAAGAAATACACTGCACAGCAATTTTGTCATTATATAAACCTCATACTTACACAAACTAAGGTAGTCGTGACATCATCAAGCCATACAACCTTAGGGGACCACCATCATATATGTGGTCTACTGTGAACTGAAACATCATTATGAGGTGCACTATTGGATATGGAAGGGGTTATTATTCAGATTTTAAAAAGAATCTCACCAAATTTTAAACTGCTAAAAAGCATACAATATTGTGTCCATAGGTACAAAGGTACTTCAAAAAGTTCATGGAAAGCGGAAATCAAAGAGGTTTATTTGGGTACAAAGATTTTGAAATCTGTACATATGCAAAGTCTTCAAAAAGTTCATGGGGGCCAACACTGTGGTATAGCGGATAAAGCTGCTGCCTGCAGTGCCAGCATCCCATGGGGTGATGG
This sequence comes from Oryctolagus cuniculus, assembly GCF_964237555.1. Lineage (NCBI taxonomy): Eukaryota > Metazoa > Chordata > Mammalia > Lagomorpha > Leporidae > Oryctolagus > Oryctolagus cuniculus. The sequence goes on along the minus strand of NC_091432.1, from coordinate 19,952,854 downwards.
TTCAAGTCCCAGCTGCTCCACTTCCAATTCAACTCTCTGCTATGGCCTGGGAAGGCAGTGGAAGATAGCCCAAAGCCTTGGGCTCCTTCACCCTCGTGGAAGACCCAGAAGAGGCTGCTGGCTCCTGGCTTTGGATCGGCACAGCTCTGGCCATTGCAGCTAATTGGGGAGTGGACCAGCGGATAGAAGGCCTCTCTCTCCCTCTCTCTCTCTCACTCTCCTCTCTCTGTGTAACTCTCTCAAATAAATAAATCAATCTTTTTTTAAAAGTTAATGGAAAACACATATTATGAAAAACTAGGCAGGTATTTAAAAAATTATTTGTAATTTATTATCTTTTAAAAATGTATTAATTATTTGAGAGTCAGAAAGACAGAGAGACAGAAAAAGAGGTAGGTGCTGTGGCGTAGTAGACTAAGCCTCTACGGTGCTGGCTGGAGTTTCAGCTATTCCTCTTCCAATCCAGTTCTCTGCTACGCCCTGGGGAAACAGTGGAGGATGGCCCAAGTGCCTGGGGCTCTGCACCCACGTGGGAGACTCTAAAGAAGCTCCTGGCTTTGGATTGGCCCAGCTCTGGCCGTCATGGCCATTTGGGGAGTGAACCAGAGGACAGAAGACCTTTCTCTCTGTCTCTTCCTCTCTCTGTAACTCTACCTCTCAAATAAATACATCAAATCTTAAAAAAGAGAGAGAGAAGGAGAGCTCCCATTTGCTGTTTCACTCCCCTTATGCTGGGCTGGGATTGAAGCAGGGAGTCAGGAACTCAATCTAGGTCTCTCAAATGGGTGGCTGAAATCCAATTATTTGAGCCATTACCTGTTGCCTCCCAGGGTCTGCCTTAGCGAGACGCAGGGGTCAGATACTGGAGCTAGGAACTGACCCCACCTATTCAAATGTGGGATGCAGGCATCTTAACCATTAGGCAAACACTTCCTTCTTCAAAATTTTCTTTGTATCACAATAAATTTATCTTTTAATTCCATTCCTTGAAACATCCTCATATTGTGAGTCTAGGAACTGTATTCATAATGGTCCAAGCATCATAGAAGGTGCCACACAAAGCAGTGGAAAGACAGAGACCCAGAAGTACACATGCCCATGTCCCACACCAGTTCCAGCTCCTGGCTCCAGCTTCCTGCCAATGCAGAGGAGCCTCAGGGGCAGCAAGGAGGACTCAGTCACTGGGCTTGTGTCACTCAAGTGGGAGACCTGGACTGTGTTCCTGGCTCCCAGTTCCAGCCAAGTCTAGTCCCAGTCTCTTCAGATATCTAAGGATCAAACCAGCAGATGGGAGCTTTCTCTCTGCCTCTCAAAAGCAAAGAAAACAACAAAGAAAAAATAATAGAGCCCCTTATCTTTTCTGAATTCACATTTCAAGAATTCCTAAGGAGGGACAGAATAATTCACTTCTCTAAGACAAAAAAAAAAAACTACCTTGGGAATAGAAAATGCAGGCATCGCACTAGTGGGAAGGAAAAGAAGCAGAGTTAACAGTTATCTTCAAAGAGAGACAAATGTGATGAGGAAAACAAGAAGATGAGGGAACATAACTAAGAGTTAATCACATGTATGCATGAGTCTGTTGTTTTCTCTTACAGAACAAAACCATGTGCTGTTACTTTCTACTACAGTTTATCTAGGATGAGGCCTCAGACCTCGACAACTCAGAAAAAGAGCAACGATGATAATAAAAGACCAGAAAGCAGGCAAGAAAAGTTAAAGGTGTTTGGATTATTTGGGTTGGAATGAAGGCAGGGATGTGGTGTTAATATAAGCAGTGGTCTCTTAACCTCCTATCAGGAGCGGGGAAGACTGGCAGAAAGGATGATTGACAGATAATTACTCAAGCCCCTTCTTGTTGAACACTTCGTGAATCTGACCTGCACAGGGCTATTTTGCACAGAACAAGAGGGCTTAAAGGATTTAGAAGTATGTCAGAGACTAGGGTAACACTTGGGGACTATCAAAAACCCATTTCCAAAACCAGGTGAGGAAATTAAGAAGGAAAACTGCTCACTTTCTAGAAAGGGTTAGGTCAGCATTCCCAAATTGTGACATGAGGAGTATCGGTGTCCCCTGAGATATGATAAAGTGTTTTCTTGGAAAAGAGGTTAATATATCTGCCAACTGCCAAGTAACATGCACATAAATAGACTTCTTCACTAAGAAATTTCAGGCTTTAGTTACTAATGTGTGTTAAGAATCACTGAAAGGCAGAGTATCTATAGCAGGTCTTAAAATGTTCTAATTACAGGTGCTTTTTTCATAGAAAATCTGCAATATGTTGCAACAATAATGTTTTCAGGAATACAGTTTGGGAAATGTGGGTTTAGCTGCAGTTGGTTATGAAAGCAAGGCAGGGGCAGGGGCTGTGGCTGTGGCATAGCGAGTAAAGCTGCCGCCTGTGGTGCCAGCATCTTATGTGGGCACCGGTTCGAGTCCCGGCTGCTCCACTTCCTATCTGGCTCTCTGCTGTGGCCTGGGAAAGCAGTAAAAGATGGCCCAAGTGCTTGGGCCCCTGCACCCATGTGGGAGACCTAAAAGAAGCTCCTGGCTCCTGGCTTCGGACTGGCACAGCTCCTGCCGTTGCAGCCACTTGGGGAGTGAACCAGAGAATGGAAGACCTCTTTCTCTCTCTGCCTCTCCTCTGTGTAACTCTTTCAAAAAAATAAATATTAAAAAAAAAAAAAAAAAAAGGCAAGGCGAGGACAAGGTGGAATTTGGGGATGTCCTCCAGCTTTGCAGTATAACAGATGTAGAGCAATCAACACGGCTGGTCCTCTTGTTCCCTGTTCTCACCACAGGGCCTGACTCAGGCAGGAAGCTCCGCCCCATCAACTGATCATCTGATTGTCTTCATTCTCCCATTAAACGTCTAGGCTTCCCTGTATCGTTCCAATTTTAGTATATGTGCTGCCGAAGCGAGCACACGTCAGGCTTCCCAAACCTTCCCTTCTTCCCTGCTTCTCCTTTTCTTGGTGGTAGCCCCCTTTCTTCCATGAAAGTACTTTCTGTTGCTTTCCACTTGCTATGAAGCAAGACTTTTCCATTAAAACGAGGCTTGTCAGAAAACATTAAAATTTTCTCTGATATACCTATCTAGTTTAGATTCTCTTCTCTCTTTTCTTCAGCACATTAACTACTTGTTTAAGACTTGGGTGCTTTTCTAAGACTGAACCTACTGTTCTGATGATTCCTTAATTTCTCTGTTCTCTATCATGACTCCCTGTTTCTACACTAGTCTATACAGCCATCATCATTTATTATTGAAAACTGCTTCCAATAAACAATTCCTGCCAAGACCAGCATTACGCTAAGCTGCTCCATTCTGCTTCTTCACCTTGTCATTACAAGACACTGTTTGCTAATCCCCCGTACAACACTGCTGAGAGGTTGGGCCTCTAAGACTTGATATGGGGTCATGAAGGCAGGAGTCAGGTTAATGCTGTTTCTGTGGGAGTAGGTTCTTGATAAAAGGATGACTGCAGCCTCCCCTCCCCACCAACACACAGCACCACGTTCCCTCCCCTAGGTGATGCCTTCCACCAGGTTATGACACAGCAAGAAGGTCCTTACCAGATGTGGAGACTCCCTGGTCTTTACAACTCTGGTTCACAGCTCCCCACTCTGTGAGACCCTATTACAGCAGACCAAACTGGCTAAGACACTACCCACCAACTCCATAAGGGCATCTGGGAAACTTGAGGAAAGGTAAGCACACCTTGCCTACCCGCAGAGATAGGCCTGGCAGGGTATACTGAACAGGAAGAATGTCTTCTCAGGCTCATGTGCAAGTTTTATTTTTAAAAAATTTCTACTTCCCAGCAGAGTATAATATCATACCACAGATGAAGACAGAATCTTCTACTCTTGTCATCGTCTTTATTTTTTTGCCCAAATTTATGATGTCTTCTTGACAAAGATGGGACCAATAGGCACATGAACATTTCGGTTCCCAGGGAAAGCCAGGCAGGGCCTCTCCTCCTGCCTGGCACTGAGCCTGGACCATCCCTGGGAGCAGACATGCTGCAGAGATGTCACCTTCCTGACAGAACAACGACAAAACCCTGGCTACAATGACTTCCTTCCTCTCTGAAAGACGGACTCCCTAGGATCTTGAGGACATTCCAGTTTGATTAACTACAGTCTTATAGTCTCAGATTTTTTTTTTTTTATTTGACAGATAGTGTTAGACAGTGAGAGAGAGAGACAGAGAGAAAGGTCTTCCTTCCGTTGGTTCATCCCTCAAATGGCCGCTATAGCCAGAGCTGCACCCATCTGAAGCCAGGAGCCGGGTGCTTCCTCCTGGTCTCCCATGCGGGTGCAGGAGCCCAAGCACTTGGGCCATCCTCCACTGCCCTCCTGAGCCACAACAGAGAGCTGGACTGGAAGAGGAGCAACCGGGACAGAATCCAGCGCCCATATGGGATGCCGGTGCTGCAAGGCGGAGGATTAACCAAGTGAGCCACGGCGCCGGCCCATAATCTCAGATTTTTTAAACAAATTTTCATTTTGACTTAAGTCCAGGCTTAGAGAAAGCTATAATGGCATAGAGGGGTCTTATATACCTTTCATTCACATTCTCCAAGTGATGGTGATTCTTTTCCATACTTGTTTTGCATTTCTCTCTCTCTCTCTCTCCTCTTCTCTCTCTTCTCTCCCCCTCTCTCCCCACTCCCTCTCTCTCTCTCCCTCCCTCCCTAATTACATAGCTTTTCTCTTGAATCATTTGCATGTAAGCTAAAGATATGATACACCTTTTACTCCTATTTGCTAAAAATAAAACAAGATAGCTTCATGGACAAATGTTGACAAAGCAAGTATAGACAGATGATGAATGTTTAACTGTGTGGGTGTTCACTGTAAAATTCTTTCAACTTTTATTGCATGTATGAAATTTTTACAAAATAAAACGTCAAGGAAAAATCAGAAAATCAATCTGGGGCATCAGAGAAAGTCAGTTTCTGATTATTCATAGTTAGGTGAGATATCTGGGCTAAGGACAAACCAAAATACCAGAATATTCAAAACCCTGTTTCATTTGGCTCTCACGTTTTCAGTATAGCTATATCTACAAAACACCCAGCGTTTCAAATGAGTATTAGAATTAAAATTCCATTAAAGTGTTCTGTAAACAGCCAAGCAAAGGACATGGCACAGGACATGCTTTCGTAGTAGAATGAGCCACGGGGGACACTGCTCAGGGTGGAAAATCCATGGACAGACAATCTGACGCAGCATAAGGTACACGAAAGCTGGCAACACCCGGACTCAGAATATTACTCCAGTGCTTCCGGATCCTATGCAAAAGCAGGTGTCAAGGTTATTGTCATTAATACACCTATTTTTGTTCCTTTAAAATGAGTTTAAAGGAAAGCACTGAGTAGTATTTTTTCCCCTTCTTAGAATAAAAACATAGAAAAGCTTTAGCTACCTTTCGTCTACCCTGTTTGCTCTCAAACAAGTTTATGTGGTAAACTGTCTCCATATTGAATGGCTGACTGCCTTTTATAATCTGAATTAGAAAATGCAAAAAAAAAAAATCCTTTAAAGTCAAACAGTGGAATTAACATATGAGCAGAACTCCTGTGGGCATTTAAATCCGTAATTAAAAAACCTGAGACACGTTGGCTTGGCAATCGTTATTGTCTAACGTGCACAGATAGCCAAGAGGTACTGAAATGCGACATTCTGTCCCACATGACTCACTCACTCAGCAGAGCCAGCCTCGCCGAGAATGCCGAGAAGGCCTTACAGCTTCAAATGCCTGCCCCTCCGAAGGTCTTCCCCCAGCTCTGAAAAACACCCAGAGGGCCTGTGGAGACACTGTTGAGTGTTTGCTACTGAGAAATCTGCTTTTGCTAGCATGCTCCATTTCCACGTAGGAAAAGAAAACCCTTTGTGAAAAATGAGAAGTCTGAGAGCAGGAACACAGGCGCGCACACACACGCAAATCATCCTTCCTATCTGATGTGTGAGCACAGCACACAGCACAGCCATGGAGCTCCGAGCCTCCAGATTATAAATAGGCTGCCAATCCAGGCAGCAGCTGCCTCACATCACTCTGCTTTCCCTCTCTGATTCTATTATATCTCAAAGACGATGCGCTGACTTCTACAAGTTTCCTCTGTGCTAACAGGTACACCGTACACAGGCCAAGGAAATTTGTTTTTATGATTATTCACATCAGACAATATTCCATGCTAATCTGCCATTGTTGACCTTATTTATACATGTATAAGGGGTTTAACAGGTTTGCACTCCTGCATTTTCTCTTATAAATTAAGCCTTCGGTATTATAATTCTGCACTCACTCGCAGTCAACCAAGAAATTGCCTTTATAAAGGCAACTGAGCACCCTGCCCTTTCTGGGCCTGCAAAACAGTACTACCTACACCTGAATGCAGACGCCTGCACAGGAAACACATAAAATACAATGCAATTTGATTAAGTCTTTAATGCATACAACTCTTTCAAGAAGGAAGCAAACCAATCAACTAAATGCGCTGCATAACATCTTCAAAATGCCCAAGTGCTAAAGACACTCCCTATTCACCTTGTGTCAAAAGAGGACTAACAGCCGAAAGCTATGAGGAGGCGCCTTTGGCCCCCATGTGGGAAAGGCCCTTTCCAGAAATTGGTATTCAGGACACACGTCTTCAAGAATGACTTCTATCTTCTCCCTGTCCTGTTTCCAGCATATAATTCACATCGGGAAGATACTTGATAAGCAAAGTAGCCAATATTTTACTTCTTCATTTGTAATAAGTACGTTAACAATTCATTTTTGGCCATCTAAGAAATGTCACTCCCAACCCACAATATAGCCTGTATCATGCCAAGGGAAAGTAGTCTGAACTTGTTTTCTTTCTTTGCTAATAAGGAATTCACTTCACTTCAGCGAGATAATACTGCACGCTAATGTGTACCACAGCTGGAATTATGGGATAGGCTGGTAGCTAATTCTGTAAATGAGTGATTTGGAAATCTCTGGGGACTTTTTTTTTTTTTTTTTTTTAAAGGAGGGGCCTGGTGGCATACAACTAAAAAGGAAGTGAAGAAAGTTATCTTGTCCAAAAATTACATGTGCATTTGTATTCTTAATTTTCCCCAAAACTTTCTACTTTCAAGAGTTTGCTTGGTGTCAGGATGCAAAATTACTTCAACTTTCAAGTACATGCACATACATCTAACCCTGAACTTTTAAGTGGAAAGTCTCGATACCTCTGGATCAATCTCACATTAATTTCTAAGAAAATAATAAAAATTGTACATCAAAATAATGTTAACAATTGAGTGGTAAGCTTACAGGCAATTTCTGCTTTGCTAAGTTGGCTGGAGGTTTTACAATAAACATATATCATTTTCCTAACAAGAAGACAAATAGCACTAAAGGATTTGGGGAGGGGGTGAGTTTTCCTTCCTTATACCCTAAGGCATCCTGATTCAATTGTATTCTCACTTTGAAGTCTACATGGTAAAATACTTCTTTACACTTTAAAAGTTTACCTTTTAGGGTATTTTAAGATTTTTTTATTTGCTCTAGTGAATATTACTATATCCTTGAAGGACAACACAACACAACACAGGGTGACTGCAGATTATTAGATGCACCTGCAAATCCTATTAGATCTCCAAACTGAATCCAAAGTCCAACATTTATGTATTCATGGTTTATTAATCTGATCTTTTCCTTTTAAAAAGGTAACATAATGTAGCTTGTAAAAGACTGGTATCCGCCATGATGAACTAAACCATGGAAATAAAGGTTGACTTTAAACTCGACAGATGAATTTTGGTCCCTCAGCCTTTGGTCACTTTTCTGTGTTAATGTTCTGGAAACGGTCTTTCACTGATTAATTCTACTTCACATTTACTGATTCACCCTCAAATATCAGCTTCACCAAACAATACTATATTCTATTGTAGAGACCCAACTAAGTACCCACTCTGAAAACAGATTTGTTTTTACGCTATAGTTTCCTTGAGTTTAAAATTCAAAAAATTCTTCAGTCATCACTGTTAAATTATACTCTCATATTCTTAACTATATAACTTAGCAATAAATTTCAGGTCATTTCCAACAGTGCACCTAGATTAAAAACAACAAATACCCTCCAGAAGTGCTTTCAGTTAAAGTATTTCAACTTTACTCCACCTCACCTATGCTGCAGTTACACAGTAGAAATAACAACAAAGGCATACAAGAAAAGAACATGAACTCCTAAACTGGAAGGGAGAGAAAGGAAAAAAAAAATTTTATTAATGAAACTGCTATAACCTGATTTGATAATTACCCTTCTCACTGAAATTTATTCTCAAAAGTAGAAGGCAGTGCACTACCCTCTCAAGAAGAAAGCCCTGACATATACAACTAATACAGTAGTTACAGTCTATGGGCAAACAATACAGCCAAAGATCCCCTTGCTAATACATACATTAAAATTAGCCACTGCAGGTTTGTAATCCCAGGTTATGAAAACTGCCATCCAGAGAAAAGGACCAAGGTACATTCTGGGTTTCTATTTTCTGATTTCTTTACGTATGTGCCAAAACACTCAAAAATTACTTTTTCTCTCCATAAGCTCTTTTGCTCCAATCAAGAATGCTTCTCTCATTTTAATGACACTGCATGATCTTTATTCTTACCACATGATCTTCCCAGGTTTTCGACATTTGTCTAACATTATGATCAAGAGATCCTTCTGGCCAGCACCGCGGCTCACTAGGCTAATCCTCCGCCTAGTGGCGCCAGCACACTGGGTTCTAGTCCCGGTCGGGGCGCCGGATTCTGTTCTGGTTGCCCCTCTTCCAGGCCAGCTCTCTGCTGTGGCCAGGGAGTGCAGTGGAGGATGGCCCAGGTGCTTGGGCCCTGCACCCCATGGGAGACCAGGAAAAGCACCTGGCTCCTGGCTCCTGCCATCGGATCAGCGCGGTGCGCCGGCCGCAGCGCGCCGGCCGCGGCGGCCATTGGAGGGTGAACCAACGGCAAAGGAAGACCTTTCTCTCTGTCTCTCTCTCTCACTGTCCACTCTGCCTGTCAAAAAAAAAAAAAAAAAAAAAAAAAGATCCTTCTGTGAACTAGCAAGAACTAAAACCTGAGTCCAATGGTTGCTTTTCAAAAAATAATAATCTGAAAAGAGACAATGGGGAAAACAATCTTTTTTCCTCTGAAATGTTTGCATAAGCTACTTTTAGTTAGCGTACTCTTTTTCAACCTAAATTTTACTGTGCACATTTAGAAGATGTCATAAGATACATATATGTAACAAAATCATCTCGTGTAACCCATCCACCATCCCAGTTATCCACCTTTTACTCTCCCCCACAACTGCAGTCATTTAGCAAAAATCCTGCACACAATACACTATTATTAACTACAGTCCTCTCTTGTGTATCAGATCTTTCCACCTGTCCATTAAATACTTACTACTTTGTATCCTTTGACCTACAGTTCCCTACTTTCTCCCCGCAAACCTGGCAATCACTTTATTCTCTCTATATAGTTGTCATTAGTCTACTCTCTGAATGTTACTAAAGTTTAACTTTTAAGCAACCTTGAAGACAAAACTGAAAAAGATCTTTTAACCCTAAAATGCATATTTTACATAGTTTTTAACAAATGCATCATAACCATAATAAAACCTAATTTCACTAAATCTTAAATTTGTGATCAAATGACATTTTACATTCCCATCCAATTATTTCTACTTAAAGAACTTGAAGGCCAGCGCCACGACTCACTAGGCTAATCCTCCGCCTGCAGCGTCGGCACCCTGGGTTCTAGTCCCGGTTGGGGCGTTGGTTCTGTCGTGGTTGCTCCTCTTCCAGTCCAGCTCTCTGCTGTGGCCCAGGAGGGCAGTGGAGGATGGCCCAGGTGCTTGGGCCCCTGCACCCGCATGGGAGACCAGGAAGAAGCACCTGGCTCCTGGCTTCAGATTGGCGCAGCACCGGCCATAGCAGCCAATTGGGGGGTGAACCAACGGAAGGAAGACCTTTCTCTCTGTCTCTCTCTCTCTCACTGTCTAACTCTGCCTGTCCAAAAAAAAAAAAAAAAAAAACAAAAAAAAAAAAAACAAAAAAAAAACAACCTAACTTGAAGATCATTTCTTCTAAGACAGAATATATGCCTCTGTGTTTGTGTTTGTGTGTATGTATGTTTCTGAAAGTAACTGATAGGTGGAAGTAGGGGTGGGTTTGGGAATGTGGGGAGTCTAGCCAGACAAATGTTGATTTCACAACCATAGCATCTACCCATATTTGCTCACAAGAAAACAGACTTCATACTAGCACATCATACAGAACTATAAGGAGCTAGAGACTAGAAGGGCACAAGGTTCTGCAGGAAATTCTTGTGTGACGCCACGCTCAGTAAAGAAGTATACCTGGAGGCCCAGCGCTGTGGTGCAGCAGGTTAAAGCCCTGGCCTGGGGCGCCAGCATCCCATATGGGCGCTGATTCTACACCCAGCTGCCCCTCTTCAGATCCGGCTCTCTGCTATGGCCTGGGAAAGCAGAAGATGGCCCAAGTCCTTGGGCCCCTGCACCTGCGTGGGAGACCTAGAAGAAGCTCCTGGCTCCTGGCTTCAGACAGACGCAGCTCTGGCCATTGTGGCCTTTTGGGAGTGAACCAGTGGATGGAAGGCATCTCTCTCTCTCTTTCTGCCTCTGCTTCTAACTCTGCCTTTCAAATAAATAAATCTTAAAAAAAAAAAAAAAAAAGGAATGTGCTCATGCCTGCCCCTTATGGCCACCTCAGCTCAAAGCCTCAGGATCAGCTCTCTTCTTCCTTCCTCTGCCCTGCGGCCCACTTTCAATCAATTGCTAATCCTGCTGATCACTGTTCTCCAATACTGTCCATTCCCACCTCTCCTCTCCATAACTCTTGTCCCTTAGCTGTGTCAGAAATCATTTCCACAGCCCTAAACCACAATGATATGATCCTAACTACACTCCCACATCCCATTTCTTCCTTCCTGTACAGTGCTGCCAGATGAGTATCAAGGAATAGAGCTTAGATTGATTATGTTACTTCCTTGGCTTAAAAAAGCAAAAACAAAAACAAAATACAAGACTCGCAGGCTATAATGGCAGGAGGAGCCGGGGCGGCCTTTGGAGCCTCTGCTGAGAGGGAGACAAGGCTCGCAGACAGCCCATGGGGCCTGTGAGGTGAAGTCACAGAGGTCACCTAGCTGTTTGTGCAGACCATACCAATGCATTATTTTTCTAGTGAACATGCTTAATAATAAGGCAGTACAGATTTTTCATTGTTTAGCTAGGGGATTCTTTCCTCTTTAGATTAACAGGTGCTCTAAGGCAGATCAAATCAAATGGGATTGGCTGGAATTCTTCTGGCTTTGCACATAAGGCCAACGGTGTCTGGAAAAGGATGCAAACATCCTATTTTTTTCTGGAGACTTTATTAACACCATACTCAAAAGCTGGAAGTAACCTAAAGCATTCAGAAGTGACACCAGAGACGATGGAAATGGGGTGAGGCATAAGGTGGGATTAAAGTTAGCAGCAGCAGCACTATGGGGTCCAAGGTCCTGGACTGGACCGGGTCACATGTCACCCAGTTTCCCCCAGCACACATCTTTTTGTTCTTCTTGACATAAAAATGAAAGCCACAGCTTTATTAGCTAGTAGCTCAAATCACAGTTAAACCCCAAATCTTAAGAGCTGCTTTAGACAAAAACCTGTCCTAACCTCTACACATCTTTCGAAAGGGGAAGCAACAGAGTCTGACTTAGTGTAAAGTAACATTCAGTGCCTTTCAAATTACCCTGCTACACGCAATGATGCTAATTTCATGCAAAGGGGGTATCATATTATCCTGTTTACAGATGTAAAACAATTTCATTTAAAATTTTGCAAAAGTTAAAATATCATAGAATCACCCCTCCATCCTAGAGACAAGCATCAGTAACTAATTCAGTCTTTCTGGTATCTTAATTTCATGTTAACAGTTGGGGTCATACTGCTGTTGAGCCACTTAACTGTTCATTTTACAATATATCATGGACACCCTTCCACATCATCTACTCCTTTTTCTTAACAACTACACTGATGAATATGTTATATTTTCCTTAACCAATTCCCTACTAATTGTTTTTGATTGTCCACTATTATTTTTATAAAGCTAAATGGAGCTATGGCTTAGCAGGTAAAGGTGCCACCAGCAGTGCCAGCATACCCTAAGGGCACTGGTTCAAGTCAGCTGCTCCACTTCTCTGGCCAGAGCTCCGTGATCCAAAGCCAGGAGCTTCTTCCCTGTCTCCCATGCGGGTGCAGGGGCCCAGGGACTTGGGCCATCTCCTACTGCTTCCCCAGGCCATAGTAGAGAGCTAGATTGGAAGTAGAGCGCCAGGACTCGAACCGGTGCCCATACGGGATGCCGACGACACAGGCGACGGCTTTAACCCGCTATACCACAGCGCCACCCCCCACTCTTATTTTTTACTGAGATCTATTTTTTTTTATTTTATTTATTTATTTATTTATTTTTTGACAGGCAGAGTGGACAGTGAGAGAGAGAGACAGAGAGAAAGGTCTTCCTTTGCCGTTGGTTCACCCTCCAATGGCCGCCGCGCTGCGGCCGGCGCACCGCGCTGATCCGATGGCAGGAGCCAGGAGCCAGGTGCTTTTCCTGGTCTCCCATGGGGTGCAGGGCCCAAGCACCTGGGCCATCCTCCACTGCACTCCCTGGCCACAGCAGAGAGCTGGCCTGGAAGGGGGGCAACCGGGACTGAGATCTATTTTCAATTGACTTTTTACACATATGACTAACTCTATGTTAAGTAAAGAATTCAACAAATAGTATGAAGAAGAGGTAAAATAAACTGCTCAGCGACAGTCAAGACAAGGGCTGTTCAAGTCATGGCTTCTCAAGGTGTCAATTTCACTTCTACAGGTTTCCTTTTAGGTGCTCTATTAGTCATCACAGATCAGGGAGAACATATGGTATTTGTCCCTTTGGGACTGGCTTATTATCACTAAGTATGATGTTTTCCAGATTCATCCATGTTGTTGCAAATGACCGGATTTCATTTCTTTTTTAACACTGTGTAGTATCCCATAGAGTACATATCCCATAATTTCTTTATCTAGTCTTCAGTTGATGGGCATTTATGTTGATTCCATGTCTTAGCTATTGTGAATTGAGCTGTAATAAGCATGGGGGTGCAGGTAACTCTTTCATATGCTGATTTCATTTCCCTTGGGTAAATTCCCAGGAGTGAGATGGCTGGGTCATATGGTAGGTCTATATTCAGATTTCTGAGGTCTCTCCAAACTGTCTTTCATAGTGGTTTTACCAGTTTACAGTTCCACCAACAGTGGATTAGGGTACCTTTTTCCCCACATCCTTGCCTTCACCTGTTGTTTGTTGATTTCTGTATGAAAGCCATTCTAAGGAGGGTGAGGTGAAATTTCATTGTGATTTTGATTTGCATCTCCCTGACAGCTCGTGATCCTGAACATTTTTTCATGTGTCTGTTGGCCATTTAGATTTCCTCTTTTGAAAAATGCGTGTTTAAGTCCTCTGCCCATTTTTTAACTGGGTTGTTTTGTTGTGGTGGTGTTTCTTGATCTCTTTACATATACTGGTTATTAATCCTTTATCAGCTGCATAGTTTGCAAATAACTTCTCCCATTTGTTCATTTGTTGGTTGCCTCTTCACTTTCCTGTTTCTTTTTCTTCTTCTTCTTCTTTTTTTTTTTTTTTTTTGGACAGGCAGAGTTAGACAGTAAGAGAGAGAGAGACAGAGAGAAAGGTCTTCCTTCCGTTAGTTCACCCGCCAATAGCCACTGTGGCTGGCGTGCTGCGCCGATCTGAAGCCAGGAGCCAGGTGCTTCCTCCTGGTATCCCATGCGGGTACAGGGCCCAAGCACTTGGGCCATCCTCCACTGCCTTCCCAGGCCACAGCAGAGAGCTGGACTGGAAGAGGAGAACTGGGACAGAACCGGTGCCTCAACCAGAACTAGAACCCGGGGTGCCAGCGCTGTAGGCAGAGGATTAGCCTAGTGAGCCTCGTTGCCCGCCCCTGAGTGTTTCCTTTGCAGTACTGAAGTTCTCAATTTGATGTAATCCCAATTGTTAATTTTGGCTTTGACTGACTGTGCCTCTGGGGTCTTTTCTAAGAACTTTTTGCCTGTGCCAGTGTCTTGCAGGGTTTCCCCAATGTTCTCTAATAATTTGATGCTATCAGGTTGTAGATTTAGGTGTTTAATCCATTTTGAATGGAATTTTGTATAAGTTGTAAGGCAAGGGTCCTGCTTCATACTTCTGCATGTGGAGATCCAGTTTTCCCAGCACTGTTTGTTGGAGAGACTGTCCTTGCTCCAGGGATTGGTTTTAGCTCCTTGGTCAAATATAAGTTGGTTGTAGATGCTTGGATTGATTTCTGGTGTTTCTATTCTGTTCCATTGATCTATGCCTCTGTTTTTGTACCAGTATCAGGCTGTTTTGATTATAACTGCCTTGTAGTATGTCTTGAAATCTGGTATTGCAATGCCTCCAGCTTTATTTTTATTGTATAAGATTATGTTAGCTATTTGAGGTTTCCTGTGCCCCCATGTGAATTTCAGCATTTTTTTTTCTAGATCTGGGAAGAATGTCTTTGGTATCTGATTGGTATCACATTGAATCAGTAAATTGCTTTTGATAGTATGGACATTTTGATGATACTGATTCTTCCAATCCATGAACATGGAAGATATTTCCATTTTTTGTATCTTCTTCTATTTCTTTAATATTTTGTAATTCTCATCATAGAGATCTTTGACATTCTTGGTTAAATTTATTCCAAGATACTTGATTTTTTTTGTAGCTATTGTGAATGGGATTGATTTTCGAAGTTTCTCAGCTGTGGCATATCTTTATATACAAATGCTGTTGATTTTTGTGAATTGATTTTATATCCTGTTACTTTACCAAATTCTTCGATGAGATCCAATAGTCTCTTGGTGGAGTCTTTTGGATCCCCTATATATAGAATCATATCATCTGCAAATAGGGATAGTTTGACTTCCTCTTTCCCAATTTATATCCCTTTGATTTCTTTTGCTTGCCTAATGGCTCTGGCTAAAACTTCCAGGACTATATTGAATACCAACCTTGTCTGGTTCTGGATCTGAGTAGGAATGCTTTCAACGTTTCCCCATTCAATAGGAGGCTGGCCATAGGTTTGTCATAAATTGCCTTGATTGTGTTTAGGAATGTTCCTTCTATATCCAATTTGCTTAGTTTCCATCATGAAAGGTGTTGTGTTTTATCAAATGCTTTCTCTGTACCTATTGAGAAAATCATATGGTTTTTGTTCTTCAGTTTGTTAATGTGATGTATCATATTGATTGATTTGCAAATGTTGAACCATTCCTGCATACTATGGATAAATCCCACTTGGTCTGGGTGAATGATCTTTCTGATGTGTTGGTGGATTTGACTAGAATTTTGTTGAGAATTTTTGCATCTATGTTCATCAGGGAAATTGGTCTTTAATTCTCTTTCTCTGTTGCATCTTTTCTGGGTTTAGGAATTAAGATGATGCTAGCTTCACAGAAAGAATTTGCAAGGGTTCTCTCCCTTTCAATTGTTTTGAATAACTTGAGAAGAAGTGTAGTTAGTTCTCAAATGTCTGGTAGAATTCAGCACTGAAGCCATCAGGTCCCAGGCTTTTCTTTGTTGGGAGGGTCTTTATTACTGATTGAATTTCTGTCTTGGTAATGGGTCTGTTTACGTTTTCTATGTCTTCATGACTCAGTTTAGGTAGGTTGTATGTGTCCAGGAATCTATTCATTTCTTCTAGGTTTCCCAGTTTGTTGGCTTACAGCTCGTTGTAGTAATTTCTGAATTCTTTTTATTTCTGTGGTGTCTGTTGTTATGTTTCCTTTTTCATCTTTAATTTTATTGATTGGGTCTTCTCTCTCCTTTTTTTGGTTAGTTGGGCCCATGGTATGTCAATTTTGTTTCTTTTTTTTTTTCAAAAAACCAGTTCTTTGTTTTGCTGATCTTTTTTGTTATTGTTTTTTGGTTTTGAGTTTATTGATTTCTTCTCTAATTTTAATTGTTTCTTTTACTAGTTTTGGGTTTGGTTTGCTGTTGTTTTTCTAGATGTTTGAGATGCAGATAGTTCATTTATCTGGTGCCTTTCCAATTTCTTGATGTAGGCACCAACTGCTATAAACTTTCCTTGTAACATTGCTTTTGCTGTATCCCATAAGTTTTGATATGTTGTACTGTTGTCTTCATTTGTTTCCAGCAATTTTTTGATTTCTCTTTTTTGATTTCTTCTATGACTCACTGTTCATTCAGGAGCATGCTGTTCAGTCTCCATGTGTTTGTCTATGTTCTAGAGATTCCTAAGCTGCTGATTTCCAGCTTTATTCCATTGTGGTCTGAGAAGATCCATGGTATTATTTTGATTTTTTAAAAAATTTGCTGAGACTTGCTTTATGGCCTAGCATATGGTCAATCCTAGAGAACGTTCCACGCACTGCTGAGAAGAATGTGTATTCTGAAACTGTAGGATGAAACATTCTGTAGGTATCTGCTAGTTTGGTAGGTACACTATCCTCCACAGGGCTCCAAGCGGGATTCCCTCTAGGCTCTTATTGCAGGTTTTTTTGCCAGTGGCTTGGGCTACTGCAGTCTGGTCTCGCTCACTCTCCAATGCTGGTGTGGAGGATCTCGGTTGTTGGGGTCCTGAGTTGTGCATGTCCTTGCCCTCCACATAAGTTCACTGTGTTCCTCCAATTCGTGTAGAGTTTGCTCTGCAGTTTTCTCCCTAACTCTTCCCCTCTATGATGTTTGGATGGGAGCAATTTACTCATTTATCACACGAGATATTGAATACATTAGACTATGTTAGGCACAGAGAATATCCTCTTGAATAACAAAATGAAGTCATGACTCTCATGGAGTTTAAGAATTGGAAACAAGGAAGGATAAGTACATAATTATGTCAAAAGTAATAAATGTCAGATTAAAGGGAACAGGATAAACCAGGCAAATGTCCAGCAGTTAGACCCAATCTGTTCTGGATGTCAGGGAAGACCTCCAGGAGGAAATGGTATTCACAGAGAATTGAAAGACTGTGTGAGTTCACCAAGGTGGAAAAGAGAACAATACTTCAAAAGCAAGAATGATAAATTCAAAAGTACAGAAAGACCATGGCTTAAATTTGGAGTTGGGGAAGGGACTAAAAAGTTGGAAAAAGTAGGTATATTCCACAGATCTGTTCAATTACGATGGGATTTTGGACTGGGTCCCAAGAGCAAAAGTAAAACACTGAGAGGTTTTAAGCCATGATTCGGATGTACATTTCTAAACATCCACTCTAAGTACAGGAATTAAAAGGGGGAAAGTCTGGAAGCAAAGAGATCCACAAAAAGACTTACTAAGCCAGGCAGAAAGGAAGATGGTGTGTGCAAAAGGCAGTAATTATGGAAAGAAACAAATTCAAGACACATTGAAGAGGAAGACTGGCAGGACCCAAGGAGACTGATTCTGAAGACAGAGAAAGGGAAGACTCACCTAAGCCTTTCAGAGCCAGGAGTAACATTCAGGTTTCTGGCTATTTATAGCAGATAGTGGTTAAAATGTCCCTTCTTAAGGAACACCATGGGAAATAAGCTGGAAAAGAGATCATGAGTTCTATTTGGGATGCACTGACTTTGAGGAGCAGGTCGGGCAGCCAAGTGACATCATTGAGAGGGCAACCGGATTACAATTCCAGGTTAGAATCATGGCCTTTCCTTTTACTCCTTTCCAAGTTTCCTTGGTTATACCAGGGTACCACTAAAAGTTCACGGAAAATAGAACTAAAAGATAAAGTTTACTTTGGTGCAATTTTTTCATAGTATTCATTGCCACAAACTTGTTGAAGACCTCTCCATTCGGGTGAACTTTAGAATGCAACTAAATGTGAAATTCCCCAAACTATCCACTGGAATCTTAAATGAAATTACAGTAAATTTACAGACGTCAGGATAATTAACTCTATAAAGTGTTGGTCTCATCCAGAAAAAAGATAGGTCTTCAAAAACTTCATGGAAAATGCTTATTATGAAAAAACCTAGGCATGGATTTTACTTCTGTACATCAAAATAAACCTCTTTTCACCTCATTTTCCACAAACTTTAAAAAATATTCTCGCCAGCGCCGCGGCTCACTAGGCTAATCCTCTGCCTTGCGGCGCCGGCACACCACGTTCTAGTCCTGGCCGGGGCACCGGATTCTTTGCCAGTTGCCCCTCTTCCAGGCCAGCTCTCTACTGTGGCCCGGGAAGGCAGTGGAGGATGGCCCAAGTGCTTGGGCCCTGCACCCGCCTGGGAGACCAGGAAAAGCACCTGGCTCCTGCCTTCGGATCAGCGTGGTGCGCCGACCGCAACACGCCAGCCGTGGCGGCCATTGGAGGGTGAACCAACGGAAAAAGGAAGACCTTTCTCTCTGTCTCTCTCTCTCACTATCCACTCTGCCTGTCAAAAAAAATATTCTCATATAATTATTCAAAATTCTTTTGTATCTCCGGCCGGCGCCGCGGCTCACTAGGCTAATCCTCCGTCTAGCGGCGCTGGCACACCGGGTTCTAGTCCCGGTCGGGGCGCCGGATTCTGTCCCGGTTCCCCCTCTTCCAGGCCAGCTCTCTGCTGTGGCCAGGGAGTGCAGTGGAGGATGGCCCAGGTGCTTGGGCCCTGCACCCCATGGGAGACCAGGAAAAGCACCTGGCTCCTGGCTCCTGCCATCGGATCAGCGCGGTGCGCCGGCTGCAGCGCACCGGCCGCGGCGGCCATTGGAGGGTGAACCAACGGCAAAGGAAGACCTTTCTCTCTGTCTCTCTCTCTCACTGTCCACTCTGCCTGTCAAAAAAAAAAAAAATTCTTTTGTATCTCTAAGTAAAGGTACAAGTATTATACACTTCTTGTTAAGCTACTTATTAGATTTTAAAAAATGACCGCTTGGGGCAAGTGTTTGACCTGGGGATAAGACGCTGCATGTAGATGCAAGCATCCTGTCAGAGTGCCTTGGTTCGGTGCCCATTACTCCATTTCTGACTCTAGCTGTCAGCTAATGTGCACCCTGGGAGGGAACAGGTGATGGGTTCAAGTATTTGGGTCCCTGTCACCAACATGGGAGACTGGACTGAGTTTCCAGATTCTGGCTTTCACCTGACCCAGCCTTGGCTACTGTAAGCATTTAAGGAGTGAACCAGCAGACAGAATATCCCTCTCTTAGTCTCTGTTTCTATGTGTCTTTCAAATAGAAGGAAAATAAATCTTTTAAGAGGTGTTTGTCTTTATGACTAGAAGACTTTTTTTTTCTTTCTTTTTTTTTTGACAGGCAGAGTGGATAGTGTGTGAGAGAGAGAGAGAGAGACAGAGAGAAAGGTCTTCCTTTTGCCGTTGGTTCACCCTCCAATGGCCGCCGCAGCCGGCACACCGCGCTGATCCGAAGGCAGCAGCCATGTGCTTCTCCTGGTCTCTCATGTGGGTGCAGGGCCCAAGCACTTGGGCCATCCTCCACTGCACTCCCAGGCCACAGCAGAGAGCTGGCCTGGAAGAGGGGCAACCGGGACAGAATCCGGTTTAGGATTAGCCTAGTGAGCCACGGCGCTGGCCTAGAAAACTTTTTCTATTATTATTTTCTCACAAGGTATTGCTTATATAAAGGAAAACTTTGAGTTCTGATTTTTACTTTATATATAAGCAACTTACCACTGTTAGTTTTAACAATACTCACTGATTTTCCTGGTTTCTCTAGGTAGACAATCATTTCATTTTCAAATAATGATAATAATATTTATTGTTTCAATAGTATTTTTCATTTCTTTGGCCTATGTTATTGTATTAGCAGGAATATCCAGAAAAAAAAATCCTCCCTTTTGCCCTGGACAAAATAGCTGTTTGTGCATTTTGTTCATTTTTTCAAAGAATCAACTTTTGGTTTTGTTTATTTTACTGATTTTTAAATTCTGATTAATTTGATTAGGAGTATATCCCTATGCAAGAATTTTCAGAAAACCTTTATTTATAGTATATTTTATGAGTCAAATTGTCTTTCTCTTACCTTCATACTGCTGTGATCTCAGAACTCTGTGAAGTTCCATGATTTTCTAGTACTCAGAGATACTGATAAGAAAAACACTCAGGCCGGCGCCACGGCTCACTAGGCTAATCCTCTGCCTGTGGCGCTGGCACCCCGGTTCTAGTCCCGGTTGGGGCGCTGGATTCTGTCCCGGTTGCCCCTCTTCCAGTCCAGCTCTCTGCTGTGGCCTGGGAGTGCAGTGGAGGATGGCCCAAGTCCTTGAGCCCTGCACCCGCATGGGAGACCAGGAGAAGCACCTGGCTCCTGGCTTTGGATCAGCGCACTGTGCCGGCCGAAACGTGCCAGCCGTAGCGGCCACTTGTGGGGTGAACCAACGGAAAAGGAAGACCTTTTTCTCTGTCTCTCCCTCTCTCTAACTCTGCCTGTCAAAAAATTTAAAAAAGGAAAGAAAAAGGAAAAACACTCACCTAATTCTTATATTTTATAATGAACATTTTGGTTATTTTTTACTTTTCTAATTTTTTTTTTTTTTACTATTAAGAAGTTTGTGGGGGCCAGCATTGTGACTTAGTGGGTAAAGCTGCCACCTGAGAAGCTGGCATCCCACATGGGCACCAGTTCATGTTCCGGTTACTCCATTTCCAATCCAGCTCCCTGCTAATCGCCTGGGAAAAGCAGCAGAAGATGGTCCAAATGCTTGGGCCCCTGCCACCAGCATGGGAGATCTAAAAGAGGCTCCTGGATCCTGGCTTTGTCCTGGCCCAGCCATCTGAGGACTGAACCAGTGGATAAAGACCTCTCTCTCTCTCTGTCTTTCCCTCTCTCTCTGTAGCTTTGACTTTCAGGTAAATAAATAAATCTTTAAAACAAAGTTTGTGGACTTTTGCCAAACCAACAGTTAAGAATGTTATACTATCATAGTTTTAATGATCTGTGATTACTTTAAGATATATTGTTTATGGGTGAAATGGTCATCTTTCCATCTGACTGTTGTTTATAGCCCTAGCCTGCATTCCTGCTAAACTAGGGTCCTTTTGCTTTTTATTTGCTGAACTTCTTATGCAGTCGAACATTAAGCCCTTGACTGTAATGTAAATTAAAAACTATGTTATCTTGGTTGGTGCCACAGCTCACTTGGCTAATCCTCCACCTGCGGCGCCGTTACTCCAGGTTCTAGTCCCAGTTGGGGCTCCGTGTTCTGTTCCGGTTGCTCCTCTTCCAGTCCAGCTCTCTGCTGTGGCCTGGGAAGGCAATGGAAGATGGCCCAAGTGCTTGGGCCCTGCACCTACATGGGAGACTGGGAGGAAGTATCTGGCTTCTGGCTTCAGATTGGCGCAGTGCGCCGGCCATACCGGCCATTTGGGGGTGAACCAACGGAAGGAAGACCTTTCTCTCTCTCTCTCTCTCTCTCTCTCTCTCTAACTCTGCCTGTAAAAAAAAAAAAAAAAAAAAAAAAAAAACTATGTTATCTTAAAAACTAAAAAAAAGCAAGAAAGAAAAGAGGGAGGGGAAGACGAGGTAGGGAATATCATATTCTTAAAATTCTATCTATGAACTAGATTGAATCTGTCAAAAAAAACTAAATAAAATTTAAAAAAAAATTTTTTTTTTTGACAGGCAGAGTTAGACAGTGAGAGAGAGACAGGGAAAAAGGTCTTCCTTCCTTTGGTTCACCCCCCAAGTGGCTGCTACGGCTGGCGCGTTGCGGCCGGCGCAGTGCGCTGATCCAAAGCCAAGAGCCAGGTGCTTCCTCCTGGTCTCCCATGCGGGTGCAGGGTCCAAGGACTTGGGCCGTCCTCCACTGCCTTCCCGGGCCACAGCAGAGAGCTGGACTGGAAGAGGAGCATCCGGGACAGAATCCATTGCCCCAGCCGGGACTGGAAATTGGGGTGCTGGCGCTGCAGGCGGAGGATTAGCCTAGTGAGCTGCAGCGCCAGCCCTAAATAAATTTTTTTAAAAAGTTTATGAGATATTCTTTTTTCTTGAGAATTTTTTATGTTTACTTTTTTATTTTCATCTACTTGAAAGGCAGAGTGATAGAGACAGAAAGAGATAGAGAGAAAAAGATCTTCCACTCACTGGTTCATTGCCCTAAATGCCTGTAATACCTAGGGCTAAGCCAGGACAAAGCCAGGTGCCCACAGTTCCATCTGGGCCTCCCATGTGGGTGGCAGGGGCCCAAACATTTGAGCCATCATTCACTGTTTCTCAGGATGCATTAGCAAAAAGCTGTGGGATGTAGGCATCACAAGCAGTAGCTTGAAGTGCTGCGCCACAGTGCGTATTCCTGCTTGAGAACTTCAAAATTTTAGTAAAGCGAGTGTGTTTTTCCCTCTCAGATAATCCTGTGTGGCATCCAGTAAAGAGTTTTATCCAAGACCTGATGTGTTTTTCTCAGCTCAGCAACTTTTCTCCTGTTATCTCTTTGATTATCACTTGTTAACCTCCCATCACATAATTAAATCTAGTCTCCATATTTTTTTTCTCCCATATTCTACATCTGTTTGGCTTTCAGCTATTACAGAATTTAAGTTTCTTTTAATGGACTAATTCACCTTCTAGCACAGCCCATTTTGTCATGCACCCCTCCTACTGAGTTTATGTGTATATACTCCTATTTATTTCATTTTTTCAAAAACTATTGAGTACCTGCCATGTGCCTGATTCCATTCCAGGCATTTGAAGGAGGCAAAGGAGTCAGCTGTGTGCCTATCACAGAGCCTTCCCGGCAGAGAGAAGCAATACAAGGACCACAAGCCCAAAGTAGCTGGAGCCGAGAGCAACCTAGAGATCAGATGGGCCATGAGGGCTTACAGGGAAGCGACGAGGACCTGCCTTTGTTCTGGGGTAATGGGAACAGCCTGTTTGTGTTTTATTGATGAAATAATATCCTCTCAAATCTCACTGAGAATACTAATGAAAAATTTAAAAAGTTATCTCCTGTTTTCTTGCATTAGCTATTTCAGCAGAGGTAGGGTGGGGAATATGTTTTGATTGCTCAGCTTCATTCCCCAGGTCCAGTCTGCTGATCCTCTTCATCACTGGTCATTTTTTTTTCCTAGTCGGCTTATGGTTGCAAATAAAGGCTTAGCTAAGTCAATGCACATGTGGCCATAAAAGTCCAGAAGGCCTGTCCCAGGCAGTGAACACGTGGACAAGTCTGAGAGTAGCCCAGTAAGTACAGGGTCCACCTTACAGGAAGGAACTGTTCCAATTCTCAGGACCCTGACGGGGTCAGCTTCGAGAGGTCTATCTTGAACCTAGATCTCTACGCCCTCATCTGCGTACTCTTCATAGAAGTCGCCAGTATCTACTCTCAGGTGAAGCATGGGTTCAGTTACGCATCTGGAAAGGCTGAAAGGGCAGTGTTCTACTCAAGCCTTCTGGGTCGTACAGACAAAGGTCAATATCGTAAAGAGCAAACTAAAATTATGGATCACTATCAGGATCTCAAACTAAACTGCACAATCTGCAGCTTTCCAGAGTCCTTGACTGAAGTCAGAGGAAATAATTTAAAACTTTCCCCATGATTAAAAATATCTGCATGAATGAAAAATACCAAGTGCTTATCAATCTGTTTAAGTTTTCTGCATCTTCCCAAGATTTGCAGGCGATACATCTATGAAAAACCTCAAATGAGTGTACTCTTATTTCATATCAAATGCTTTTTTATTTTAAGGAAAAAGAGATTTAGATTAGGCCTTTCATAACCCTGAAGCACATGTACCTGAGAATGTCCCAGCAGAATGAACCTGCCATATCTTTCTGGGCCAGCTTCTGAGGATGAACCACGCCAGATCCTAGGTCACTAAATGCAGTCTCTTCTGAACAACCTCTAGTAGTACTCCCAAGTGACTTTTCACTCTACTCCTGCATTTCAGTGGGTAGAACATAATGCAAGAGCCGGCGCCGTGGCTCAATAGGCTAATCCTCCACCTTGCGGCGCCGGCACACCGGGTTCTAGTCCCGGTCGGGGCGCCGGATTCTGTCCCGGTTGCCCCTCTTCCAGGCCAGCTCTCTGCTATGGCCAGGGAGTGCAGTGGAGGATGGCCCAGGTGCTTGGGCCCTGCACCCCATGGGAGACCAGGAAAAGCACCTGGCTCCTGGCTCCTGCCAGGATCAGCGCGGTGCGCCGGCTGCAGCGGCGGCCATTGGAGGGTGAACCAGCGGCAAAAGGAAGACCTTTCTCTCTGTCTCTCTCTCTCTCACTGTCCACTCTGCCTGTCAAAAATAATAAAAAAATTAAAAAAAAAAAAAAAAAAAAAAAAAAAAAAAAAAAAAAAAAAAGAACATAATGCAAGCCCCATAGGAAATGGAATCGCTTTAAGCACAGTGGTCCCACCTCAGCGGAAACTCAAGGAAGGATAGAGGTTGGTGCAGTGGTGGTAGAAGGAAATGCACTACACTGATAACACTACAGGTAGTTATAAACAAAAACATTGTATTATACAGACAAGAAAAGCCTTTTAAAGATTAATCCCAACATAATTTAGCAGCCAAATTACAAGTAGAAGAGACAATATTTGAACAGTGATTTTAAAATGGTGGGGAAGAGTGAGAGCTTGGGACTCTGTAGCCCTTGTACAATCTAAAGTGACTTTCTGAGAGTGAAATGGTGGATTATTCATTATTGCGGTATATTAGGAAATCAAGGTTCAGCAACTAATCCAATCTAGTGCACTGGAAACAACAGTATGTATGGAAGGACTGCAGTACGAGGTCCTGCTGGTAACAAACACTTGCTCATGATTCAATTCTGAAGCATCTTACACAAAACTGCACACTCTGCTGCAGAGTACAAGATTCTGAATACGTTCAAGTTTAAACACCATTGCAATTTTTCCTTATAGCTCGGATTCTCTCTTGTGAATTGATTATTTAAGTAGCAAAAGCCTAGGAATAGCTCTCCCTTTCCTCTACTGGTTAAATATAAATCTATTCACCCTTAGAACTGACAGAGCTCAGAGTAGGCGCCTACACACACACACACACACACACACACACACACACACACGTAAGGTTCTTGATCTATCCAGAGAATGGCTGTACCAGGTCAGGTCCTTCTTTTGTCAGTGCACTAGATTTGAACACGCCTGTGTAGTAAATAGGTCGCCCTCGCAGGCTTTTTTCCCTGGTAAAGATAATACAGTGAACACTAAATACACGTACTTACTTCTCTTTTTTAAAACAAGTATAAAAATCTAGCTCCCTGTTCTCCCTCCTTCCCCACAGGGCCCCCCCCCAAGAATTTCCAACATAGAAGCAGATATGTTTTTTAAAATTGAATTTTCTCAGTATACACAAATGCTTTTTAGAATACACAGTAATATGTCACTAGAAAAGGAAAAAATTGTCAAAAAGATGGTAGAGACAAATCATCAGCAAATGAGATCTTAGAAACATTTAGGATAGTCAGGGAAATTAATAGGTCAAAAACAAGTCTGGGTGGTGCAGTTATTTGTTTTGAGTAATAACATTTTTTTGCTGCACACTACTAAGCAAACTGAAAATTGGCTATTTTTTAGTCAGCTGGGTCAAATTCATGTGTGGAATATTAACCAAGGAGATAACTTCAAAATCAGAAGTCTCTTCACCTTGGTTTCAATCACAGGCAGGCCAAAACTCCCTGCTCCTCTCTGTGGCCGTGTGATCTATTTAGCAGAAGTGTGTGTGTCCAGATCTGAAGGCACAGCTTCTACCCAATGCACAAAGATCCAGATTTAAAATAAACTAGGAAACATTTCTTATTTCTATGACTTTTTATTTTGTAAAATTTCAAATACACAGAAAGTTCCAAGTATAGTACAATGGTCTCTGACATACCAATTATCTATAAGCCCTTTCCCATGGACCATCATGCGTTTTTTTCTCGCGTGAACATCTCAGAACAGACAACGTGACATTGAATCCTTGGATATTTCACTAGCAGGCACTTCTATTACAAAAGGATTCTGTGCCTCGTGGTAAAGATACAATCCCAAACTCCTTAAAATCCTATACTATAACATCCTGGAGAACAGGATTCATTTAATATATTTTTTAAATCCTGTATGTTTAACTGTTAAAAATGGCAGTTTTTTGGGTAGGCGTTGTAGCACAGCAGGTTAAGCCGCAACCTGCAACACAGGCATCCCATATTACAGTACTAGTGTCAGTTCTGGCTGCTCTTTTTAAATTTTTTTTAAAGATTTTATTTATTTATTTGAGAGGCAGATTTACAGAGAGAGAGAAGGAGAGACAGAGAGAAAGGCCTTCCATTTGCTGGTTCACCCCCAAGATGGCCTCAATGGCCAGAGCTGAGCTGATCTGAAGCCCGGAGCCGGAAGCTTCTTCTGGGTCTCTCACGCAGGTGCAGGGGCAGGGGCCCAAGCACTTGGGTCATCTTCCACTGCTTTCCCAGGCCATAGCAGAGAGCTGGATCAAAAGAGAAGCAGCTGGGACAGAAAGTGGCACCCATCTGGGATGCCGGTGCCACAGAAGGAAGCTTGGCCCACTACACCACATCGTCAGCCCCTGCTCTGTTTCTGATCCAGCTTCCTGCCAATACACTTAGGAAGACAGAGGAAGATGGCCCAAGTACTTGGGCCTTGACACCCACATGGGTGATCTGGATGGAGTTCTGGGCTCCTGGCTTCAGCCTGGCCCAGCCCCAGCTCTTGCAGCTATTTGGGGAGTGAACCAGCAGATGGAAGTGCTCTCTCACTCTCTCTCACTCTCTCCATCTCTCCCTCTGTCACTTTGTCTTTCAAATAAATAAAATAAATCCTTTTTAAAAATGGCAGTTTTCCTACTATATTCACAAAACTATCTTCTGGAATACAACTCATGTCTAAATTAAGGTAAATAATTTCTCAGAAGCACCAGTTCAACAATATTCTGGTTATTTTTCAGGATGCTAAGTCTTAATAGGGCACATATGATAATGATAAAAGCAAGCACATCCTAGACCTGTGTGACAGCCTCATGACCAAACATATTCCTTAATCGGGCATGGGCATTTTCAGATTTTTAAGTTTTTTATTAACCTGTAGTACTTGTACATTTTTAGGGGGACATATTCTAGACTTTTAGGGATACCTGAACAAAACTTTGAGATCACTGATTAAGCCAATGGCCTTTTGAAGCTGGGAGCTAGAATTTGGCA
Source organism: Oryctolagus cuniculus (assembly GCF_964237555.1). NCBI lineage: Eukaryota > Metazoa > Chordata > Mammalia > Lagomorpha > Leporidae > Oryctolagus > Oryctolagus cuniculus. The sequence goes on along the minus strand of NC_091432.1, from coordinate 19,925,664 downwards.
ATAATAAAGAAGATTCTAGAAGGCTTATTAGTCTGTATGATCAGGACAACTCTGAAACAGCCTAATAACACTTGAGTTTGTCTAGACTAGGACAGGATGGGCCACAGACACATTGTAAAACTTAACTGAAACTACTGAAAAGTCTCTGCCAATTTCAAAGAAATTAGGATCAGTGAAGTGAAAACATTCCTCGTGGACAGCTCAACTGTGCTGGAGTCTGAATACTTGTGCCCCACCCGCCAAAGGTTGTATGTGGAAACTCAATCTCCAATAGAGTAAGTTAAAAAAATTTATTTATTTGAAAGAATTTCAGAGAGAGAAGGAGAGACAGACAGAGAGAGGTATCTTTCATCTGCTGGTTCACTCGCCAAATAGCCACAATAACCAGAGCTGACTAGGCCAAGGCCAGGATCCATAAGCAGAGTCTTCCAGGTCTCCCAAGTGAGTGTAGGGGGACAGGGACTTGGGCCATCTTCCACTGCTTTCCCAGGTGCATTAGTAGGTAGCTGGATCAAAAGTGGAGCAGCCAGGACTTGAACTGGCACCCTTACGGGATGCCAGCACAGCAGGCCACAGCTTAATCCATTGCACCACAGCACCAGCCTCTTTAATAGAGTAATATTAAGAGATAGAGTCCCTAGGAGGTTATTACATCATGAGGGCTCACCTTCATGAATGGGACTGGTGACCTTATAAGACAGGCTCAAAGGAGATTGTTTATCCTTTCTACAATGTGAAGGCATAGCAAGAAGGCACCTGCTATGAAGCAGAGGGTGAGCCCTCACCAGATACCAAACCTGTGGGCACGTTAATTTTGGATTGACCTAAAGCTGTAAGCAGTACATTTATGTATTTATAAATCACCCAGTCTAAGGTATTTTGTCGTAACAGCTTGAGCAGACTAAGACCTTGGTAATCAGGACAATCTCTCTCCACCTAGTTCCTCCTAATTGCTAACCCTCCTTCCTTTTTCATCCTACTATCTCCCCCTCTTTAATTTTGCAAAGATAAAAAAATGACATTCATATTTAAATCCCATTTGGATACCTTAGATGTAAGAAATCCAATCAATATGAAGTACACTTTAAATAACCATTAAGCTGAAATAAATGATGTGAGGATAAGACTCACAATTTAACAATAATCCTACTCTACCCAAAGATCACTTTGAAAAGCTATCATGTCTAAATAGACAAATAAACCAAATTCATGCAAGTGTGGAATCTGTCCTGATCGCCCATGCATCAGAAGACACAGGCCACTGCTGTTTACATACATCATCATCTTCATCCTCCATCCACACATAAAAGGGCTTAGTCAAGTTAATCCTTTCTGGTTAACACACAACATGCTACACCCAGAGAAGCAAACAGAAGGGCAAATAAAAGTCCCTATCATAGTCTATTAGTTATTAATATCTGCAAAGCTCTCTCTTCCCACTGGCCTAGTGAGGCTTTGGCCCCTGAAGTGATAAAGATGAGCTCTGCCAAAATATTCCCCCTCTCGAAGGCAGTATTAACACGTTACAAAGTGCCAAAAGGGCCATTAAAAAAAAAAAGAACTGACCCACTTTTAGAAGTCAGCAGCTTTTTCCTTCTGGTGAAGTATGAATATTTAAATCAGGCAGACAAGTCAAGGAGCAAACATTCCATCCTGAATGCAATGTGTGTGTCTCCAGCCCAGAACTGAAAGGACCCCGCTGTCACACAGCAACCAACACAGAAATGAATGCTCACTCAGGACTTGAGAAGGGCAGCTTTCCAATCGTTTCACTGCCTTTCAGACCGGAGCTCCACATTCGGATGTGAGGGTAGAAAACACTAAAAGATGGATCACAGCAACTGCTTTAAATCATATACTTAATGATTTATATCAGGCATAATATGATTTAATTTGTAGTAAATCAAGCAAACTGATGAAAGGTTAGGACTGTGGTTAACAGTTGTAAATCTGCTTTTACCTTCATCATATAGTAACAATGCACTGGAGGAGTACTACATTTGAGAAGATGGTAAACCCATCACGATAAAACTGACTAGATCCAAGGTTCAACCTAAGCACTACTGTTCAAATTAGATAAATAATAGCGACTATCAATATAATACAAGATACAAGAAAACAAACTGGAAAATGAATAAAACTACTATTCAAAAACCTGCTTACAGTGTAGCTATGGTACCTTTGATTTATTGAGAGTATCTTATTAAACTCAAATGTTCCTTAAAGGAGTAGAAAAATAAATATCACAAAATTCACACCAAGGTAAAAATGTGATTGAAAAATTTAGGGTCATCTCTTTCTATTTAAAACTATGATTACTACTTACAACAGAAACTCCCAATATTTTTCAAAGAATCCTGCATTATGTGACTTCCTGTTTTCAAAATGAGACTTATTTTTTATTTGAAAGGCAGAATGGGAGAGAAAGAGAGAGGGAAGAGAGGGAGAGGGAAGAGAGAATACATCTTCCATTCACTGATTCACTCCCCTAAAGGTCATGAACACCAGGGCTGGGCCAGGCCAAACCCAAGAGCCCAGAATTCCATCAGAGTCTCCCACATGGGCGGCAGGGTCTGCAGTACTCAAACCACCCTCTGCTGCCTTCCCAGGCATACATGGGACTGGATCAGAGCAGAGCAGCTGGGACTCGATCCAGTGCTCCAACATCAGGTGTGGGCATCCCAAGCGGCAGCTTAACCCAACCGCTCAGAAACTCCCAATCTTCATCCTATCAGGACCTCGCATCCCCCTCCCTACCCCATCTGGATCCATTTCATTTTCCAGGCAGCACTGCTGAGTAACAGCCTATGGAACCCTACCATAAGGTATGCAGAATTTCTCTTTCCCTTCAGGTAGCCCCAGATTAGGAAGGAATATTACAGATCAATTTTGCTTCTGCAACAGCTATCCAAACTCAAACATTAAACCTGTATTTTAACTCACAGATATTTTTGTTTATAAGCAAACAGGCCAAGATTTCACAATTAGGAAACAAAATTCCTTTTAATGAAAAAAGAATCACTGTTCTTTTAACTACAGCCCTATTTCCCCGTACAAGATAGAGAATTGATTTAATTCCAGGAATATATTGCTTTAACAAAACAGTACACACAAACAGAAAGCAAGCTGACAAAATCGTATTTCCTCCAAATATAAACACACTCCACCCTTTAAATGCTAAAGTATTCCATTCAAAATATAGGTCTCATCAAAACTTTCAAGGCATTTCTAATTCCAGGCAAGGAGCAGGGTGGTGATGGACAGTTTTCCCTGTTAGTGCTCCAGCAGGTTAAGTTGCTTAAGAAAATGTCATCCTATACTGGAGTGCTGATACCACTCCCAGCTGCTCCACTTATGGTCCACTTTCCTGCTGATGTGCCTGGAAAGCCGCGGATGATGCTCCCCCCACGTGGGAGACCTGGCTCTTGACCCAGCTCTCACTGTTGCAGCCATCTGGGGAGAGAACCAGTGGATAGAAACCACCCCCCTCCTCGGCCTTTCAAATAAATCTATATATCTTTAAATGAAGCCTTCTAGCATAAGCTCCCAACATAACTATTCAAGCTTATTTTCATTTCCCAACACTTCCAATGAGAAATTTTAACATACAGCAAAGTATGCTTACTTTTCTGTTGTCAACCGCACTCCAACATCCTGCCTTGGTTTGTGTGATTCCACTGACTCAGAATGTCTTCATTCTTTCTGCCTCTGGATCCAAGCCCCTGCTGAGCTTCAAAGTCTTTCCTGCCCTCTCCTCATCATCCCCACAACACACTGTTTATTATGCAGCGTCTTGTTCCACTACATGCATTTCTTTCTCTCTAGAAGATCATAAGCATTAGCACACATCATTGTGCTAGACATTAACACAAAGAAGGGGCTGAGAAAACACTTCCTAGTCAGAACTCACTGAGAAGGGCAGGCAGTTAGCTTAGTGGTTAAGCCCCCTCTGCCCCTTCTCAGAGTACCTGGGTTTGATACCTAGCCATGGTTCCTGACTCCAGTGACTGGGTTTCTGGCACCCATGTGGGAGACCTGGATTGAGCTCCCGGCTACTGGTATCTGGGGAGTGAACCAGCAGATGGGAGCTTGCTTGCTCTCTCACTTCCTCTCTGTATGTCTGCCTCTCAGGGGGAAAAAACAACAAACCTTGCTAAGAGGAGCTGGAACAGGTGGAGAAAGAACAGGGAGAGAGGGTGCCTGTTTCAGCAGCTGATGTTTGTCACACTCCACTATTACTCAAGTATAATTACTTGCTACCTTTTACCCGAGTAAGTAAGCCAGGAACTGGAAGAAAAATTTACTCAGAGATTCTTTAATAAGGATTTTATGTCCTAGTCCTCTCCAGTAAAAAGAATCACAAGAAGGATTCAAAGCACTACAAAGTATTTCAAAAAGAACGGTCAGACACTGAGAATCTAACAGTGAACTAAACGAAAAAGGACAGGGGACTAATTTCCCAGGCAACCGCACGCTATCTGTTCTCTAACACAGGTAGGTCGCGAGAGCATCAGGCAGACCCACTCTCATCTCCCTGCGTTCCCTCACCGCCTTGTGCTGCAGTGAGGACAGGGCAGCCAGATGTGCAGAGTCCAAGCTGGTGAAGGTTGCCTTCCTGGGATGTGGTCACCAGAGAAAGGAGAAACTACTCTTTGGGTTGCACCCAGTGGCCCGTGAGTTCCCCACTGGCTCTGTTTTCTTGCTTACAGAGATAAAGCACCATATTAAAACTCAATACATTTTGGGAGGAGAAGATAAAAACACAAAAAGGGCCTGTCTTATCTTCAGAAATGCAATTCTCGGCTTTGTGAGCTCTGGCATTCAGCTAGCCAGATTACCAAGCTTATTTAAAAGCTGAAGGCTTTACCCCAGCTCCATCTTCTGCTATTTTCAGGGTTTGTTTCCGCAAGTGTGCCTGAGCTCATGCACATGTGCTTCGCTCACTCAATTCACACACGTCAGTGAACAGCCGCAGCAGAAATCCAGGTCCACAGCAGGAGGTTTAATTAACTGTACACAGGACAGTGCCAACAGCACCGGGGCCATCTCTCCTGTGGGGGCAGCACACCAACAGGGCTAATGTGCACAGGAAAGCCCTTTGGGAGGGGAAGGTGTTTCCCCATCAGATGAGAGATCAATATGGCAAGAAGAGAAATCAAGACACAAAACAAAGCAAACTTAAACCAAAAAAACCTTGCCAGAACAGCCTCAATAAGAACTAGAGCTACTCTTAACACAAGGCAAGAGGAAAGCCAGCACTACTTCCTCGAGACTGGGTCAGGCTTCACCCGCTTCGCTGGAAGCCACGAGAGGCCGGTCTCACAGGGGCCTTCTGCATCTCTTACACATGCAGTCCCCTCACGTGCATTCTCTGTCAAAAGGGCTGGTGATGGGATTAAGCTCTGAGACAAAAATGATATGCCAGGATGCTGGCCGTGGTAAGGCCCAAGTTGTCACCCAGGCGGCAGCTGAGCTCCCTAACATGTACATACACTGTAAAAACCCGGCGACTTGCAAGAAGTCTGCGGTGCAAAGAGGTCTGGACAGGCGGGAGCTGTTCCCCAACACTCATCAAGCACTGCTCCTATCTACACAGCAGGGCAGAGCTGGCACTGCTCCCTGACAGGGAATGTTTAAGTCAAGAGTAGAGATTCACCAGCGCAGTGCACCGGCCACAGCGCGCCAGCCGCGGCGGCCGTTGGAGGGTGAACCAACGGCAAAGGAAGACCTTTTTCTCTCTCTCTCACTGTCCACTCTGCCTGTCAAAAAAAAAAAAAAAAAAAAAAAAAAAAAGAGTATAGATTCACGAGTTCCAAACTGTTTCCTGATCTAGATAGAAGATGTATCACTAGGTCAAAATAAATAGTTTTACCCCTGATAAAGTTTAAGCTAACCTAAAGTGATACAGCAGGGCTATTCAAGCACTTTTTTATATTTAACAAGTGACAAACTCATAGAAAATAAATGTAATTGACTAAAGAAATATCACTAGGGACAAATAAATGAGCAATCGGTAGAGCACAGAGCCAGCCTGAGATAAAGGCTTCAGGCAAGTTACGTCCCTCCAGCTCCTCTGATACCAGTTCCCTCTGTAACTCACAAGGATGGAGGGAGGATTAATTTGATAATGTCTGTAAAGTACTTTGAGCTCCTTAGAGAAAAGTGATATAAGTGGTTATTATTACATCTTGCTGAGGTTGTGAAGGTGAACAACAGAAAAGAGAGAAAAAAATGATTCTCTTTGATGATTTATTATAAAGCATTTTTGTAGCCTGGCAAGATGTTTAATAATTGTCTTTTATTAGTTGGTCCTTACACGCCCATGAGGTAGGAAGCATTCCTAGCTCTGTCTTCTAGATAAAGACAAGAAGGGAAATGACTTTTGAGGTGGGAAGCACTATCACCCCCATTTTTCAGATAAGGAAAGCAAGACAGAGAAGGCGAGTTACTTGTCTAGCCATATGCAAGAAGTGAGAGGGTTAAGCATAATTAAGAATCTGGAAAACATCCAGGGTCACTAAGACTTCTGTGCAGTCTTCTGACAAGTGGGCAGTGACTAGCAATCAGAAAGCCCGAGATTAAACACTTCTCTGTCATTTCTCGGTTGTATAACCTTAAACCACTTTTTCTTTAAAAGATGTATTTATTTTATTTGAAAGGCGGGGGTGGGGGGGTGGAAGACAAAGAGAGAGAGACTCTTCCATCTGTTGCTTCACTGCCCAAATGCCCACAATAGCGAGGCCCAGGTCAAGCTAGGCTGATGCCAGGAACTTTATCAGGTTTCCTATGTAGGTGACAGGGATCAAGTAGTTGAATGTCACCTGCTGCCCCTTCAGGCACATTAGCCAGAAGCTAGATCAGAAGCACAAGGAAGCCAGGACTCAACCAGGCACTGCAATACAGGACGTGGATGTTATAGGCTCCAGCTTAACAGGCTGCGCCACAACTCATGCCCCCACTTTTACCTTGAATGTGTCAGTTTCATTTGCACAGTGGGAATAAAGTAGATAATGTGTGCAAACACGTTATTACCATTACCGAGGTGGTTTTCTTACTGAGAATATGGGTTCTCTTAGCCACTACAACTTTAGGGAAGACAATTCAGTGCCTTCGGATCAAATGGAATATTAGTACCATTCTTAAACTGCTTTATTGAGATATAATTTCACACACCATAAATTTCACCCATTTAAAGTGTACAATCCAAAGGTCTACAACACCTTCACAGAGCTGGTGTGACCACCACTACAACCAATGCTGGACCATTTTCATCAACCCAGAAAGAAACCCTGAGCACAGAGGCGGTCACCTCCCAGCCCCTCCCCTCCAGACGGACACAATTCCCCCAGCCCTGGGCAGACATTAATCAACTTTTTGTCTCTATGATTTGCGTATCCTGGACATTTAATATAAATGGAATAATACCAAATGTGGTCTTTTGAGACTAGATTCTTTTACTTAGCAAAATATTTTCAAGATTCATCCATATTACAACACATACCGGTACTTCATTCCTTTTTATTGCTACATAATATTCCACTGCATGGGTATGCCACATTTCCTTAACCATCTGTCAGTAATGGGCTGTTTCATTTTCTGACTGCTGTCAATAATGATACTATGAACATTCACTCAGGAGTTTTTGTGTGAACACGTATTTTCATTTATCTTAGGTTTGCATCTAGGAGTAAAACTGCTGAGTCATATGGCAACTCTACGTTTAACATTTTGAGAAATTGCCAGACTGCTTTCCAAGTGCCATTTTACATTCTCACCAGCAATATATGCGGAGAAGACAACTGAAGAGACACCATGAGAAGAAGACGGATAACAGGACGCCTGTTCAGGAAACAGCTACCCTGGCTCTGCGGAGTAACAACTTCTGTCAGTGACAATCCTTCACGCTAAACTCTAGAAAGGGAAGGGAATGGCTGCTGCCATCTTCCTCCTCTTCTCCCTCTCTGCCTAGGTGCAGGCCCAGGCCTGCGTGCAGCTTTTCATACCCGAACTCATGTTGCTCCCATCTCTTAACAGAAAACAGTGCGGAACCCGCAGTGCCAGGCTTTACAAAGTCCTCTTTCATTTCTCAGACTCAAGCAGTAAGACATGCTAAACTTCTGAGTCCCTAGAACTGTTGTGTATCACTTAGGAAATTTTATATGCTAGGTCCTCAGCCCATCAGGCTGAGCCCAGCCAAATACATTATGTTGTTTAAGGTCAAGTATAGGCTAGCTTCAATGCCGTGTGCTCCTGTATCGTGGTATCTGCAAGCCAAACAGAACTGGTAGAGGGAAACAGATGGCTTCTAAAAGGGGAAAAAAGAAAAACGGAAAGTCAGGTAGAAGAGGGTGGAGGGAAAGAAGGGTGTAGGAAAAGGAGAAGCACATTTCCGGTTCTGCTCTTCCCACCTGTCTCAGCACTCTCCTCGCTCACTGCCAGCATGCTCCCTGGCAAACACGGCTGCAAGCGACAAAGAGCAGCCCCTGTCCTACGCAGGGGGTCCCTTCCGTGTTCGTGTTATACACTGTACTGAAATGCCAATGCTTACAAAACAGGAATTTTATACACATTAGAGCCACGAATAGGGAACTGCTGTCTATAGCCAACAAATAAGACTACTCAGCAAACAGTAAAAAGAATCCAGAGATTAAGCACTAAAAAATGTGGCTTATTTTAATTTTATGGATTTGTCAGACCTGTGACTAACTCATTCAAAGAAAGACCATATATATTCCATGTAGTCACCCCAAGTTCAATCTCAGCTCTCATACAACTAAAAGAAAATTAGCAAGTCTTTCCCCAGCAGAGCTGAGGGTTGTCACTAGCGACTGCCACTGGAGGAGAGTGCTTGATACCAAGTTACAGGACGGAGAGATACGGGCTGTAGGGACATCTTCTCTCCCCCTCGCCTGGCCTAGGCTGAAGCTCAGGCGGAGGGAACACCGCAGCTTTCTGCACACAGACGAATGTTGCCAGCAGCGCTCCAGTGGCCTTGCTCACGGCAGGAGAAGGCGTAGTGACTAAGAGCGCTGGGTCTTGTTGAAGAAAAGTGGCTGGCTTCCTTTGATCAACCGAGTAGTGTGCTGATCAGCGTGGTTTCCCTGTTCTGCTGACTGTGAGCGAGTCGGGGAGAGCAGGAGAGCTGGCTTCTGAGCAGCCCATGCAGGGAGGCAAATTCCACAGCTGCCGAATCACAGAAAGCAACAAGAAATAAGAGGGCAGACCTGGATGCAGACACCTTAATCCTGTCAGCATGTTACTTGCTGGTATAAGGATCTCTGGGAGGAAAATGAAGTGGGTGCTTCTAGCAGTCTAGTTCATCAGCTGCAGGACTATACGTAACTATTAAACACAATGTTCAAGACCAGACTCCGAGCTCCTGAAACCGTAATTTGCAAGTTTTAATTAGAGCACTTCATTTTGATGGGGAAGAGGAAAAAAAGAGAGTTAATAAAATTTTTTAAAACTAAAATCGAAGAAGCAGGAACTCGTGAGCATATGTGGTTCTTGGTATGATGTGAGAAAAAAAAAAAAAAAAAAACACTATGTCCAGCACCTGAGCATGTGAGCAGGACCACAGCTGCACACCCCTCTCTTCCATTCACCAGAGAAGCAGCTGCTGGATTAACATGAGTTAATCTGCTTGCATGCTATGTGAATTTTTTCCTTGGTAAATTGTGAAGTTTACCTAAAGATAAATATAGCAGTCTCCTAGTTCTCTGCTCCATTCAGCTGCTGCGGAGAAACACTTCTGTTATCTCAAATTTCATCAGCAGATTGTACTCCTTCCTGGGGAACAGCAGCAAAAAGTAGCTTTCTAAAAGCATAGTTAGTCTCTGAGGTGAAATACACCATATTTAAATGACTCCTTCCAAAAAGGGGAACTTTCCACCTTTAAAGTTTTAATTCTTGATAAATAGAGTATGTGATTTCTTATACTAGATCTAATCATTGCTGCTTTAAAGAGTAAATAGTCAATTGCAAATTGAGTCAATTGCTTTGGCTATCCCAGTACCAGAAATGAAATGGATTAGGTCAGCAGGTGGCATGTCATTTCAGTGCTGCCTGGGGGCCCAGAGCACAGTTAAGTCATTTTTATTCTGGTGACAGCTGGAATGGAAGCCAGAGCATTTGACATTACCTCCTGCCTTCGTTCTCATAGCTATCTTGTGCACAAAAGAGTCTATAGAAGCCCCTAAACCTACATCTCCAGAGTCTAGGCTGCTTCCCTGGCCTCCAGGGATGAGTTGAAGCTGCCCACGGAAATCTGCCAGAGGGAACCCTGACTTTGCTCTTCTAAGACCCAAAGTTTCTTATCCTCCCAAGGATGAGCCTGCCCTTCTGAAGCATGTAGTAGAGTTCCAGTTTGAACTACTTCCCCGGAATAAGAGCATGGTTGAGCTGACTCCTGTTTCCGATCCCACAAAGGAAAGGAATGAAGGAAGAGGAGGGACTCGATGAAGGTATGGACTCAAGTCAAGACACAGGAAGTGATGCAGGGCGGGGAGCACGTGCGAGAAGAGAGACTGAACAGGGAGAAAAACCCTTCTGTCTTGGCGAGAAGAGAGACTGAACAGGGATAAAAACCCTTCTGTCTTGCCATACTGGAGCATTTAAACAGCACAGCTTTTTTTTTTTTTTAATCAAGCCCCCTTTAACCAATTGGCATTTCAAACTACTAAAATTCTAAAACAAGGTAGCTTGCTGAGGAGGTTCCTTTGAAAATGGTCGATGGATAATATATTGTCCATGATGATACTCACTGGAATAGTCAATAGTCAAGGCTGGGATGATTCTAACCCTGCTCCAGGGTAGCACACCACTCAGCCTAAGCTATCTTCATCAGAATTGATTAAAATGACAGGTTGTAAACCTAGAGCTGCTAGAGGCAACCTCTGCCACCACAAGACAGACTGTATGCAAACCAGACTGCCCTAAAACACAGTTAAAGGCCAATTAACTGCAATCCATCCATGCCTGAAACCAGCTACATCCCTAAACTTAACTAGATAAGCCAGTAAATTCCTTTTGCTTCAACAACTTTGAGTTGAGTTTCTATCACTGGAAACCAGTGGGTTCTTACCAATACATTAACCAAGTAACCCTGGACTAGTCACTCAACCTCACTGAGTCTCTATTTTCTGCAGTCAAAGGAAAAGGAGAAATAAGTTTGTTTATTAAATAATTTAAAAGAGCTAAACCACAGAGGAGGCATTGGTATTTTAACTAAAATAGAAGGTAGAGACAGAAGAGATGTTCATGAGGCTACATGCTTCTGGTTGCTAGTGCTGATAACATTCTACTTCCACCAGTTTTCTCATCATTTGCCCTGGTGGGGCCTCTGAAATCTTTATCAAAGCAGTTACTCCTCTGCTGAATCTCTAAGTGTTTTCCTTCTACTTTCAGTTAACAGGCTTTTCTCCACCTCCCTGAGCGTCTCTGACCAGGTCATCTCACCACGCCCACCACGGTGCGGAAGCGAAGGGTCACAGAGAGGGACACGCAGCAGCTCTGTCTCCAGGGGTCTGTGGGTGGAAGAGCGCACACACATGTGCCAGGAGACGAGGGAAAGGACTGATTCTCACAAGGAGGCAAATCGAGTATGAAAAATAAAACCCTACTCTTTTACAACAATAGGAAAATCTAAGCACAAAGAATGCACTCCCTTCCTCCAAGCATTATTATTCTCACAGTAGAACTGAACTACTAAAATTAATTTTCTTTTTTTAAAAATGATTACCATCTCATTTGATTTACCCATTTTTTAAAAAGATTTATCTATTTATTTGAAAGTCGGAGTTACACACACACACACACACACACACACAGAGGAGAGAGAGAAGTCCCCCATCCGCTGGTTCACTCCCCAGTTGGTGGCAACAGCTGGAGCTGCGCTGATCCAGAGCTGAGCTGATCCGAAGTCAGGAGCTAGGAGCCTTCTCCATGTCTCCCATGCGGATGCAGGGGCCCAAGGACTTGGGCCATCTACTACTGCTTTCCCAGGCCGTAGCAGAGAGCTGGATCGGAAGTGGAGCAGCTGGGACCCGAACCAGCACCCATATGGGATGCCGGCACTGCAGGTGGCAGCTTTACCCATTATGCCACAGTGCCAGCCCCTATTCCTCCCCCCCCCCTTTTTTTTTTTAAAGATTTATTTATTTACTTGAAAGGCAGAGTTATAGAGATGCAGAGAGAGGGGGGAGAGGGAGAGAGGGAGAGAGAGAAAGAGGTCTTCCATCTGCTGGTTCACTCCCCAAATGGCCAGAGCTGGGTGGATCTGAAGCCAGGAGCTTCTTCCAAGACACCCACATGGGTGCAGGGACCCCAGGACTTGGGCCATCTTCTACTGCTTTCCCAGGCCTCAGCAGAGATCTGGATCAGAAGCAGAGCAGCTCGGACTCGAACCAGCACCCATATGGGATACTGGCACTGCAGGTGGCAGCTTTACCCACTACACCACAGACCACAGCACTGGCCAATACTTTTCTTTTCTTTTTTTTTTTTTTAAGATTTATTTTATTTATTTGAAAGACAGTGTTACAGAGAAAGGTAGAGACAGAGAGAGAGGTCTTCCACCTGCTGGTTCATTCCTCAGATGGCCGCAACAGCCAGAGATACACCGATCCGAAGCCAGGAGCCAGGAGCCAGGAGCCAGGAGCTTCTTCCGGGTCTCCCATATGGGCGTAGGGGCCCAAGGACTTGGGCCATCTTCTACTGCTTTCCCAGGCCATAGAAGAGAGCTGGATCAGAAGAGGAGCAGCCAGGACTAGAACCGGCATCTATATGGGATGCCAGCGCTTCAGGCCAGGGCTTTAACCCTGGTTAAACAGCGCCAGCCCCTACCCAATACTTTTCTTGAAGTTTGTGATCTATTAAAATGTTTTGAAAAGCTGAAATATATTGGGTAAAAGTTGTACACTTCTAACCACAAAGAAGAATTTCAATCTACTTAACTTTCTTTAAAGTTTTTTTCTAAAAGGAAAAGCTAGGGGCCAGTGTGGTAGCATAGCAGGTTAAGCCACTGCCTGTAGTGCCAGCATCCCATATAGGTGCCGGTTCTAGTCCAGGCTGCTCTACTTCCAATCCAGCTGCCTGCTAACCCAGGAAAACAGTGGAAGATGGCCTAAGTGCTTGGGTCCCTGCACCCATGTCAGGGACTCAGAAGAACTTCCTGATTCCTAGGTTTTCAGCTCTGCCGATCATCCCTGGTTATTGCAGCCATTTGGGAAGTGAACCAGTGGATGGGAGTTCTCTCTCTCTCCTTCTCTCTCTTTCTCTGCAATTCTGCCTTTCAAATAAATAAATCTTTAAAATGAACAAATGGAAAAACTAAAATGAGTATTAATATTTTAGTAATCTTTTGAAATAATATAAAGTTTTATCTCTAGCAAAATTCAAAAAAAATCATTAACTTTGAAAAACCAATACCACACAGATTTGTCACCATATGATTCAGAAATAAAAATGCTATGTTAAATTGGCTTGAAGTTATCAGATTTAGTTTGGACAATATCAAATGATGTTAACTAAAATTAACTTGCATTCCTATACATCTTTATACTCCTGGGCACTGATTCAAGTGGTCTAAGATACAGCCCTGGATGTAACATTTTTCAAAGCTTTCCAGTTTATTCTAGGGGACGAGCTAGGGTTGAGAACACCAGACTATAGGTAGATGTAGCTTTGGCCTTCTAAACAAAGCCTCAATTATATTTTAATAAGTATTCCACAAACATTAAGAAAACCCTTATAATCCAATACTTTGACAAATATGCATGAGGTGGGAAACTCTTTAAGAGGAGAAACCCTGTGAGCCTCGTCATCACCCAGGATAAGCGGAATAGCTCCATATATAATAGGCACTCCATGGGGCTGGCGCTGTGGCACAGCGGGTTAAAACCCTGGTCTGCAGTGCCAACAACCTGTATAGGCGCCGATTCGAGTCCAGGCTACTCTATTTCTGATTCAGCTCTCTTCTATGGCCTGGGAAAGCAGCAGAAGGAGGCCCAAGTGCTTGGGTCCCCTGCACCCGCGTTGGAGACCTGGAAAAAGCTCCTGGCTCCTGGCTTCAGATCAGCACAGCTCCGGCCTTTGCAGCCATCTGGGGAGTGAACCAGCAGATGGAAGACCTCTCTCTCTCTAACTCTGCCTCTCTGTAGCTCTGCTTTCAAATAAATAAAGTCTTAAAAAGATCAGTGTTCCTTAAATTCATAAAAAAATAAAAATAAAAAACCCCAGGCACTCCATATATATTTCTGAATGAATTAATTAAATGCCCAAAGAGTCTACTTCAAGGGCAGTGGCTGACTGGCATGGTGGTTAAGATGCCTGCATCCCATACTGGAGTGTCTACTTCAAGTGTTGGGTCCTCCATTTTTTACTCATTTTTGCTTCCTGCTGGGAGGCAGCAGGCAATGACTCAAGTACTCAGATCTTGACCCTCACATGGGAGACTCTGAATGAGTTCCAGGCACCTGGTCAGAGAATCAGGAAAGATCTCCGTCTTTGAAATAAAATGAAAATAATTTTTTAAGGCCGGTGCCACGGCTCAATAGGCTGATCCTCCGCCTGCGGCGCTGGCACACCGGGTTCTAGTCCCGGTTGCTCCTCTTCCAGTCCAGCTCTCTGCTGTGGCCCGGGAAGGCAGTGGAGAATGGCCCAGGTCCTTGGGCCCTGCACCCGCACGGGAGACCAGGAGGAAGCACCTGGCTCCTGGCTTCGGATTGGCACAGCGCGCCGGCCGTGCTTGCCATTTGGGGGTGAACCAACGGAAAAGGAAGACCTTTTTCTCTGTCTCTCTCTCTCTAACTCTGGCCTGTCAAAAAAAAAAAAAAAAAAATTATGGTGAGAACTTCAAGACACTTAAGAGCAGTCTGAATGTACACTCTTTCTGGATATGGATAACTGACCCCTTTCTATTACAGCTGTCTTAACCTAATGTAACCGAACAGCAATTTTTTAACAAGTTTTTTAATCAACTCTTTCCAAAGCATTAAACTTGGTTTTCTTGGGAACAACTTGGTTTTTTATAAGTAATAGTTAATTAAACTACATAATTTCAGTAACAGAAACAAATGGCACAAACAAGTTTGGTAACAAACACAGCTCAGTCTTGACGGCCAAAGGCATTCAGACTGAGTGGGGGAATGATGATTAAACCAGTAAGTTGGGCTTCTCACCTCATGGCTTTTACTTCTCCACAAATCTTAGCCACAGATTTCTTTCCCCTGATCTTTCCAATGCCCTGGAGCAGTTCACCCATCTGATTACTAGTGGATCATCTGAATCAAGATTCAACAAAATAATCACTAGCTCTATGTATTACATCATCAAAAGGTCATCAGGCATAGAGGCAACAGGAGTTATAAAAACTCTTACAATACAAAATACTCCAACAAATTACATCCAGAATTTTTTTTTTTTTTTTTTTTTGACAGAGTGGACAGTGAGAGAGAAAGACAGAGAGAAAGGTCTTCCTTTGCCGTTGGTTCACCCTCCAATAGCCGCTGCAGCTGGCGCGTTGCAGCCGGTACACTGAGCTGACCAGAAGCCAAGAGCCAGGTGCTTCTCCTGGTCTCCCATGCGGGTGCAGGGCCCAAGCACCTGGGCCATCCTCCACTGCACTCCCAGGCCACAGCAGAGAGCTGGCCTGGAAGAGGGGCAACCAGGACAGAATCCGGCGCCCCAACCGGGACTAGAACCCGGGGGTGCCGGCGCCACAGGCGGAGGATTAGCCTATTGAGCTGCGGCACCGGCCCATCCAGAATTCTAACTCACCTGCAAGGAGCATTAACTACTATGCAAGTTAACTTAAGGGCCATTCAAAATACAATAGTAGTTGAGCCTAAAACCAGAATTTTAAAATCTTCGGCGTATTAGTTTGCTTACTTTTTGTGACAAAAACCAGGAAAGGATATGGGCACATAGAATCACTTGTTTTGTTGATTAAGAATCAGCTCCCATTCAGCAGGTGTCTCAAATGAGGGCACTGGCAACAGGAACTGCTGCCACCAGGAGGCTCTGCAATGTACCTTTTATTCAAACTCCTGGCATTTACAGTATGCTTTCTTCTTTACAGCCCACACGACACCTTCTCAATGACACAAGTTTTCCAAGTAAAGTTCTTTTTTTGTTTTTTAATACAGTTATGGCTGCCCTGCTCCCTACTCTGAGGTTATCAAGATGCCCTTTATGTAATATAACGCCTAGGATTTTTAGTTTTATCTTGTAAAGAAAACAACTTTTTTTAAAATAGACAGGATTTTGGCAATTTTGTTTTTGTTTAAGCTTTTCCAGCCAAGTTCCTAACTCCAACCTTTGTTCAGTGAAACATCTGGCAGGAGATGTGGAGGAAAAGAGACTACATATTCACTGGCTTGGGCCACACAGGCCAGCATCTACTATAAAGACAGCTCCAATTATTTCTCAACTAACAGGGAAGTGGTGACAATAGCAAAGGAAAACTTACATTAAGGATCTATAAACCTTGATTATTTTCAGATTAGTTCAAGGTACTATCACAGACAGGATTTTAAAATAATAACCCAAAAAATTAAAAATTAAAAACTTTTAAAGGGTAGAGAAATTTAACAACTTCTGTTAATTTCTAGAAATCTAAACTTGTTCAAGATAGACATGTCATTTCTATTGCCCACAAAACATTTTCACCTGTATGTTTATTTCACCAATAAGAGCTCTCCCGATCAATGAATCAGAATTTAGTTGCAGAAATATAACAGAGATTTCATAGATGCTATTGCTTAAAAGAACTTTAGGCAGAAAAATTTTAAGATTAAGCTATAAAGGGACAGGTACTGTAGCAGAGCAAGTTCAGCCATGTAGTGAGAAGCCAAGTTAAGCCAATTCAAGTCTGGCTTCTCCACTTCCAATCCAGCTTCCTGCTAATGCACCTGGGAAAGCAGCAGATCATGGCCCAAGAACCTGGATCCTTGCCACCCCCATGAGACCCAGATGGAGTTCCAGGCTCCTGGATTCAACCTGGCCCAGCTCTGGCTGTTGTTGACATAAAGCTCGCTCACTCGCTCTCTCTCTCTCTCCCCCTCCCTCTCTCTGTCATTCTTTCAAATAACTAAGTCATTCAAATAAATAAATATTTTTTAAAAAGCCATAGAATCCTTGTGCTTTGTGAGAGTCCTGACACTTTTAGTAAACAAATCATGTGCTATTCTCCTCAGGGCTTAGTTCCATGAAAAGGATACATTATTCACAAACACAAATAGTGGGGCTGACTTGCTGCTGTTTTTTTTTTTTTTTTAAGATTTATTTATTTGAAAGAGTTACACAGAGAAAGAGAGGCAGAGAGAGAGACAGAGACAGAGACTGAGACACACACACACACACACACAGAGAGAGAGAGAGAAGGGTCTTCCATCAGATGGTTCACTTCCCAGATGCCCGCAATGGCCGGAACTGCACCAATCCGAAGCCAGGAGCCAGAAGCTTCTTCCAGGTCTCCCACACGGGGGCAGGGGCCCAAGGACATGGGCCATCTCCTACTGCTTTCCTAGGCCATAGCAGAGAGCTGGATCAGAAGTGGAGCAGCCAGGACTGGAACCGGCACCCATATGGGATGCCGGCACTGCAGGCAGTGGCTTTACCCATTACATTACAGCGCTGGCCCTTGACTTGCTGTTTTTACTGGTCTATTTTTTAAAGATTTATTTATTATTTATTTTAAAGTTTACAGAGAGCACACACGGGAGAGAGAGAGAGAAATATCTTCCATCTACTGGTTCACTCCCCAAATGCCTGCAACAGCCAGGGATGGGCCAAGCCAAAGACAGGAACCAGAAACTCAATCCAGGTGTCCTATGTGGATAGCAGGCCCTCAAGTACTTGACCACCACTTGCTGCCTTCCAGGTACATTAGTAGGGAGTTGGATGGGAAGCCAAGTAGCTGGGACTGGAACCAGGAACTCAGATAAGGGATGCAGGCACCCCAAGTAGTGGCTTAGCCTTCTGTGCAACAATGCCTGCCTATTTACTTGTCTACTTGAAAACCTAATCAAGTGCCACAGCTTATAAAGATAACTGATTTTATTTGCTTTAAATACAGTAAAAAAATATCTAGATGGTTAAAGTAAATCCTAAAAAAACACCAGAAGATTAGTGCAAAAAAGGAAATAAAAACATCCTCGGCTTAATCTGTTTTGGTCTACATAAAAATCATAACTGAGGGATTTTCCCTCAAGTTCATGTTGTGCTTTATTACAGGAAACAAAAAGCAGAATAGTTCTTTTCACTGTACGATGATCAATGGGCTATTAATGTTTAAGAGTTTTTCCCCCCAGATTTATTTATTGATTTGAAAAGTAGAGTTACAAAGAGAGGGAGAGAGACACAGAGACCTGCCATCCACAGGTTTACTCCCCAAATGGACACAATAGCCAGGGCTGGGCTAAGCTGAAGTCAGGAGCCAGGAGCTTCATCCAGGCCTCCCATATGGGTGGCAGGGGCCCAAGCACTTGGACCATTTTTTCATGCTTCTCCCACGGCGGTTAGCAGGGGGCTAGATAGGAAACAGTGCAGTCAGGACTTGAACCAGCGCCCTGTGAGATGCTTGCATTGCAGGTGGCAGCTTAACTCACTACATGCCACAACACTGACCCCATCTTAAAACTACATAAGCAGTGCTCACACCAGTGTGCAACTATCACCTGTGGGTATCTGCGAGTGCTACAGGAGGGCTTCCTCTCAGCCCTTCTCTGCAGGATTCTGCGTCGGAATTACAGAATGCAAGAATTCATTTCAGTGGCTATTTTCTCCATCACCATTCTAGATGCACAGCAATGTTAATGCAATACAAATGATGGACTCCAGGAGTATTAGGGTTTAATTTTCCCAAGGAACCCAGGCTGATTTGGAAATTGCAGAACAGAATGAAATTTCTTGAATTACACAGGGAAAACCATACTTTTTGTTCTCCATGTTTTGCTTCCTGAGTAGGGGGGGCAAAAACAAAGAAAGAATTGGTACCTCTTTAAAAATGTCATCTATAATATGACTCAAGTTGAAATAAGAAAGATCAACAAAACCCTAACTCCAGCAACAGCAAGGGGCCGCACAAGTGCAAGTAGGCAGTACTGGCTGCTCCAGACTCGAGTCTACCTCACTGACCCACTGAACTGAGACGGGGTCTCATGAGAAGACACTACCCACGAACCCCAGCTGAAATGCATCAGAGATTTTCCACGTGAGAGCAGACTCAGAGGAGGAAAGTGTAAAAAACATGATGCCCAAGGGAATTTTCCTCTAAAACTCCAGTCTTACACAGTACATTTTCAAGTTTGTCACTGGTAACTTAGCTGCTAACATGACTGACAGGTACAAAGCACTATGTTGGTGCGGGGGGGGGGGAGTCTCTCTAATCTGTTTTTGATGGAAATTCAAGACATACCCCTTTCCCTACTTTGCAAAGGTTTTCCTGTCAGTTGCTTTTCCAACTTGGAGAAGAGCTCCAGTCCCCTAACATCTCACCTTTAAGAAAATCTTGTTACATGTGAAGCATCTCACTTACACCTGCAGGAAACAGAAACTAGAGGGCCCCAGTCTGCACACCTCCCTACACTGCGGTGCTGCCCTGCCACAGGGGACAGCCGGAGGAAGGTTAAACTGTTAATATTCTAAAATGTCAAGCGTCATGACCTCACAACTCCAATCACTTACTCAGGAAGAATGATGGAAATATCCAAGAAAGAAAACATGGGATACTCTCTTTTCATATGATGCTTAACTGTGTTATGTTGTTGCTAAAATGAAATCTGATTAAGACTTAAAGCAGACATCTCGAAGGTCCAAAGCATACCAAACTTCTCACAGATGACCACAAAAAGGGCAGGGACACTGACAGACTCTCAGTGTCTACGAAGGTCCCTGGCACATGGGGGATCTATGTCCCTGCCAAACAATCTGATTCTCAAAAGCTTTTCATTAGATTTAAGGTATGGATTATATCCATGTTAAATAACTTCCTTAATAAAATGATTGACCCTAAAAATGAACACAATATTTCTAGAGAGCAATGAGGGAACATACAAGACTTCAAAAACATTGGGACATCGCTGCCTAACTCCAACTCTTCTCCCTGGAGTTGCTCTTGAATCCAGCCACATCTGTACTAGTGGCATGGTCCTTGGCTCCATCTAGGTGCACTGCACTCCTCTTTTCAAAAATCTGGAATGTAAATAAGCCAGAGAATGTGGGATGGTCTCTATAATAAAGAAGATAAGAACTTAGAAACTTAAAAAAAAAAAAAAAAAAAAAAACTTAGGAACTTCACAGTGGCCAGAAGTCTTCTGCCAGCTGCATGCAGAGAGAGGCTGAGAAAGTCAATCTATTGGAGGGGAGAGGAAGCAGACACAGAGAAAGACAAAGGGACACAAAAGACATGGAGTGTGGCTCCAGTTCTAAAAGCTGCCCTAATATGGCAACTTAAACTAGTTGGAGTTATATTCTCCTACACACACCAAGCAAGTCTTCACAAAAACATGTAAAAACATCTATTTACTCCTTATCCAGGAATTTATATTTTTACTTCTAGGAAATAATCAAAATCATGTAAACCCAAGGATGTACACTGCAGAGTACTGCACCTCATGAGTAGCAGTGAGCAGCTAACTAAAAGGGTACGTCCTTCTCTCCCATAGACATCAAGGGAAAGTCAAATAACAATAAAGTGGGAATGATCCAAATGTATGAAAATTGTGAGCTGTGGGCTGGCACTGTTGTGTAGTGGCTTAAGCCGCTGCCTGTGATCCCGGAATCCTATACGGGTCCCAGTTCATGTTCCAGCTGCTCCATGCTAATGTGTCCGGGAAAGCAGTAGAAAGACGGCCCAAGTGCTGGGGCTCCTGCACCCATGTGGGAGACCTGGATGAAGCTCCTGCATGGCCCTTGGCTTCAGCCTTGTGGCCATTTGGGGAAATAACCAGTGGATGGAAGATTCTCTTTCTTTCTGTAACCTGCCTTTCAAATAAATACGTTAATTAAAAATGAACTGATTTAAATAAACCTCATGATATAATATTTCACCTATATGATGGGATATATCAAGCCACTAAAAGCAATATTCCTAAAGAATATTTAAGAATATGAAGAAATACTCATGATATATTAAAACAGCTTTTCTTTTATTTGAGAGGTAGAGTTATAGACAGTGAGAGGGAGAGACAGAGAGAAAGGTCTTCTTCTGTTGGTTCACTCTCCTAATGGCCGCAACGGCTGGAGCTGTGCCAATCCGAAGCCAGGAACCAGGTACTTCCTCCCGGTTTCCCATGCGGGTGCAGGGCCCAAGCACTTGGGCCATCCTCCACTGCCCTCCCAGGCCACGGCAGAGAGCTGGATTGGAAGAGGGGCAGCCGAGACTAGAACTGGTGCCCATATGGGATGCCAGCGCCACAGGCGGAGGATTAACCTACTGCGCAATGGCACCAGCCCCTAAAACAGTTTTTCTAAAAGAAGTATAATACAAGTTTCATTTTTAATACAAATATATGACAGAGATCACAGCTAAATTTATTTTTTGTCCTTGGTAATTTTCCAAATGAACATACATGACTTTTATAATCAACTAAAAAAAATGTTTAAAGAAATGATAAACCATGACCACTACTGCCAATATTCTAGTCTCCTAACAGCTCTAAGCAAGAAAAGGAAAAACAAACAAAAAGATCTGATCTCAGCACACACTCCATAGAAAAGACACCTTATGACAAATTTCTCACTGAAGAACTCACTGATGTGAAAGAAAAGAGTGCTTCTGTACAGCTGGGTATTGGAGGGAGGCACTCACTCTTCTGAGGTGGAAGGAAGACCTCCCAGTTTTAATATCTGAGATTCAGAGCGACAGAACCTCAGAAATCAAGCTGCCCTGGAAGTAGAAAGAGCAAAGAGTAGTCAAGGAAATGGGTTTATGAGGTCCCATGTGGTCTGTCTTGGACTTATTTATCTTCCACCTCACCTCTCACTGCTCTCCCTTTCAGCTGACAATCTAGTGAAATGTTCAAACCTGTTAAAATCCAACCACCTCTTTAAATAATGCAAATCCCAGTCTTCTTCAATATTATTTGAAATTCTAAACAACCTTGAGCTGCACAGCCTGGACTTCTATCTGGCTCTATCACTTACCAGCTCTGTGTCCTTGGGCAATTGACTTGCCATCCATAAAATGGAGATAAAAGGCACCTATCTCCTAGCGTCACTGTGAGGGTTAAATGAATTAGCATACGCAAAGCACACAGAGAAGTGCCTGGCAAACAGTAAGTGCTATATAATTATGGCTATTACTAATACTGTAATACTTAGAATTAAAGGTATTCTAAGCAACATCAGACAACGCTTTGTTTTCAAACTACTCAACCTGCCTCTAATCCTCACTGAGAGCACCCCTGCTCCAGCAACCCTAACTCCTGCAGTTCTCGGAACATGCCTTGCTGTCACCTATTCCTAAGCTTTTGCACATGCTGTTCTTTCTGCCTGGAAGGCCCTGGTGCACCTAGCTAATCCCTACTCATCCTGCAACACTTGGCTCAGTAATCAGCTTGTCTGTGAATGCACCCGTGATAACTCCCTGCCAAGAGAAGCTCCCTTTCTGGTTACCATCCTCATGCTGACTTCCAATTTATTACAATTGTTTACATGTCCATATCCTCCATGAAAGTCTGAGCTTAGTGGGGGTAGGCTATAAATATACATTTATTGGGATCCAAATAATTCAGAGTAGTCTTTTATTTAATAAATGCTTACTGACAACCAGTACATCAATGAATGAAACAGGCAAAAGTCCCCAACCTCATAGCTTTACAGTTTCTGGGATCTGAGTGTGGTACCAGAGGTACTGCTGAAGGGTAGGAGGGATATAACACCCAATGGGACTAAACTCATGAGTAGTAGTATGTTATTAAGAGAAAAGCAACCAGCTAAAGGGCATGTCCTTCTCCGCTATAAACATCTAAGGAATGTCAACCGAATTTCAGAGTGGCTATGTGGCTTACACTGAGAAAACTGAAAGGAGAAGGGCCACCGTCTGTAGCGCCAGCATCCCACGTGGGCGCCAGTTTGAGTCCTGGCCGCTCTACTTCCAATTCAGCTCCCTGCTTATGTTCCCGGGAAAGCAATGGAGGCTGGCCAAGTGCGTGGGCCACTGCACCTACATGGGAGACCTGGAAGAAGCTCCTAGCTGCTAGCTCCTGGCTTTGGCCTGGCCCAGCCCTGGCCATTGCAGCCATTTGGAGAGTGAACCAGCAGATGGAAGAGCTCTGTCTCGCCCACCCTATCTCTAACTCTCTCAAATAAATAAATAAATCTTCAAAAAAAAAAAAAAGAAAAGAAAAGAAAAGAAAAGAAAAGAAAAGAAAAGAAAAGGAGAGCATTAGAGAGGCTCAAACACAGTCCCCCAAAGCCTGGGAATGGGTGGAAGGCCAGACTTAGCCCAAAGGGAAGTTGCCTCGGGATTCTGGGGTAATCCCACAAAGATGAAACATCCTACTAATGATGGTCCAGACTTCAAATCTCTGTTACTTTTTCTATAAAAGTAATATATAAATATAGCTTTAAAAATTACTACAGTTCAGGGGCCAGTGCTGTGGCATAGCGGGTAAAGCCACGGCCTCAGGTGCTGATATCACATATGGGCGCTGGTTCAAGACCCGGCTGTTCCACTTCCAATCCAGCTCTCTGCTGTGGTCTAGGAAAGCAGTAGAAGTCCTTGGGCCCCTGCACCTACATGGAGACCTGGAGGAAGCTCCTGGCTCCTGGCTTCAGATTGGCCCAGCTCCAGGCATTGAGGCCACCTGGGAAGTGAAGCAGCAGATGGAAAACCTCTCTCCCTGTAACTCTGCCTTTCAGATAAATAAATCTTTTAAAAAATTACTACAGTCCAGTTCTTTCAAAACACCAATTTCATCTGTTTACCTTCTCATTTAAAAATATACATTAATTTTGGCCTTTTATTTTCTCATTTTAATCACTATCTATTGAACTCCTACCACAGACAAATGAAGTGGAATTCTACTCCCATCCTTCCACCCATCCTCCATCCCATTACAGTTATATTACAATTTTTCTTAAGTCCATATTTAAGATTTGTACTATTATTCAGGTACAACTAACCATATACAGTGACTACACTTACCTTCTTGCAGAACATTTTGCTATTCCTGGAACAAAAGATGGCCTTGTTTTGTCATCTGCTTGGTTTTCTATATGTCCATCATTACTTCTTCTCCCTGTACTCCCCCAAAGAAGCTGTAAAATGTCTCAGTAATGGCTCAAAATATATCACAGGATCTATTTGTCCACTTTTGTTTCTTGTCCACGTCTTTCCTGGAATCCTCCATCCTCCCATCCAACCTGAACTGGTTGTTTTCTAAACCTGTTGTACAATGGTTTCCTGGGTTTATCATCAGCCAGGATTTTCTCCATCTCTTTTATATCAGATCCTCTACCTTCTGGATCCTTATCTTGATCTTATTGGTTTACTTTCTTGTTCTGACAGAGAACATTCCTCAGTAGCTTCCTCAAAATGGGTGCATGGGAGCTAAGTTTTGTGTTGTTGTTTGTCTAAAAATGTCTCGATTCTACCCCCAGAATTGATTGAAAGACAGCTTACAGAATTATACACTAGGCCAGCGCCGCAGCTCACTAGGCTAATCCTCCGCCTGCAGCGCCAGCACACCGGGTTCTAGTCCCGGTTTGGGCACCAGATTCTATCCCAGTTGCCCCTCTTCCAGGTCAGCTCTCTGCTGTGGCCCGGGAGTGCAGTGGAGGATGGCCCAAGTGCTTGGGCCCTGCACCTGCATGGGAGACCAGGAGGAAGTACCTGGCTCCTGGATTCGGATCGGTGCAGTGCACCAGCCGTAGCGGCCATTTGGGAGGTAAACCAACGGAAGGAAGACCTTTCTCCCTGTCTCTCTCTCTCACTGTCTAACTCCACCTGTCAAAAAAAAAAAAATAATAATAAGAATTCTACACTAGAAATCACTTATTCAGATTTTTTAATGCATTGTTCTAATGACTTCTAGCTTCCTGTGTTGCTGCAAAGAAGTTTGATTTCCAAGCCCAGAACACAACTGTTTTCTTCTCTGAGAAAGCTTTTAGGAATTTTACTTACTTTTCTGAAGCTTCACAATGATGGACCTTGGAACAAGGATGTGAGGGTTTTCTTCACGCACAGTTTTAGGCACTTACAGGATTCTACTCATCTAGAATTACATGCTCTTCAGCTATGGGAAATTTCATTATTGGATCATCTTCTGTTTTCTGTTCTCTCAGAATTTCTACTAGTCACACAGGAGATCTTTTTAAAGATACTCCTGATTTTTTTCTCATTTCTACTGTCCACCCCTTTGCCTCTGTGCTAATTAAGAGACAGGGCCAATTTCATTCTTTACTCTTTTTAAACCAAAAATTATTTTGGCTTTCTAATTGTTCATTTATTCCTAGCAGCCTGTTTTAATTCCACAGATGCAGTATCTTCTCTTACAGATCTGAGGGTCTAAATTTATAGTTATTTTGAATTGCCCTTTCCCCTTCTCTGGGTCTCTTCTAACTTTCATGGTAATGGTTTTCTTTAAGTATCTGTGGATTCCTGGCTATTGTGTTTCTACTTAAGAATGAAGTGCTAAGCATATACAGCAACTAGAACTCCTATACACTGTTGGTGTAAATGTAAAATGGTACAAACACTTTGGAAAATACTTTGGCAGCTGCTTAAAAAGTATGTGTGTGTGTGTGTGTGTGTGTGTGTGTGTATATATATATATATATATCATACAACCCAGATATACTGAGGCACTTACCTAAGAGAAATGAAGTTCCCACTATCTTGTACCTCAATGTTCATAGTAACTTTATTTTTTTTTTTTTTTTTTTTTTTTTGACAGGCAGAGTGGACAGTGAGAGAGAGAGACAGAGAGAAAGGTCTTCCTTTGCCGTTGGTTCACCCTCCAATGGCCGCCGCTGCAGCCGGCGCACCGCGCTGATCCTGGCAGGAGCCAGGAGCCAGGTGCTTTTCCTGGTCTCCCATGGGGTGCAGGGCCCAAGCACCTGGGCCATCCTCCACTGCACTCCCTGGCCATAGCAGAGAGCTGGCCTGGAAGAGGGGCAACCGGGACAGAATCCGGCGCCCCAACCGGGACTAGAACCCGGTGTGCCGGCGCCGCAAGGTGGAGGATTAGCCTATTGAGCCACGGCGCCGGCTGTAACTTTATTTTTTAATAGCTAAAAACTGGGAACAGTCCAAAAAGTGCACACTTTATAAGTCCATTGTTGTAATTCTAGAATATGCAAACTAAACCACAGTAATAAAAAGCAGATCAGTGTTTTCCTGGGGACACAGGTTGGGGGAGGCAGGGAGGGATTACCAAGAAACACAAGGCAAACTTTCAGAAGTGATGGAAAAGGTCATTATCTTGACTGTGGTAATGGCTTCCTACCATCAAAAACTAGACCCTTTGAAGGCAAAGAGCTCACATTAATTACTCTGCAATATATCTATAAAAGAGAGAAAGGGAGAGAGTGGGAGACAAAGATAACTTAAAAGTGGCTAAAAAAAAAAAAAAAAGAGGTGCTAGAAAGGAATTGAAAAAGTGGGGCTAGCAAGTCTGTGAAAGGGGCCTCTACTCAGCGCATTCCCTGTCTTCAGTGAGGCACTGGTCCTGCCTTGGACTGCTATCCTGGGCCTAGTATCTCTGAGTTGAGTGCCCCTCTGATGAAATTTATCCAGAGTAAGGTTGGCAAAACTTTCTACAAACCACCAGACAGTAACTACCAGAATGTAATAAATACTTTGTCCTATCTACTTGTCTCTGACATTTTGTAGCACAAAAGTGGTCACAGATAACATATAAATCAAAGAGTATGTCTGTGTTTTAGTAACTTAATTTACCAAAACAGGTAGCAGGCCATATTTGGCCCAAGTGCAGGCTATGGTTTGCCAATCCTTGCTCTAGACAATCATACTAGTCTTTCCATCTTTGGAACACTAATCAATTTCTCTTCAGAAGAACACATGAAGTAATATATAAAACATTATACTGAAGAAGATAAGGGGGCAAGTGTTTGGCCTAGTGCTTAAGATTGCCTTGTGCATTCAGATCTGGCTGAAAAGCCCATGAGAGCATTTCAGGCATGGAAAGCCAAGACAATGCGGCAAAAAATGACCTAAATGAAAGATCTCTGTGAGTGAGATCCTGGTGGAAAGAAGAGGCCATCAAAGGAGGAGGTACCTTTCTCTGAAGGGAGGAGAGAACTTCCACTTTGATTATGGCCTTGTCTAAATAAGGTCAGAGTTTGTGAACCCAAGAGGCTTCCATAGCCTTGGCAGCTCATGACAAGAGCCTCAGGTGATCACTGACATCATAAATCAGAGTGTCAATTGTTAAATCAACAACAGGAGTCACTGTGCACTTGCTCCCCATGTAGGACCTCTGTCCTTAATGTGTTGTACTATGAGAATTAATAGTAAAACTAGTCTTCAAACAGTACTTTATATTTGTGTGTCTGTGTGGGTGCAAACTGTTGAAATCTTTACGCAGTATAGAGTTGGTCTTTTGTATATAAAGCTAATTAAAAATGCATCTTAATGAAGAATGGGATGGGAGAGGGAGTAGGAGATGGCATGGTTTGCAGGTGGGAAGGTGGTTATGGATGGAAGAACCGCTATAACCCGAAAGTTGTACTTTTTAAATTTATATTTACTAAATAAAAGTTTTCTATTAAAAAAAAAAGATTGTCTTGTATCCCTTATGGGAGTGACTGAATTAGAAGCCAGCTCTGCACCTGACTGGAGCCTCCTGCTAACGCAGACCCTGGGAGGCAGCCGCAATGAAAAACGACTGGATTCCTGTCACACATGTGCTCTCTCTCTCTCCCTCTCAAATAAATAAATAATTTAAGAAAAAAAAAAAAGAGAAAAAGCAGCAAGAATTAAGGAGGGACATTGTATAAAGGGATACCAGAATCTTTGAAAAAGTTACACATAAATTTATCCATTATTAGCAACAGACAAACGTAGGAGCAGTGCTTCTGATAAGCTGCAAACACGTTTCATCTGATGAGCTCACCTCACAGGACAAACGGAAATCAGAGGAAGAAGCATGTGTGTCCTTAGAAGTTTTTATCACAGATGTTTATAAATGGCTTCCAACTGCTACTTTTCCCTACTTGAATATTAATTTCGAGTTTTAGGTGTGAATAACAGTCAAGAGATTTCATTCCAGATTCTCTTCATAAAAAAATCAAATAGGGGCAGGCAGTTTGCCTAGCAATTAATAAGAAACCACTTGGGACACCCAAATCCCATATTGGAGTTCCTGGATTCTATAAGTCCATGATGAAGTCCATGGTATGGAAAAATATTATTAATTTTTCCCCAATAGCTATATTAAATGACAGGAGCACCAAATAAAGCCAAATGATTAGTAATCATTCAGTGCTCTTAAGGAGAATAAGTTCAGAACTATCTTTGGTGTTCTTCTTGGTCAAAATAATAACATTTGGTTTTGCAAAAGGGAGAGGTTTTCTTTTAAGATATTTTTTATTTATTTATTTGACAGGTAGAGTTACAGACAGTAAAAGAGAGACAAAGAGAAAGGTCTTCCCTCTGTTGGTTCACTCCCCAAATGGCCACCACGGCCAGCGCTGCACCAATCTGAAGTCAGGAGCCAGGTACTTCCTCCTGGTCTCCCATGCGGGTGCAGGGCCCAAGCACTTGGGCCATCCTCCACTGCCTTCCCGGGCCACAGCAGAGAGCTGGACTGGAAGAGGAGCAACCAGGACTAGAACCCGGTGCCCATATGGGATGCAGGCGCCGCAGGCAGAGGACTAACCAAGTGAGCCATGGCGCTGGCCCCCAGGGAGAGGTTTTTTTTTTTTTTAAAGTAATGGAGGGGCCGGCGCTGTGCCAGCATCTCAAATGGGCACTGGTGCAAGTCCCAGCTGCTCCACTTTGGATCCAGCTCTCTGCTGTGGCCTAGGAAAGCAGTAGAAGATGGCCCAAGTCCTTGGGCCCCTGCACCCTTGTGGGAGACCTGGAAGAAGTTCCTGGCTCCTGCTGGGGAGTGAGCTAGTGTTTGGAAGACACCTCCCTCCCTCCCTTCCTCCCTCCCTCCCTTCCTTCCCCTCCCTCTCCCTCCCTCTCCCTCCTTCTCTCTCTCTCTGTCTTTCAGCAACTCTGCCTTTCAAATAAATAAATTTATCTTTAAAACTAAATAAATAAAAGGTGATGGGGTGAGAATAGTATAGGAGGCGACAAATCAGTTGAAGATTTCTAGACTCATTTCAGAGCAAAGGAATGTGTGATCTTCAATGAGAGACGACCAATCACTGTCACTTTCAGACAGAGCTAGGCTGCCCTGAGTCACACCAACACTTGCTTCTTCAAGTTGGAGTAAACCAACTTCGAAGAGTAAGTCTTCTGAAAAGGTCATTTCCCAGGTCACCCTCCCAGCTAACCAGCAGCCCCAGATGTTACTAGTCAGAGTATACTCCTTTTCCCTCTTTGTTTTTTGTTTTTGTTTTTGTTTTCATCCTAATCTGGTGGGAAAAAAATCCATTGGGACAAACGGGAATATGGGATTTGGCCTGTTATCTTAGTGTTCACCATCTTAAAAAGACAGATCCAAAAATACTATTTGGGTTTTGAAAAGCCCTGGCTTTATTGAATGAGGCAAGTATGAAGGCACTGTTTACCAAGGAACATCAAGGTTTCAAAGGCATAGAATACTGAGGATAATTCACATACAATTTAAAAATATCCAGATTTACCCTTCTAATAATAGATTGATTTGGGGAACAGTAAAATTATTTTGACACTCCTTGCCCTGAAGCTCGTTGCTAGCTAGGGTGGCAAAGAAAGACCTGTCAAAAACAACCCAAAGAGCCAGTAACAAACCCTAAACTAATGATGTAATTATAGTATTTTAACACATGTGTATCTTCAGATATACACTATATTTAATCTACATTAGTAGAGACAATATTTTAAGAGACCCTGTTGACTGGTTTCTCGAAATCTATTTTTCTCTATCCCTCTTGTTTCATTGCTAACAAAACACAAATAAACAAAAAACCTTGTTTAGGAGCCTGCACTGTGCATCCCATGTGGGCACTGGCTCAAGTCCCAGCTACTCCTCTTCTGATCAGGCTCCCTGCTAATGCAACTGGGAAAGCAATAGAGGATGACCCAAGTCCTTGGGCCCCTGCAACCACATGCGGGACCAGAAAGAAGCTCCTGGCTCTTGGCTTTGGACCAGCCCAGCTCCAGCCATTGCAGCCATTTGGGCAATGAACCAACAAATGGAAGGGATCGCTCTCTTCTGCTTCCTTCCCTTCCTCTCTCTTTCTAATTCTGCTTTCAAATAAATAAATAAATGTGTGTGTGTTTCTTTAAAAAAAAAAAAAGCACCTTATTTGATATCTAGCCTCAAATGCTTGAGGGTGAATCTCTAGGCCCAGGTCACAAGTCTGTTTTAGATTCCTTGCTCCTGCCTGGAAAGGCATTGGCATGAGACACAACTGTGATCAACAGGACACACAGTGTGCTGAGGGCTTCTGATTAAAGTTCTTCATGCCCTAAAGAAGAAGAAATGGTCCTTTTTCATCCCAGGATATTAGTGTGTGCAGCCTGGAGCTACAGCAGCCGTCCTGTGATCAGGAGCAATGCTTGTTGACTCGTTGAGGGGGCCAAGCAGAACCAAGCCGAGAGCACGGGCTGCGATGATGTTGCTAGGCTGTGGAACTGAACAACTGCAGTACTTCTTATTATATGAATCAATAAGCCCACTTATTATTTCCGCTACTCTTAGGCCTTCTGCTACAGACAGCTAGAAGCATCTGCACTGACAAAACTGTACTGTCCATAGTACTGATGAGGAAACCAGTTCCAGAAATTCAACAGACACGGGCTGCCAGCGAACGGCACAGCCAGGACTAGAACTTACTATGCTTCTTTAACAAATGTTTAAGCACCACTCTGTTTCCCCAAACACTAGTGAACACGGTTCCCAGAGGCTCGCAATCTGAGAGGAAGACAGACAGACAGTCAGTTAGACATGTAATCCAGAGAGCAATGAACCATCCGTTCACAAGAGAAAGCACTTGCCCATGCATGAGACAACATACGTTTTTCCTCTGGTGACTTAAATTTCAAAATATAACTTCCTTTGAATCTATAATTATTTTTAAAAAGTTTTTAAACTTAAAAAATTGAATGTAATCTCATAAATGTTGAACAAAGTAAGTCAGATGGAAAAGAGTACACTCTATTTGAGTCCACACATAAGCAAAATTAATCCAGGTTATTAGAAGTCACAACAGTGGTTTCTCTGGTGGAGGCAGGCAGTAAATTGAAGAAAACATAACGGGATTTCTGTGTTGATATTTATATTCTGATTAATGGCATGGGTACTAGTTACCAAGGTGTCTCAGCTTGTAAAAATGTATTTAAACTACATGCATCTACATATAGATATATACATAACTACAGGCATATACATATAGATACATACATAAATTAGATGTGATATTCTCTGTATTTATACTTCAATGATTTTAAAGACTACTTGTATGTTTCTTACAAAAAATAAATTAAAATAATAAAAAGTGTCCGCTTTCTTGTTCCCCACTCTTGAACCCCATTTTTCTTTTTTAAAGATTTACTTATGGGGCCGGTGCAGTGGCGTAGTGGGCTAACCCTCCGCCTGCAGCGCTGGCATCCCATATGGGCACTGGTTCATGTCCCAGCTGCTTTTCTTCCAATCCAGCTCTTTGCTATGGCCTGGGAAAGCAGTAGAAGATGGCCCAAGTCCTTGGGCCCCTGAACCCAAGTGGGAGACCTGGCTTTGGATGGGCACAGCTCCAGCCGTTGAGGCCACCTGGGGAGTAAACCATCGGATG
This sequence comes from Oryctolagus cuniculus, assembly GCF_964237555.1. Lineage (NCBI taxonomy): Eukaryota > Metazoa > Chordata > Mammalia > Lagomorpha > Leporidae > Oryctolagus > Oryctolagus cuniculus. The sequence goes on along the minus strand of NC_091432.1, from coordinate 19,893,750 downwards.
GAAGACCTCTCTCTTTCTGTCTCTCCTCTCTGTGTAACTCTGACTTTCAAATAAATAAATAAATAAATCTTAATAAAGAGAGAGAGGGAGAGAGAGAGATAGGTAGGTACAGGTAGCTCTCTGCCTTTGGCAAGCACTCCCACCACGACGACATCTACCACGTTGTGATGTGGCCACAGGGTCCTTGCCAGGGTGCCATGAATCATGAGCCAAATAAACATCTTTACTTTATAAATTACCCAGCCTCAGTATTTTGTCATAGCAACAGAAAACGAACTCCTAAAACAGTCCTATGTAAATAATTCTACATAATCTTGAATTTTTCCCATGTATAAGTGACCATGAATACATAAATAAAAATACTTTAGTATTTTTTATTTTAAATAAATACTGAATTACACTCTACATCTATTTTACAATCTGCTTTTCCATTTTGTTCATCCTTCCATTCAGGTAAGCACCTCATTCTTTTTTTCCTTTTTTTTTCTTTTGACAGGCAGAGTAGACAGTGAGAGAGAGAGAGAGTGAGAAAGGTCTTCCTCTTCCATTGGTTCATCCCCCAGTGGCCACTGCGGCCAGCACGCTGCAGCCGGCACACGGTGCTGATCCTAAACCAGGAGCCAGGTGCTTCCCCTGGTCTCCCGTGCAGGTGCAAGGCCCAAGGACCTGGGCCATCCTCCACTGCACTCCCAGGCCATAGCACAGAGCTGGCCTGGAAGAGGAGCAACCGGGACAGAATCTAGCGCCCCAATTGGGACTAGAACCTGGGGTGCCGGTGCCACAGGCGGAGGATTAGCCTAGTGAGCCACGGCACCAGCCAGCACCTCATTCTTTTTCAATAGCTACAGGCTATTCCATAATATCCATAAAAAGCTAACACACATTACTTTTTATTTTTTAAAAAGATTTATTTATTTATTTCAAAGTCAGAGTTACACAGAGAGAGAAGAGGCAGAAAGAGGTCAGTCTTCCATCCATTAGTTCACTCCCCAACTGGCCACAATGGCCAGAGCTGCACCGATCAAAAGCCAAGAGCCAGGAGCTTCTTCCAGGTCTCCCACACGGGGGCAGGGGCCCAAGGACTTGGGCCATCTTCCACTGCTTTCCCAGGCCATAGCAGAGAGCTGGATTGGAAGTGGAGCAGCTGAGTCTTGAACCGGCGCCCATATTGGATACCAGCACTGCAGGCGGCGGCTTTACCTGCTACGCCACAATGCCTGCCCCATACATTACTTCTTAATCTGCCCTGATTTATTCAATTGTTTGATTTTTCTTGTATGGCTATTTTTATACTGTATTGCCTTGTAAATGGGCCTGCTGGTAGAAAGTGACCTACATTTGCAAGAAACAAAAAAAGATAGGAAAGAACATCCCAGGTTGAAGAAACAATAGAGCATAATCAAGAAACTTCATTTGACCAGTGTAGAGGACAGGGTAAGTGTGGGTTCAGTGAACGGGCAGACAGGGGTGAGATAATGACGGGTTCTTCTAAGGCCAGCAATGTATCAATGCCACAAGAGAGACTGTTTCTTGATGTATCCAGAAGACCAGACTTCTGACCCAGGGAATCATTTGCTGGTTTAGACAACTTCACTTCATAAAAGTATTCCTTTTCAGAAATTCATGTAAAACTTCTCTAAATTATAACAGAGTTAATAATGTTGCTGAATGTCCTTAAAACACTGAAGTAGGAAATCTGAGAATATTTTTTTCCTATAAAGAGACTTGAACTACTTAAATGAGAATCTTGTAACGTGGGGTCCCGATTGTATGGACATCCTTGGGCAGCTCCTGAAAGCATCATAAGCGAATACAGTCAAAAATGCTACTACTAGGGGCCAGCGCCGTGGCGTAGCGGGTAAAGCCGACGCATGCAGTGCTGGCATCCCATATGGGCGCTGGTTTGAGGCCCAGCTGCTCCACTTCCAATCTAGTTCTCTGCTATGGCCTGGGAAAGAAGATGGCCCAAGTGCTTGGGCTCCTGCACCCACATGGGAGACCCCGAAGAAGCTCCTGGCTCTCGGCACAGCTCCAGCCACTGTAGCCAGCTGGGGAGTGAACCAGCGGATGGCAGATTGTTCTCTCTGCCTCTCTTTCTCTCTGTGTGTAACTCTAACTTTCAAACAAATAAATAAATCTTTAAAAAAAATGCTGCTACTGTTCTAAAGTTAAGGGGTACAAACGTGAGCAAGACACAGTCCTTCCTAGAGGAGATTACAAGTAATTACAATACACCATGATGAGTGCCAAAATGAGTGTCAAGTAGACATAAGCACCACAGGTGCACAAAACAGGGGTGTCGGCCGGCGCCGCGGCTCACTAGGCTAAT